>NW_020799095.1:6317958-6350011 GCF_003259725.1 Athene cunicularia
ACCCCCCCTCCCTTCTCCGTCACCTCGGGCCTGGGAGGGAGACGGGAGGGCGGGGCCGCCTGCGGCGGGGGGGGACGACACCTGCCAAGGGTCGTGGTGCGTGGCCCCGCTCGTCTTTTTGCCCTCAGTTGTATTTTAACAAGAGTTTAGTCTGTCGGTCTAGACGAGATGAACTAGTTCGGGGCTGGTCGGTCGTCTCCGAAGCGCCCAGCTCCTGGAGTCGTGTGATCGTGTAGCCTTGGGGGTACGGATGGCTGCAGCGCTGCCCTTCCACGGTGCCTCCGGCACCTCAGTCCTGGCTGCGTTTGTGAGGCCTGGTGCTGGTTTCATGCTCACCACAGATGTAGCAAATGAGAGAGGTGCAATTATTACGTACAAAATGTTACTAACCCGTAGTCTCCTGTTTGGGATTGTACGTCATCAAGACATGAAAGGCGCACTGAACAATCGAAAGCAAAGTACGCTTTTAAATCATGCATAGCATTTGTGTGACTGTAAAAATAATGTTAAATCCTACATTAATGTTGCTGAACCACTGATTTATGTGGTTGGCTAAGCACCCTCAAAAGTTGTTAACGGGTTTCTTAAACTCTCCATCAACTTCCCATATTCTGTACCAGACACAAGATTTCCCAAAGATGTTGTAAACTACAGTATCATTATAACAGCTTGCCACGATCTCCTTCAAAAAGCCTAAAGATGATGTAAATATTTTGAAATATGACTCACATTAGAACACTTGAGCTAACCGTGCCATTCATTTAAAATAGTGTTCTTAAGTGTGCAAATGAAGGGAGAGTTGCAGAACAAATTATAACTGGAACTAATTATCTTGGAGAAAAAACAATATTAAAATCACAGTTGGTCTACTGCTATTTTTTAATATCCTTTTCCTTGTCATGGAAACTATTCTTCATGTCTTATATTTTACATAATATATTTAAATACTAATGAGTTGTTCTTTCAATAACTAGTCCTCTAAATTTGGGGCACTGTGGTTAAATAGGGCTAATGGGAAAATAACATTACTCTGAGGAAGCTGATAAATTACTTTTGGTGACCGAACTTTGAGGGGAAAAAAAGATTTAATATTTTATTAACATACTAGGAATTGCAGAAATCTAATTCCGGTGATACGATTCAGAAGAATTTCTTTGGCTGAGTAGTTGGAAGAGGTTTTGGAGGGGCCTGGAGGTATTTTCTTCTGTTCTTGTTGATTAGTTGTCTTGGGGGATTTTCTTTGTTTATTTGGGGGTGGGGGGTGTTTTATATTCTGCCTTAGTACTTTTTTTTGTGTTGTTAATGTAGGTAGGTAAAACACAGCAATAGCTTGTTAGCTGTTTATTACTTGAGACCAAAGAACAACATTTGCATAACGGAATTGGTGTAACAAACTAGGTACCAATATTTTCATACCCAGATTTTATTCAGACAACATAGATTATATTTCATCATTATTTAGTCGGCTCAAGCTAGTATTTCAGTAATAAACTATGTGTTTACTTGTCTATTTTCCTTTACACGCTGCCTCTATTTTTGGACATGCTTTTGTGTAAGTCATGATGTTAACTTTTCTTATAGTGCAGAGGAATGATAAAAAGAAAGGAGGATACAGATTAAGAGTGAGAAAATATGAGACAAAGTGGAGTAATAATTTTGAAATTATTCAGAGAAAAAGCTAATGAGAAAGATGTTAGCAGTTCAGGTGGGATGTTATAGAAATGATATTGTGCAATGTGATAAAAGATCTTTCAAAAATTGAGGTAGATCAGGATTTCATAGCTATTTAACTGTAAAGCATGTGTGAAATTATAATTGTGTGCAGACAACAGCATTCTAGTTTGCTGGGTCTTTTTTTCTTCTGAGATGATACTACCTGGATATTTTTAGAGATACAGCTTATATTTTCTCTTTACCAAAAAGATTGTGGAAAGCCTGGAATACAAAAATGGTATTTTAAACACCGTCTTCTACTTTTAAAGTTTACAATTTTTTTATTAAAAGCTGTTAAAAAGAGAACAAAATCCTCGCTCCATTAACACCAATGGTGATTTTATTATTAGCTGTAACACGAGCCATCATAGAATCACAAAATCATAGAATGGTTTTGTTTGCAAGGGACCTAGTTCCAACCCCCTGCCATGGGCAGGGACACCTTCCGCTAGATCAGGTTGCTCAAAGCCCCGTCCAACCTGGCCTTGAACACTGCCAGGGAGGGGGCAGCCACAATCTCTCTGGGCAACAAGTGTCTTCACCACCCTCACAGTAAAGTATTTCTTCCTTATATAATCACCTTATATCTCACCTAAATCTACCCTCTTTCAGTTTGAAACCATCACCCCTCATCCTATCCCTACACTCCCTGATATAGAGCCCCTCCTCATCTTTCCTGTAGCCCCCTTTAAGTACTGGAAGGCCACTATAAGGTCTCCCCAGAGCCTTCCCTTCTCCAGGCTGAACTACCCCAACTCTCTCAGCCTGTCCTCACGGGGGAGGTGCTCCAGCCCCTGATCATCTTCATGGCCTCCTCTGGACCTGCTCAAGCAGGTCCATGTCCTTCTTATACTGGGGGCCACAAAACTGGATGCAGCACTCCAGATGCGGTCTCAAGAGAGCAGAGTAGATGGGGAGAATCCCCTCCCTTGACCTCCTGGCCACACCTCTCTTGGTGCAGCCCAGGATACAGTTGGCTTTCTGGGCTGTGAGTGCACATTGCTGGCTCATACTGTTTCACCCTTAATGTAACATTTCGCCCTTAGTTTTCCCAGTCACTTACAGAGTCAGGAGCCATATTAGAGCCATTCTCATTATTAAAGTAAGAATAGCAAGACATGGTTTTGTTGCCTTCCTGAAAGATTAAATGTTAAATTGCTTCAGTCCACTTTGGAAAAGTGAGCCCACCTTCATTAGATCTTTCATCTAAAGAAGTACTGCAAATGTCTGACCTTGTCAGTTTAAATACTGCCTTTTGCAAAAGAGTTCAGGCCACCTCCAATCTAGAGAGTGAGATCTCTCCTTACCATCCAATTATTGAAATCTGGAAGGAATTAAGAGTTCCAGTCCACTACTAAATAATTAACACTCCACTGGCTATTTCTGTGATCAGCACCTAATCTGAAAGACTGTGGTTTAGGATGGCCAAATCCTTCAAGCACGCTACAGTACAAATAAAGTAGAGAGCAAATGCTAGGATTATCTGCATCAGCAGTGAATATGATGATTGTAAATACAACCAATAATAGCAGACCTCCTGTTATTTTTAAAACAGATATATTGTGGTTTATAGCAATAACAAAAAGTTAAGTTTCTACCCACCCTGCATGCAGCAAGCAAATGACAAATTAACTCCCTTTCCCAGTACTGTCTCTAATGATGGGACAGAATTTCATGTCAGCTTTTTGGAGAAAGGAGAGATTCCTCCATCCTTCCTTGTCTCACAAGAAAATAAATTCCTAGTAGAATTGGTAGTATTTACCTTCTTACTCACAACATATTTTCAAAGCAGGAGGCTGCAGGACCATCCACTCTGAGACTGACTACAGTTTTTCTGTCATAAAGTGATGGGGAACTATCCAGTCTTCATAAAGACTCTATCTAAGTGGTATACTACAGGTTATAAATTTAGGATAATTAAGAGGGAATATGTTTAGTAATCGTATTTTTTAGGTCACCAGATAACAATAACTATAATACTTTGATACCTAATTACAGAACTTGACTGACAGAGGATAACAGAAAGATTTTCAAAGGGACAAGAAGGAGGTAAGTGTAAAAGTCCCACCTGAAACCAACAAAATAAGATGCCTTTGAAAACCTCTCTCTTGAGTCTTGCCACTTTTACTCCTAATTTGTTGCAGATGCCAAAATACAGCTTACACAGAGGGCCTTCTGGAAATCAGACACATTCCTGTATCCGTTTTTGTTCTACTATTTGTTATCCAAAAGGTGCATTAAGACTATGATGACAATTTGCCAGCAGTTCAAAGCTCACATCAAATTTTTATGTATCTTGACATATTTTGTCTAAAAATATATGCAGATAATATTGATAATTTATCTTCTTGGTGAGATTAATTAAAAGATAACTTCTGAATCCTCCCTATTAATACTATTATATTTCCTGATAGACTCGTTAAACGATAACTTGTTTGTTATCTTAGCTTCATCATAACTGCAGCCTGAGCTAATTACCTTCATGATATTGTTACTGAATTTTGTTGAATTATTAATAAGGAGCATCTTCAATATAGTGATTCATGCAAAACTGTATTCATATTCACACCATTGCTTTTGGCTGCAATAAGCCCTTCTGTTTGGATAATCCTTTCATTTTGGCATCGGCATACATGCAGTAAATACTGCCATATTAACTTTTGATCTCTTTATCCACCTGTAGCCCTGTATAACCTGGTCTTTTTTGTGTGTCTTTTGAAGATAATCTACAGATTATATTTTAACTCTTTTACCTTCCAATAGATAGGTTTCAATATTAGTTGCAATCCAGTCTTAATAGTTTATATGGGTACAGTGAATGTAATAGATTTACTTAATATCTCAGATGTCATTTATAGTACAATGGGTCTTTTCATGGATTTTAATAATGCTGGACAATGATGTAACATTAACACAATTACATTGTTTAAAAATGTGTGGTCATATTCTTTCAAAGGAAAAAGTAAAGGAGAAATGCACTGTTTACTGCATGTAAAAAGAAAATATCAACTGTTTCATAAGAAAGTCTGTGACTACCTTCCCTTTGAACTGCATTTAGCCAGGTTGCGTCCATCTGAAAAAACTCCACTCAGTGGAATCTATGTGATAAAATATGACAATGAAAATGTCCAAATACTTGCTTCATCCTGAGGTCACTTCATCTTAGTATTGCAAGCCTGCTTAAGGTAAGCTTATCCTTGAAATATCTGGCTCTTGGGGAGCATTTTGTGACAGAAGGTACTGAGGATGTCCTGGTCTTTTTGCCTTCCCACTGTTGACACACAGCCTGTGCAGTGGAATGTCCTAAACCACAGACATTGAAAAAGGTGTAGACTGTGAGAAAGGCAAGGGGCTTAGGGGAAGAAGAAAGTGGAGCATAGGAAAGGAAGGCTGGAACTGGAGAGTAGATGGTTGTTGAGGCCAATGTGGTAGGACTGGGTTTTGCACATGGGAATCATAGGATGGATAAAGATCTTGGAACAGCTGAGAGGGGAGTGACCAGTTGGCTTCAACAGGCTAGACCTGAGAACTGGAAAGATAGGGAGAGCTGTGGGGCTGTGTTTCTGAAAAATTTGGAAAAAAAAAATTGAAAAATTAGAATGTGAACAGAAGAAGCACATGGGAGAAGCACTAGGGAGAAGAGGACTTTTTCTTGGGAAGGCTGGTACAGATAAATCACAGAAGAGGGAAAGTAAAAGGAGAAGAATAAGGATAGAAACATCTAGATCTGGCATAAGGAAACACTGTTAATGATAGAAGTAGCTGAGAGGAAAAGACTGGGAATGTCTCAGGATGGAGACAGGAACTGAGCTGAGGAATACTGTGAAGAACAGAAGCTGAGTCAACATAGGATGCTAGGAAGATTCAAAATGTAGAAGCAAGGAGAGGGAGAAATGGCCTAGCAGACCAACAGGCTGAAAAAGACAGGGCAAAAGAAGCAGTACCCACAATAATCTGCTAAAATAGACCCCACAGTTTCTCCAGGATGACTCCAGCTGAGAAACCTAATTCCCAAATATATTTAACATCTGCTCTAGTGGATGTCAGCTTAATTCTGTTGCTAGTTACTGTTAGTTCTCTTGTCAGAGATGTGTTGCAGATCTGGATGTGGTATATGGTATAATGCCACATCATAATTATGGGGATTTTTAAAATAAACCTAGAGAATTATACATCTACACATTTAACAGCTCTGTGATACTGACACTGTAAAACTGAAAGACTTTAAGAGTTAAAAAATTCCAGAAGATTAGGAGTGCTTTTGCAAATAGTTGCATGCTTATGTACCTTTTTTTTTTTTTTTTTTTTTTTTTTTTTTTTTGCCTCATTCACTCCACAAGATGAAAGGACCCATTGGATCGACATGTATGCAATACTGTGTTGTATCCACATTGCTCAGTTTGCTGGACCAAGATTTATTTAGTGTATGCTATATGAACTCTATTATGCAAGTTCCATATTTATTAATTTCCATATTGACATTCCTGTGACATTCTTCAGTACACTATCTGAGTGCTCCAGGAACATAAATTATTTTATTTTCACAACATCCTTCTGTTTCTAGTATTTGACTCGTTGAAAGTACATTAATGTTTCTTTTTTCCATATATTCTTGTGTATAATTTCTAAGTATCCTCGCACAAGCTTTAAAAATCATGTATCTCTTAGAAAACACACTCCTGTGAAAAATCAAAATTGCTATTTGATTCTCTCTTTGTCTCTTTTTATGGACAATAGAACCAAAACAAATGATCACATACATTACAGTGCTTATTCATAATTGCTTATTCCGTGTATTGATCTGTGTTACACCATGTCATGTCATGTTTTACGTGGCTTACGTATTTGAGAACATGCTCCTACCTTATGAAATTCAAACACTTAAGACTTTGAATTGTCAATTTCTTTGCCAATTTATTTCTAAAAGTTGATTCTTTTGGAAAAGGGCTGAGTTAAATTTAAATAGTAGCTCAGGAACAGGAATGCTACTAATTTGAGAAACTAGAGGTTGACAGAGTGGCCAAGGTTTATGTTCAGCAATTAAGGTAACAAAAAAGAAAAACTGCTTCCAAAAAAGTGATTTTGAACATTTTTCAAATTTTTTCAGAAGTGAAGTGAATTAGTGAGACAGTAGGAAAATTCAGTCATTGTTTGGTAGAACTATTCAGGTAATCACAGTGAGGTTCCTTGAACGTACTTATAGCTGCAGTGCCTTCCAGGTATTTAAATTTGGTCATCCAAACCAAAAGGAACTCTGAAAACCAAACAACAGATTTTCTGCTTAGGCACTGCAGCTTTCATCCATAAGAGTTATGAGGGAGTCATTTATGCTTATTCCCCACTTCAGCCTCTACAGCATATAGAGAAAAAGTAAGTACTAATCCTCCGATTCCCTAGCCTGGGGTCAAATCCCAGAATTAGAAATAAGAGTGAGATTTTAATGCCAAATGGAAATAACTGTGAACAAAGCAACAAACAGGAATTAACCTAGCCCACAATTCCTCAGAGAATCAGAACATTTTTGCTATTCTCAAAGACTAAGAATGGTCTTGAGAATATCCAGCCTTTCCTCCATGAAAAAATTCTTCATGAAGCACAGAGAACAGAGGAGATTATGATGACCTAACTTACAGGCCAAACCATTAAAATTACAGCCTCATGAGAAAGAATGTGAATCAGAAGGATTCTCTCTTTTTTTTAAAAAAAAAACCAACAAACAAAAAACAAAAACAACAAAAAAAATCAAAACAAAAACAAAAAAACCCAAAACCCTCCCATAGTCTAGTATTATGCTTTTTACCATATAGAATGACTGATAGCCAAGAAATGCAAACTAACCATGTATGAATGATACAGCTGCAAGGTGGTTTTGCAGAAATAAGAGAACATTTTGTGGCCTAATACCGCTCCTCAGCTCTAATCCATCTATGAACATATCACTACCAATAACAGCAGCAGCAATGAAAAGAGTTCTGGCTAAAAAATCCACGTTGCATAATATGTGGAAGCTGTGTTGTTTTTATAAAAATTTAATCTCAACCGTTATTAGTGTAGTTGATAGAAACCCCATCCCCGACAACAGCTTAATCCCCTACATGCAGGATCCACAAGCAGAACATATTTTCATGGTGGATTTTACCAAAATATATTTTAGTTTAATTAAATTTCAATTAACGGAGCGCAGTTACCTGTTTACTGGCAGACAGGCAGCTCACATTAGTTCAGATCTGCTTTGCTGAGCTGTGTTCAACTTCTCAGAGCATTTGACTGTTTCATTATGAGATTTCAACAGACACTCCCGGCTCCAGTACCACGGCACAAGACCTGCTGCTCCCCACATTTTGGCTGCTGCTGAAAATCTACCCCTGGTCTTCACAGAAACTGTTTACAAGTATTTCAAAGATTAGTATAGCTTTGTGTATATATGGTTTGTAGTATATACATCTTATCTAGGCTGCTCTCTCCCCTCATCACTTTTTTACCATGGAAAATTAAAAATTAACTGTAGTGGTTTGCTTTCACCTCACATCAGTCAGAATGTCTAAAAATCATCAGTGATGGTATTTTAGACTATATTATCATGTGTAGCTTTACATCTTGGTGTAACTTCCCACCATGAAGGATGGTACACAAGGCCACCCTGTCCCTGCATAGCAGAGCTAACAGGTCACATGCTGATGGCACAAGGTACATCTGATTTAATTGCCATTTAGACCCAAACTCCCGATGGAGCTAGAAAAGGCCTTGATCCTGGGAGATGTTTCAAGTGAGCTGTGCCTCCTCCTTGATGCAGACAGATCTCAGATCTGAAAGGTCGCACACAATTACCCTAGAGTCCTTGACTCTGAATCTCCAGATAACCCCCAACCTTATGTGGGCTCTCCTTTCCACCCTGACAACTCCCAGGACTTGATTTCTGTGGAGCACGATGTGTGTCCTTCAGAAGTACTGGCTAAAATGAGACCCAACACTGGAGACGGAAAAAACTAGCACATTCACTCTTACAAATTAAGCAGCAGAATGCAAACTGCTAGGAAAGTAATACTAGGAATGCCTCACTATGCAGTCTATCTGAACATTTCCAGACTATATTTTTATTCAATATTCCAGACTATATTTTATTCAATATTTTTATTTTAGGACCTCTCAAATTAGGACAAAACTTCCCTCTTTGTGACAGTGAAGCATGTAGAGACTGGCATGGGGAATCAGTTGCATTGCAATTCCACTGTATATTACAATCACTGTATCACTCTGGTGGTGTGATTTTGGCCTAATGCTGTATCACTCTTCCAAATCAAAACCCAACATAAGGTCAAGCATCTTCAAATATGTAAATCTGGTACTACAACATTAAACCTTCCTGCCATATCAGACCTGTTGGATAGCCTGTAGATCAGGACAGGTAGACACCAAGTCTCCTTGGTACTACAGGAGCTCCATTTGGCCCACAAGTCACTGACCTCCTTTTCCCTGTAGCACCAAGGAGATCTGAAGCAAGCAGGATCCAGACAAACAGAGGTAAGTGGCTGCTGTCCTTTGTGTAGTGCACTGAGGAGGCTCTTTGCTGAACCATGGACTAGATCATTCAGCTGGGCAGGAAGAGACATCAGCAGATTAAGAAATGGGACCTCTGGAACATTGTCTTCAGCACGTGAATCTTTGCTGGTGCTCATGCAAATGATGACACGGTGGAGCAAAACAACAGGGCTGAAGCTACGGTGGTGGGCTCACTGATATTCCCTATAGGTGTATGTTCTCATCCTCATTGTGCAGAGGCAAGAGGTCTGGCCATTCACATGGCGAATGTATTGAGCCCACTGTGCAACACCAGTGATCACTAGTGCTGGTCTGAGCCAAGGTGGGGACTATCGCCAGGCAACACGCATCATCCTTGGAAGAAGGCTCAGAGGAGATGGGCACAGGTGATGTGCTTATGAAGCTCATGTTATGAGCTATTTACAGTGATAATCAGATTACATCCAGGTTAACAACAGAAGGAGAGTGTAGCATTATACTGCAATAGTTTGCCTTCCTTCTGTTACTGAATGACATCTACACTGTAAGAGTGCCAGATACAGTGAGTCATAAAAAGACCATCAGTCAGCATAATTTTCAGGCTCTTTCCTTCTTCCTGTAATAAGCAGAAGCAGAACTTTTGAAATTTCTGCTTTCTTTTGGCTTGGTAGGTTTTTTTTCCTTAGGTCTTTACAGTTTCACCTTCAGTTTCTTCATTCTGTTGCTGGTTTCAGTTTTCTCATTATGACCGAATCATTGAATCCCTTACCAATTGCTTGGTCTTGCAGAGATACCCGCATTTCAGCTTCCAGAAGTGTTTCTGATGATGATGAAAAAGTATTTTGCCTTTAATATCCTTAAAATTGTCTGTAATCAGATGACTGGGCCATTTGGCCAAATTAATGGAAACAGAAGTATATGAATCTGAGAAAGCACAACAAGCAAGGCAGAAATGTACTCAGTAAGTTAACACTATTTCTAGCATCCATTTCAGGCAGCATATTATTCGTATTATCTTCCCACTCCTTTTGCTTTGCTTTGACACAGATCGTGACCACCAAATGGTATATAAGTCATATGCTGTTGTTTTTAAGCATAAGCATATGGATACTTATGTAATCTTATTTAGTGCTAGTTTGTAATGATACTATTAATGCTTGGGGTTTTGGCCAAATTTCCCTGAACTCCTGCTGTCCCATTTTTAGTGTATGGGAGAGAAGCATGTAAGAAAAGCAACTTGAATGTATCTCTATTTACACCTCTATTTCTGGAAAATATTGAATTATTATTGTAGTATACTAATATAACAGTTTTGGAATATATGAATTAATTAGTTATTTGATAAATTATGGCACAGTGAACTGAAATTAGCTGGTATGCTTGTTTATTTAGTTGGTCAGCAAGTAAATGCTATCTATGTGAGAGGAAGGTAGACTAAGATCTTTAAAAGTGCTTGAATTGTCCCACTGTTGAGGTGATGTTGTAGCAGCCATGAAAAGACACATTTTCTCTATCATACAAGCACAGAATTCTTTTATTTCTGTTCTTGGTTCAAATTCCATTTTGACAATTCATTGTTCATGATTTTCCTTCTGCAACTGGAGTGTCAAGAATAACATTCATTAATGTATAAACCAATTTCATAATTGCTCAAGCATTTACTGATATTTTCTCTCCACAAGCTGCAAAATAAGTGGTTTGTCACCAATAAAGTCACTGAGCATGTTCAAGCTGAATCTTTTATGAAGAGGTAATTATTTGCATAACACCAGATACCCTGAATTAATTCTTCTGATGTGAATCTTATGATCTGAAGCAACCTCACTCTTCCAAGAAAACTTTTGTTTGCACAAGTAAGATTGAGGTCAAGAAAGATATAGAACATACTCTATACAACAAAAGCCTAAAATATTTTTAATTTTTTTGCATTTGAATAAACTAATCATTTTGGTAGTCATTAAGTGAAACTATTTTATTTATTTTCTGCACTTTTCTTATGCAAAAGTGACTAGCAATGATGTCTCTGAATATAACTTGTTTTTCTGTCTGATCAGTGCTTAGAGATCTGGTGCACTCGTGTTCTGGGGAACACTAATAGAGCTTTTGACAGAAGCACAGAGTGATGACTTGTTCAGTTGTGGCCCTAAACTGATTTCAGTTCAACCAGTAAACAGTGGTGCAGCATGGACTTTGCTGATTAAAAGCAAAACTAAAAAACGGAAGCTGGGTTTGACAGTGTTCCAACTTGTAACAAGTGCATCACACTGGATTCTATTTCCTTTTACGTTCAGCTCCTGATAGCTATGGGCTTTAGTCATCCCAGTGCAGAATATTACTGTTTTGTTGTGTTTGGTTTGGTTTTATTTTTGTTTTTGGTTTGGTTTGGTTTGTTTTTTTTCCCTAGAACAAATTTATTTCCTTCTCTCAACTTTCTAGAGAGTCTTAATACCTCTGTCCAAAATTTGAGATGTTTTCATTTTACTAGTTCTTTGTTTTAACTGCTCATGCCGTTACCATCTAGGAGTACCTACCTCTGCAAGCCTTTGCTTATGCAAGCACTCTCAGTGTAAGCAATCAGAGGCGATGGAACTATGCATGTGTGATGAGTAATCACACAGGTGAGGATTTCCAGCAGGTCGCTGCAAGTATATTACATATCTTCACATTCCTTTGGCTATTTTTGTCTTATATATACTCTCATGTGTCTCTTACTTTGAGCAGCGTTGTTCTGTACTATAAAAGGCAACACAAAGTTAGTCATCAGTTTCTGATCATTAATTCAGCTACCTCAAGAAATGCCTTTTTTACTGTGATTACTACTACTAAAAGATGTATAAATTTGTTGCAACAGTTAAATTGCTTTCAGTATATCATAATTTTCAGTAGTTACACTAGTATAATATCTTGAAGGAAAACTTGGAGGTGGGAATTGCCTTGCTATGAGACATTTCTCAGACTACTACAGACTTATCTGTTAATAGCTTAGTTTTAAAAGAATTTTTATGTTCTAGATTTTACCAAAATTAGAGAACTACAAAGTTTCAGTATTGCTAGGCCTCAAGAATCTGTTTATAGAACAAATATGTCTTTCATGGACTTCTGATAGAAAGCTTGCATCTGTGTGTTACAACAGCATTTGACTTCAGATGACAAAATGTTGAAAAATCCCCAGTTGAAATTCCCAATGTCAGACTGAGTGGCCAGATATGATGGGATGGATTTATCATTGTAATCAACAAGAAATGAGAAATATAGGTGTAAAGTCTGTGGTTGGCATGGAGATTGACTACAAAGCTAACCCTGTAATCAACAGCTAGACTCTGTTCAAAGACACTTCTCCTCATGTTCTTCTATTTATGGATTCTGTTGTATTAGCTGACTACAAGAATTAAGCTGTTTGACTTAAGATACTTTCCTTTCCCTACTATCATCAATAATTTTCTACAAGGTGAATTTGAAAATTTCAATTGTTGATTATAAAAGCTTCTAAGGATAGCTTTCAGACATGTGAAGCTGCTGAACACATTAAACAGCCAAATCTGTTGTTACTTTATTTCAAGTGAATGCTTTCAGGCAACTAGCTAACATATTTGTTTTACAGTATTACATGTTTTTACTTTCCTTTTTTTTTTTTTTTAAAAAAAAAAAAAAAAAAAAAAAGGAGGAAAGAGCTATGCTACACATCTAACTTGTTAAAGTCACACACCAGTTGAGCAGTGTAGAAGATACCAAAAAATAGCACACAGCACCAGAAAGATACTGATCCATCCAGCATAATATAATTATTCCTTCCTTTCTTTTATATAACACAGATTAAAATGGACACAGACATTACAATGGACGAACAGAAGGTCAGAAGAATAATCATCCTCTGAATCTTAGCTATTGAATATACCTAAATAAAAGTTTTTGTCTGTGAAAAAAATTACTGATTAATACCTGAAGCAAGTATATAGTGAAGTCCTATTTTCTGAGGCAGCAAGATCTGTCCATTTGACACTAACCTATGTATCAACTTCCTGCATACAAGATCTAGAAGAAAATTGTTAAAAATATCTTTTCTACTCCTTAAAAAAAATCATGTTAGTTCTGGAAGGGCAGAACTGGCCTTTTAACATCCAAGATGAGTTTGCCTCCAGATTCTGAAGCATTGAAGCGAGCTAAATCCTATTTAAAATGTGTTCTTACAATTTAGATGGAAAACTGCTAACACAGAGAGCTTTTATAGGCAGTAGGTGGCAGACTGCTACCAGTAATCAGTAGGAAATTGTTAATCAAGCTTTTCTTCATGGCCACGGGGCTGAAGTTAAAGGTGATGTAAAGAGAGCTGTAAAGATGGAGAGAGTCCTAGGGTTCAAACAGACTACCGACTTTTAGAAAGCATGCCAGGATACTCTGGTAAGGACTTGCCAGGAAAGGGGATGTTCTGTCTATGCACCCTGCGTTATCAGTTCCTGAACTGTGGCAGCTCACCCTGCCCTGCAGCAGTTGGGTGACCTTGATCTTGCTTTGGACAACTTGCCACTGTTGATGGCAAGTTAGTGCTCTCATGGCCTTGCCCACCCCTAGAGGACTGTATGCCTATAGTTTACTCATTACTTGGAAATCCCTCTTACTCTGGATACCTCATGGATTTTTTAAACCCAAACAGAGTTTCACACATGGATTATTATGACTGAAGATGTCTACAGATAAACCAAGGCCTCCATTGCTCTCTACATACATGTGACATAAATGATGTGTCTAAAGTATTCTCCAAACAGGAGGCCATCCCATTAAAACAGCTTCTGTTCTGTACCGAAAAAGCTGGGATCCAGTCTTTTGACAAAGCTTTTCTTCTTGCTTACCCTTCCCTAAATGTTGCTAACCTGGAACAAATCTCCTTTTCTCTATTTAGCGGAATCTTTTCAAGCTTAAATTCATCTTGAGGGGTTTTCACAATGCTCTGTGGCTAATAATTAATGCACTTAGTGAAAGACCTTGTTGCTTAACTTTTGCTTCATAATGTTTCATTGCAAGGGATGCTTGTGGTGCTTCCACAGTCCCATGGCATTTGTTTTTCATGCCATTGTTTTGCTGACTGCCAAAGGCTCTATCTAGTATATGCTGAGACATTTCATTACCCTCCTAGGACTAGGGTGTTGTGTCAAAGTACGAGACTGCCCAAAAACTGCTGAAAACCACACACAGCCCAACAGTTGGTAAACACTTGGGGGAGCTGCCCGTCCACTACATGGAAAGTTTGGATCTGATTTATGGAATGATATGCTTAACATTTACCAGATTATCTAGAAGTAGTTTGTCACCAGACAAGATTTAAAAGCAAAAGAATCTATAAACATAAACTTTCTGTAATGGGAAAAGCATTATAAAACTACAAAAATAATCAAACATTATGGAAATTATATTTTTATTAAGGGTACTACTTTTAAAATTATACCTCATCAGCTGCTTCTATATTTAAGTTGACTTCTGAGACTGATCTTTTAGGCTCTGTAAATGGTTATAGAAACATCACAGGGGTATGCAGAAACTTTGTTCTTTCCTTTTTGCTTTCCCTCTTAGGCTATTTAACATTTCTACTGCATGCTTTGGTTAGACTAAGATTATGTGTTTAGTCTTCAAGATGCTTTCTTCTGCTTGTATCTTCCTTAAAACATGATGGAATAACTTTACAAATTATACATCATGAAACATAGATTCTATGAGTTCCTTTCCATTTGCAGTGTTAACTTGCTATCAGTTTTGCATCAATTGCTTAGCATATAAATAAAAAATTGTTTTGAGAATGGGCTGTCCAGCTGTGCAGTTTCACCCTTCCTCTCTTGTACATACTTATTCAGAGGAAATCTTGAGTGGTCCTGACACAGTAACATTTACTGGGGCCCAATGCACATGTAAGCACATCATGGAAAACAAAAACACCTCCAAGAAGAAGAGTAAGAATGGCTTCAGGACCATCCCAATAATTTCCTAACAGAAAAGCTCATTTTCAGAAGTGTTAGATTTTATTATTAGAAACTTCCAAAAATCATACTATTCTATGACCATTCCTATAGTATTTCCAGTTGTTTTAGGATTTGCTTTGAACAGATAAGTCTGTAACATCCTTCTGTCTCAGCAATGCAGTTCTTTTAGAGTTTATCATTGTTATTTCAGGATATTTTGTGTCTTTCTTGAACAGTCAAGACCTATCATCATCAAGAGCCTCATAGAAGTCTTCATCTTTTCTCTGATAACAAACATACTTAGGACCACATTCTGAAACTACATCCTAAACCAGGAAGGTAAGTCATTATAAAATGACACACTCAAGAATAGTCAGAGTGCATTTGCACTCTCCAAAGTGAAATAAATTCACTGAAATAAAGAAGAAAGTTTGTTTAGAGTCCTTAATCTGCTTTTGATAATGCAAGCTATGGTTATGAAAATCTCCTAGCATTTTGTTCAGAAATACTTGTCTGAAGCATCAGGTAAATAATTATTAAGTAATTGTACTCTTGTCTGCAATTCTGCAGATAATAGCATTCTTCTCATGGCTCAAGTGAGACAGCCATTAATGACAACAGCACTTCATGGTGGAGAATGATCTACTTTACAGAGAATTGGTGTTCAAATCACAGTGAAACATCAAACAGGCAAACAGACAAGAAAGACCACTGCAACTCAGCTACTGCCTTTTTTACAATATTGATGATACTGAATGTGTGGTCAGAAATGGAGAAATCTAAATCAGTAGAGACTACGCTTTGTACGTATACTAAGGTATGGTAAGTGTGATAGAATGAAGAACTGAGGGCATTAAAGACCCATTTGATTCACATTTATGACCAAGAAGTTTTGGTGGTTAAAATCTGTAGGAGTAAGAAACAGCAGCTTGTATTGCTCACTACAGTTTAATATTTTTGTTGTCCTTCACCTCCATTTCACCAGTAGTTCAGAGGTGAGTGCACATAGCCATACAAGAGAAGACAATTCAATAACTGTGCTGGAGATAGGCTACCCACCACGTAGCATGGCTTAATATATCCTGTCTTTGCCAACTCCATCTTTCCAAACAAGTGATGTGAAGTGAAAAGTGAAAGTTAGGCCTTCATTTGTCAGAAGAAGATTTTCTTGTGCTTATTTGGAGGGTCTTAACTTACAGACTAAGGTGGGGTTTGATCCACATCTTCCTTTACCAAGAAAATAAAAATCATTATTTCTTGTGCATAAATTGGGTTGGTAAAGCTCTCCTCTACAAGGATATTACAGAGAGTACACAAGAGACTCATGAAACTGATACTGCTTGTATCAGTAGCACATGCTCTGGTCTTTTTGAAATTGTAACATGGTATGTTTGAATTGTTTATTTAACTCTTCTGCCCTGGAGGAGGTGGTCTGTACTGTAAAAGCACTTCTGTATTAATTTCACAAGTGAAGAAATTGTCATACAGCAAACAGTAATATACTAATCACACCCATTTTAATCTTAAGTGCATGCGGTTCAAAACTTCTGAACAAGAAGTAGGCTTCAGATCTGCTTCAGCTCTTGGTGCTTCCTGAAGAGCAGCCAGGAGAAGCTCTGAGAATGCCTTGGATGTGAAGAATGAAGGAGCTCCACTTCCAAGGAGTACTGTAAATGTGTTCAGTCAGCTCAATAGTTGTGGGTATTACAGAATTTTGCTTGTCTTCCTGTAATTCTTGATCCAAATGCTGTCAAGACTAGTATTTTAGAGATTGGAGGGCATGTGCTTGCCTATTTGGGCCTTAAGTTAAAGATTTTTGAGTTCATATATCCTTTTCATTCTCATCTTCCTAAAGAAAAGGCTTTATGATCATCCTGCATCTTACAACCTTTCTTTCCAGAGTTTTTAGAGTAGATGAGCTAGAAGAATTGCTAAGTCAAGGTCTCCCTATAGGAAGAGGCCGAGAGCTTTAGCTGCCTTAAGCAGAACACAGAGAAATTACCTTTTTGTGACATGGAAATGACTCTGGTTAAATACAGAGAAACAGAGATGGAGCCAGGAAAATTTTCTTTTGCCACTATCTATTTTGAATTGATAAATGGTATCTTCCTTCTCTCTACAGATTTTTTAAAAGAACACTGGGACCTTAGTCTGCAGGGTAGATGAATTTGACAATGTACTATCAGTCTCAGGAGAGGAAGTAGTTCTTTAAGAGAGAGAACAGAAATTAGCACAACTGGACTTTGGTCATGTCTTTTTAACTGTCTTTCTAACTCTATTTGATCTCCTAGATGTGGTCTTTCAGGCCTTACCAGTGCTAAAATCCCTTCGGAAATGAAGTTGCCTAGTCATAGAAGAGACTAATGTAATAGTTCAAATGATTGGCTATTATTTCAGTAGCAACTCATGTTTATTTATTTTAGTGTTAATACTCAGCAACTTCTAATGAAGAAGCATTGCTGTCTAAATCAATAGAGCTAGTCCTTTGTAGGTAGATGTCTGCCTTTCATCCCCATCTTTCTTTATAAGAAATGCTTTAAAGAATACAGTAATTTCAGCTACTTCATCAGCCAAGAATACAGGCCTGTGCAATACTGCTGACATCACCTGAATGTGGATTCATAAGGGCCAGGCTTACATGCCTAAGAATAAGCAAGCCTCTACCCTCCATCGTCACTCTCAAATTCCAACACATTAAATCTTTATTCTTCTTTGTAGAGTAGAATTTTTAGCATTTTTTATTTGTGGAGAAAAATTTAGAAAGATAACATTTGTCTTTTGGGGTTTAATCCAAACTCAAGATTTTTTGGACTGAACAGATTTTTTGGTTTTTTTTTTTTATATACACTGTATTTGTTATTCTGATTTCTGTATCTTACCACAGCTAAGAAAATGTATTTAAGAAATTAAGAAATAATATATTTTGGATCAAATGTCCTTACATTACAGATGCAAATGAACATGAGTGCTCTAGACTGAGCTGGTGTTACTCTGGAAGTCAGATAGCTACACTGTGCTGACCCAGTGTGTGCAATATTCGGGACTGTGAATAAACAGGTTCCAGAATTAAATCAATCCAGTAAGAGGAGGTTGTTGCTGACTGAGCTGGAAAGTGCTGTGTATGCACTGCTGTCTACCACATGTACCAGAAAACCCTGCTGCAGAGTTGCTAGTCACTACTATAAATATCACAGAGGCAGATGATGTCATTGCTAGAGGGCAAATGGAAGAGCTTGATGTCATCAAAGTTAGTGTTATTTATGTCAAAACATCAGTGCTTTAAAAATATCTTCTTATGTAAGGAGCAAACCCAAACATTTACTTTTGTTTGGAAACTCTAGGCATACTGAAAGCTCCATTAATTTTCACTCAAATACAATTGCAAATGTTGAATTAGTTCTTTAATGTACTTTTTTGCAGTGCTACAAGTTACTCAGAGACAAGATATTTTCTAATCACAAACAGTCTGCAGATTATAGTAAGCAAATTGTAAACATAGCCGAAAAATTTAAAAAGCCACAAGTTTGACACTTAAAACCATTTACTCCACTGGAGGAATTATACTTGATTTAATCACAGCAAGACAAAGCATCTTTACTATAAGTGAGATTCAGAGTCTCCATTACTAATGTCTTACATCTTTATTGTACCTTCATTAATTCTGAAGTTACATCATCTGAACCTATCCATTACATTCTGTGTAACTTGTATTCACTGGAACCTTACTAAAAGCACACAGACATTTTCAAGTATGACTATCTGTTAACAAAAAGTTGTCCCTACATAAAAATTATTCCATGACAGCTCCTGCCGCAGCTAGAATTGCCTCATCTCCTGAAATTCTCTGTAACAGCTTAGGCTTGAGTAGCATAAACCACAAAAGATATCTCAGACACTTCACATTTTGCTTTCTGTCTGGCTGTACTTCTTTTTGTAAGAAGCAGTCTTGGAAAAAACATGCCCCATTCTACTTCTTTTAGAGTGCAACCAAATTACTTTCTAATCTCTCAAAAGCAGTTCTTACTGCACATTATCAGTCAACAATACATCTTCACTTGCCAAGCATCTGACTGCCTCTAATAAAAGACATACCCAATCTATCCTTACGTGAGTACCAGCAGCACTGTGTCCATGGTAATACAGAGCTCAGCATCAGGTAATCACCGAGTGTGTGTGTGGTTTTGTGTGTATATATATATTTCTATTCAGGAGCCGGGATCAGTTTTGCACTGTGTCTTGAGCTTGTCCCCACTGTGAGCACACTGCTAATAGTAACCAGCCAGCTCAGGCTGCTCAGGCTTGTTTCCTAGAGCTGCTGTAACACTACAACATAGACATCCTGTAAGTTTTTGCACCAAGGATCAGAACCAATATTTACAATCTGAAGCTTGTACATCCAAAACATCTGGTTTAAGGATAGCCTTTTTGACAGCTTTGTCCAAAATTGTTATACAATTAAATATCCTTACCATGTAAAAATAAAATCCATCACTTGATTATTGTATTTCCTAAAACAGATAAAATGGAAATGTCAGGGATTTTTTACTGAGTGGAAAATACCACTTCAAAAGGTGGATACCTCAATAGCTGAAGCTACTACAAGAAAATGCAATGACGTTTGGAAAGTGCAAGTGCACAACCCTTTGCTATGCTGTTTGATTTATGCCATTTAATATCCATACATCTAACGACACTACATTTTAAATGTCCATAGCTGTAATATTGAGAGCTGATCTCTAGATCAGTGGTAGCTGACTCAAGCTCCTGGGCTCCAAGTTGCAACCCACTTGGAGATGTGAGTCAAAGTCAGTCCAGAAGCAGTGTATTAAACATTGATGTGATGCTACACCTGAGCTAAGCAGCTCCATCTCTCAGCTTTCTCTAGACTTCTGCACTTCAACAGGACTCATTAGCTCATGAGCACATGATTGTTCATCATAGCTGTTGGGCTGAATATGCTGTTGGCACTTGTCTGTATAGTTGTCTCGATTTTTAAGAAGGCTTCTCCGTGTTAATGTAATTCACGGTATCCTCTGCAGGACTACAGGATAAAAGAAAAATCTTGATTCAGCCCTTGAAACATATGATGATAAGGAGTATTTTATACAGTAATCTTAGTGTCTATGACACTAGTATATGATACTATAGAGCAATTATGGAAACATTCGCTGCCCTTAGGAGCTTACAATCTAAACAAAACATATTGCACAGAAGAGATCAACATACAAAAATCAAAATAATTTTCTTACTGTCAGTGCTTGTTTTACTAACATAACGAATTTTTAACAGGGCAAGGAGTTAAGGGACTTACTGTAAACTAAAATAAAAGGTGATCACAGAGTGATATCACCGAGTGATAGCCCGAGGAATCATTGTAAGAGTGGCTCAAAGAAATAAGATTATCGAAGAGACCAAAAGTAGGACAGAGAACAGATGCATTATAGAAAAGATGCAAGGCAAATGATAACTCATGACTGAGAATTCAGAAAAATAAGAAAGCAGTGTAGCAACAGAAAATAGATTTTAATGTATTTTCTTATCTATATTACTGAAGTTGTGGGCGGGCACTGACCGCGATCCTGTTGCACTAAGCTTCTGCCTTGAAGTCTGGATATGTGATAGAGCTTCCCTGAGTTTTACTAATTTTGGTGAGAGCTATAGTAGTGTAACTCCTTTGAAAAGCAGGCTGCAGACTTTTATTAGCTGAAGGCCAAAGTCAAAACTCATGCATAGATTTACATGAGTAAATGCAGAAACATACGCCCAAGTGCTGGTATGAATCCTTTTCACCTAGTAACTGCAGCTTCTGTTCACTGAAAACATTTTCCTGTGCATCAACAAAATAGTCATTTATAAGAAGTAAGAAAAATATTACAGAATGTGATTTTTGACTCATTGAGCAGCAGAGGGCTAAATAGTAATAGGCAATAATAATTAAAAAAAAAAAAAAAAGCATAGGTAATAGCATCCTTTCCATCCCTTCATCCCACTGGTTGACTTAGGAGTGATTAATAGTAGTAAAAAACCCCTAAATATATAAATTGGAGTAATTCCATCTTCCTACAAAAGTAAATTCTTAACAATAATCTATTTCAACAGCATTTCTCACTGCAGATGTTTAGTCTTTTAGGAGCTAGGCCACAGACACCTCAGCTCTTCAAATTTATTGAATATGCTTTGGAGATTAATTTGGCCAGAGCAAACTGATGGATATAAGCAACTCAAAGGATTGCTTGATGTCTAGCTGCTCTCTCTTTCATTTCTTTACCTCCCCTTTAAATGTCTTGGTAATTGTTTCTGCGCCTGCAGCGTCCATAATGATAAAGGAGGTAGAGTAGTACAAGGTCAAAAATGAATAACAAGCCAACAGCAATGTCAAATCCAATAAAAATATCTGTGAAGGAAAAACAATAAGGGAAAATGGAGTTAATGAAAGACACACATGTATATCATTTTACATACAGAGATAACAGTCTAATTACAATATGTACAGTGGAAATATAGTTACATTTCATTCACAGTTCTGACAAGATGACATGGCCTGCATTTACTGACATATGCAACGTAAGTATAACAACATATACTTCAGTGCTGGAAATGCATAGATAACTTTCTGTGCATGGGGGAAATCTCACTCCTAGGTTTTCACAGGGCAAGAGGGACCATGTGTAGTTAATGCAAATGAGGAGTTTCATTAGGGATCAGCAAAACACTGAATATATGCGGGAAAGGGGAAATACCAGGACTATTGGAAAGTAGCATGTGTTGTCTTACCATTCACTTCCCTCTTGGAAATATTTAGACAGGAAGAGGTTATCAGCTGTCAGTTGTTGGTGGTCTGAGGCAAGCAGCTGCTATATCTGCATGGATCATCTGCACTCTATGCAGTGGAGGTTAAGGTATCCTCAATACATAGTACTTGTGACAGTTACTGTGGAAGCTGGTTTTGCTTTGCAGCTACAAAAGCTCTGATGTGTGCAGCATACACAAGACTCCTTTCAAAGTGGAGCTGTAGTTTTGGCCATGATCTTTAGGTAGCTCTTTATGTGAGTATGCTAATAATAGCACTGCCATCACACTGGTGGGCATGTCTACTCCTCACATTTTCAGAGAAATTTAATTTCTGTCAGCTTTCCCTGTCCATAGTAAAGCTGGTCCACACTTGTTAAAGGGAGATCTACCATTTATGTGAAAGATACAAAGTTTGGAGCCATTGATAGAATTTCTCCATGTCTAATGTAGAAAACACAGAGCTGTTACACTACCTTTCGTTTTGTCTTTCCTCCCACATTCCTTTGACCAGTTTTCTGTAATTACAGGAGAAACTAATTCAGCAAATTTCTCAAGTGGACAAGCAGAGGTGCATCCTGGCAGAGTGAGTAGGTAAGGATCCTTTGAAGAGTCGTTCCGATAATGCATTTCAATGCTATATCGCCTGATTAACAATAGTGAAAAGATTATTTTTTTTAAAGGTTCTTAAATAGAAGGTTTCCTATTTAGAGCCAGTGTTGGGAATCAGCTTTAACATTCTATTCTAGAACCTGTTCCTCAAGTATGGAGGCTTTGTGAAAGATATCTGCAAAGCCTCCTTTGCCAAAGTTGGTTACATTACTGCACAGATCACCAGTCAGCTCAGAAGGTCCTTCTGAAGGCTCCTTGAATGGCAACAGCACCAGGCTCTTCTAAGCCAGCTGGTTTACCTTGGGATTTATGAGATGTCTTGGAAATGTTGCTATCATTTGAAAAATGAGGAAAATTTATTTTACTATTTACTTCCAGTTGGCAAGGCTTGTTTTCTGTCTTTCAAAGCGCACAGATACGCGCATGCAGCAAATGTAATTTTTCCTGGTTTTAATAAAAATTTGTGCCTGGGGACTGCTCAGTGAAGTATCAGTTTAAAAAGCATTTGTATCTCCTCACAATATTTGAGTGGAAAATAATTTTGGTAAAGGGGGATCCAAAGTCCAAACATTCTTTGTTCTTTCATAGATAAGAAGATACTTGCCCACTGCTTTCTTGGTAGAGTTCAAAAAACTGGCAAGAAGCGTATGGTGGCAGTTTTCCATTGAAAATATTGAGAGCAATATGGAGGGCCCCAATTGTGGTGTCATGCTATTGGAAAAAAGAAAAAATCCATCCTTGAAAGTCAGTTAAGTCAGTTACCATTTATCCAGAGTAATGTGACAAGAGCAGAGAGGGAGTAGAAATCAAGATAAATGAAAACTTGTATAAATTTGACCATAAAAACTTATCCAGCATATTCACATGTTAGCATGTTTTACATACAGGCAGCAGGGGGCATTTCCGAAGAGTTACTGCAGTATGTGTCTTACATGATCTTGTAGTATTTTAGAGACAGTTACTGGGAGAAAGCAAGATGTGGCCTGAGAAATAAATCTAGGTTTTATGGTGCATTTTGCTATTCCTTCCTTTAGGATTGTTTTTGGTTCCAAGGTCAGATTAAGGCAGTATAAGGTTTTATATCCTATGGCATTTCAAGTGAAGATACAAAGTACTTCTTTCAGATAGTGTACCAGACAAACAGTTGTGTACAAAGACTAATCTCCTCACCTCCACCTATACTCCAGAACTTTTAAAATTGTTATTCCTTCTGTCTGGATTTACACAATAAAATCTCAGTTTGGCTTCTATTTTGATGGAATCAGTTACCCACCCACCTGCAGTCTCTTCCTCTCCCCGTAATCCCTCCACTTTCAGGGTATCCCAGGAGGAAGAGCTGAAGGACAGAAGTCCAAATACCTTGATGGCTAAATTTTGCAAGCATATTCATATACATATTTGATAGGATTATTTATATTATAGTATAACAGTTACATTTTAATTATTAAAAGTTCCAGCATCTGGAACTTTTTAGAGTGATCGGTTTTCAAAATAAGGGTATACTTGGCCCTAAGGCATTAAAGCAGCAGTGAAAATTCTGGATGCAATTTCTCCTTTTCAAAAAGAACTTAGTAGGGCTAGAAAATACACAGAAAAAGCAGGAAGAAAGATTTAAGGTATTGAGCAGTTTCTATGTGAGGAAAGATTAAATAGTGTAGGACTCTGTCTTGGAAAAGGAAAGATGGAAGAGGTGTGACAGAAAATAGTAAATTCATGAGTGACCCAGAAAAAGTGAATAAAGAATGACTGTTCCCTGTTTCTCACAATAGAAATGCTAGGAAGGAGCTAAATCAGTATTAAGTTTCAAAAAAAAAATAAGGAAGTACTTTTTTTCTTTAACACACAAGTCATTGCCACAGGATGTTCCAGAGGCCAAAAGTACAAGTGCGTTAAAAAAGTGAATAGATAAATCGATGGAAGAAAGCCTGTCAAGAGCTATTAAACATACAGACACAGATTCTATCTCAGGAAGTCCCTAAGCCACATATTTCTGGCAGGTTGTGACAGGGGAAGCATCACTCTGCGCTGGCATTATTCTCACATTCTTCCCTGCCGTTGGCCACTGTTAGAGACAGGATAATGAATGAGCTAAGTGGATCTTCGTCTGACCCAAATGGCCCTCTTCATCCTCTAAAATAAATAAATAAAAATAATCCATAGCTATATCATCCCTTCTTAAGCAGAGGAAGGATTTGGAGGCACAGCTGAAGTTCTGCTATATGCCAGCATCTTCAGGGTTAGGAGCACTTAAGGAAAGATGCATCTTATAGAAAGTGCACCATTAAGTTGCAGAAAAAAAAGATGATAAAATACGTAGATTTCTTTACTGAGTACAGTTTGACTGAAACTGAGGTGAGATCCTTGCTCCTGCTGTGTTTTTGTACTAACTGGTGTTCAGCTTGTTAGTTGAATTGAACTGTATTGTATTTTTCTTTCCTTTAACTTACAGGGAGACTGATTATTCTCTTTAAGGTTCTTTTACTGGTAAAACATAGCAAGATTTGTGAAAGATGAAAATACTCACGGCAGAGTAGACCTCCATTTTTCTTTTTTTTGAAGAACTTGCAGCTTGTTTAATACTATTTAAAATAATATTCACAAGGACACCTTAAAAATATGGGAAAAAAGAAGAGGAAAATGAAGAAAAACATTTGCATAGAAGCAAAAATGCAAAAGATTTTGAGTATCAGATAGAAGACAACTAATCTTAGCTTATTGCAAGTCCATACTAGAGAGAAGATACTACAGAAGTGAAATATATCACTCATGTTCCAGGTCAAGTGGCAGGATTTACAGGAGATCATCTAGAACTATCCTGAGAAGTGGGGCTAATGACACTTTTGGTTTTGTTATGCTGAGACCTCCTCTCCAACGTTTTTTGCCTGTTTGCAGTGTTGCAATAATGACAGCTGTGCTAGCCTCCTCCTCTCTAGATGCTGAAGAAATATTTTTAACTGGTTACTTCAACAAGTCACACAGTATCAATTCTTCATTTTTCCAAAGCTCTCTTATACTCCTTCTCCAGACCAGAGAGATTCTAAAGCCAATGTGATAAGGGCAGCAGAAATGCCCTGTAGCACAATTTATACCATTCTAGGGAAAGAGAGCATAACTGGTCTGCCTGAACACTAGGGAAAACGTCTTGACCACATGATATGGCCAGCTACCTGGTAGTGGGCTTTAATGCAGGGCTGAGCCTTTAATTACTGTATGGCTTGATCCATCGAGGTCCATGCCTAGACAATAAGGCTGCTGATAATTCTGTACCTAGGTCTAGACTGAAGGGTAGGTGCATTATAAAGCTTAGCCCCAAACGGTCCAGCCTGCAGATACTCGGTCTCACTTGAATGTTTTGCGTTTCCTTGTTTTGGTTTGGGTTTCCTGCTCATGGACATCAGGAATGCCTGGGTTATGTCCTAAAGTACTGTTATATGTGCATAGCCTGTGCACCTCAGTTTTAGAGCTAAGCAGTAGCCCGAGTTCTTGCAGTACAGACATATCCTGGATCTCTCCTCTTCTAATCCGATTGGACTGATTTGGAGCATCTTTATATCAGTCTTTCAGAGATCTACCAATGTGTTGCCAAGGTTCTGGAACAATATATAGCCAGTATATCAAAGGGAAAAACAAAGATCAGGAAACAATTAGAATAAATGTTGGAGAAACAGAACTAACTAACCTAATGCCAGACAGGTAATGATCATTCCCATGAAGACTTGTTTTTTCCCATTGGATTTCTATACTTTTTCTTAAAACCCTAATCTCTTAAAAAACTATGAGATAACTAAAGACATTCATGTTTACAGCTTGTTTCAGTATCTCATCCATGCAAATGACAACGTTCAGCATATATTTTCATGCTTAATATGTCATCCCATGTCCATAGTTTCAAATTGAGGTTCTGTATCAGTATTTTTGCATAAGGTGACAGGACATTGCATGTTATCATAAGCATTGTCTCCCCTTTTCTGAGAGCTATGCATTTTTTTATTACCTCCTTGTAGTCGTGATTTCTCTTCTGTTTTATAAAGCCCAAATAGTGATAATAAGGACAATTCTGCCAGTTTTTCCATTTTGTTAATTACATCTTTGGTGGCCCATACAGGAAGAGTATAATTGTGAATATCCTAGTGATAAAAGAAAATAAAATAATGTTGTTTTCTTCTACTGTTTTCCACCATCCTGTTGCCCAGCCTCACACTACTACATCTGGACTCCCTGAGGCTGTCCTGCAATTCTTTGCCCAGTGTGGTTTAACTTATCAACATGCCCTGAAATACCCTTTGTGGAAATGGGGATCAACCTGAAGTTGAAGAATGGGAAGAGGGGAAACACCTGTGTGAATGGGATCTCTTGTAGGTATAATGTGTCTTGCTATAGTGATATATGTTTTCAGTTTTGGTAGTGTGAAAGATTGCAGAGATATGTCTTATCCTCTTTCCTTCAGCATCTTCAGGGTATAAACTAGCTCCACCATTTCACATCTTTTCCATACAGTTGTCCAGATAGTAGTTCCATCACTGTAGACAAGTGTCACTCTCCAGTCCTGTAAGAGTGACAGTGTCTTATAGCATCTAAGTGCCTCAGTGTGTGGAGGGTATGTTCAACAAGCTTCATGTGCTACTGATAATGACGAGGGCCAGATGGAATCATCCCATGCTTAGGGCCAGTCTGATTTTATTCATTGGGACCAACCATCATCTCCTAATTGTCTAACTGATAGATCATAATCTCGCCTCTCATTTTTACCATCTAAATGTTTTTATGTTTATGTCTTGATAGGTTAAAGCAAATAATTTCATTTTCCTGTTAAAAATCATAAATATGTCCTAGGTAAACCACCACAGCAGCATACTCAAATAATTCTATAGCAGCATATTGGGAAGGAAACCTAGGGAATAAAGGGAATGGATTTTGGTACCAGTGCTTCAGGATAAAAGATCAAATGGAAACAACAGTTTCCCAAGCTGTAAACCATGGTTTTGAGTTATCTTTTACCAATGCACTAAATTAGAATTTAGATTCAAATTTTTTTAAAAAAAAAAAGGCACAAATTCAGGCCAGAAGGTAATTCATTCCTATGCCTTCCATATTGCTATGGTTTAATTAAAACTCAATTTAGGAGTGATTTTCTTCTCCAACCCTTATTGCCTTATTATTACCTCACAGTGTAGAGTGTCATATGTATTCCAGAGCTGGAAGTTGTCCAGTATTTTAAGATTATTTAGTTCAAGTCCTGTGTTAACTGCCATTGTTTGTAAAAAGTCCTAGGGAAAAAAAGAAGTGAAGAGTATACCACAACTACTCAATACATATGGAACATATATGCATACAGATTCATTATCACCCAACCTGGAAACAGAGTTGTGTTTAATTTTAACTGTAGCAGAAGATTTGATTGCAGATTTCATTTTGTAACCATTTCAAGATACTGATCACTGTTTCAGACACTGATTTTTCTCAACCCTGCTATAGATAATCTGGTGCTCTCTGATGCACTCTTCTCTCCCTCTTCTGACTGCTCCAGCAGGCTACCTCAGTCACCTCAAGCTTTCAGATCTAAGGAAGAGGAAGGTGCTAAGGGAAAAGGAATATGAGGAAAAACAAAAAAAGCGAGGAAAACCCAGAAAATTTAAGAGAAGTGAGGCAAATATTCAGGATGAGGCAAAAAGAAATTGAAAGGGAAACTAGGTTTTCCTTCTGCCATCGAAGAGGAGCTGAATATCTAAGTAATAGTTCCACAATTCCCATAGGGATTCTTGCTATTTGCTACCACAGGGGAATAAAGCAAGTCCTTAATTGCCATATTACTTGTTTCATACTAGTACCTAAGAGAGAGGATAATTCACCTCCCCAGGAGATGTGAGGCTAACTAGAGTGGCTGAACTAGCAGAAAGTTAGAAATAAACCAAAAAAGCAGATGTTGGGTTTAGCTCAAGCACTTAGCCTGAAGTGACTTGAGAGAAAATGTACAGGTGCAGGCAGGGGATGAGGAACATGAGACTCCTGCTTTTTTGTGCAGTAGTGCTGTTGCAAAGTGCATGGTAGCAAACAAGAGAGCAGCAATAACTACTATCTAGAGAAATTATTATCCACAAGAACATGGTCGCTTGAGGCAAGTACACCATCCCTGTACCTACATCCTGCTGCAGCACTGGAATGGAAAATCTGAATCCCTGATGGTGAAGATTTGTGTCATGACCAAAACAGAAGCATATTTTCTGATGGATCCAAAATGCATTTCAGAGAAATTTACATAAATCAGACTGTTTCCGTGGTTGGGCTTGCTTTAGTTCTCTGTTGTAGTGTCAGCTTCAGAAAATCACAGCAGGAAGGCATAAACCTTTCCAAATTTTGGATTTATCAGGTTTTTTAGAATTGATTTTGTGTAACCCTATAAAGCTGGAAATTGCTACGTCCAGAAATTTATTTCCCCTCAGATTGTGGAACTTTAATTATATGCAGCTCTAAATATTCTCATAAAATTAATGTTAAATTCACATTTCAAAAGATTAAGTATACTCTACATTAAGTATGAGAAATGCCTAAGCATATCAACCATACTTCTTTATCATATTGGCCTAAATTTCTGATTTTGAGAGTCCTCAGTTTGGTTTGGTTTTGTTTTTGTTGGGTTTTTTTTTGGGGGGGGGTGGGGTGGGGTTGCATTATTTATTTTTGCCTTTTAGCAAAAGAAAACAATGCAATTCCATAAGTTCTACATCTTAGTTACTTTCCTTCTCAGATTTTGTTTACTTTTTATTTTGTCTTACCATGTATGGTTGTATTCTCTTTTGAAATTCACTAGATGTTTGTGTTTCATTCTGAAGTTCATCAAAACGGGGACAGTCAGGCAGAGGAAAATTCAACCTCTGAAAGAAGAAAAGTAGAACTTAGAATAGTTCTAGCATTAATTAACACACCTCTAGTTTTTACTGATCTAATATTTACTGATGATGATCTAATGATGATGATCTAATAATTACTGATCTAATATTTGTTAGATTCATGGTCATGCTACATCTACTTCATAATGGTTTGTCTGGGTAGCTTCTTCATTAATATAGTTAACATAAGCAACGGACTATGGTAACTTGACTTTTCAGTGGCTGCTTGTGTCTATGATAGCTTGATTTCCCTCAGTTTAACTGATTTTGATAAAAAGAAATTATGCACGTCTGTCAGGGAATTGCTTTGAGAAACAGAGCAGGATCCATGATCAGAAATTTAAAAAAGCTATGATATCCCTCTTAATTTCTGAATCCCCCTAGATGCAGCTTGGCTCCACCTGATATTGGAATCTGAATTGCTTCTGCACCTACACATCCTGCTCTCATCTCTTTGGAGGTAAGCAGTGTATTATAGTAAGTATTTCAAATACCACCTAATGGACAGGACTTGAAACAAGAGAGACAAATAAATTGTGCTCCTGAAATACCAAAAAGATATGAGCCTAATAGCTCTGTTCTTATTCAGGGGTATGGTTAACTTTTAATAACTCCGAGTGTATTTTGAAGTCACCAGATAGTACATATTTGATCTGAACCATGTGTGAATACATATGTGTCCACTAAACTCTGTGCTCTGGAAAACGTGCTTTATGCCAACAGCAGATGGACAGATGATACCTGGCTCCAGCACAGAGTGTCAGTAAAAAGTTATGATGAGAAAAATAAGCTTGTGCTGGTTTAGCACTTTATGTCACATCACTGGAGCTTTTCTGACCCAGCACTAATATTAATACTATAACCATACAAATCATGTCAAGGAACTGACAACATACAGTGGAGATATTAACTTCATTATCTATGTATTATGTATGTGCAAGAAGGTCTTGGGGTGAACATTAGCAGATGGTACTTCCAAGAGTATCTCTTTTGTCTTTGATTTATCAACATGAAACTTGCAGCAACTACCAACTGGCACTAGCACACTTTCATTTGGACAGTTTTCCAAGGGTGCATTTTTTCTGTAACAGCAGCACACTGGAGAGTAAAGACTCAAAGCTGCAATATGAAAGTAGGGAATGTTGTTTAATTACACAATAACAAATGTTTCTCTTGCTGTATGGCTTAATCATCCCCCTCTAGGTGTTCTTAATTAAGCCACTCCCTTTGGCCTCATTAAGCAGTTGCCTGTTGGGCCTTCATAGATTTCAGTGGCTGAAAAATAAACTGTGATTAGGGGTTTGTACTGGACCTCAATTTCCCACTTTGTGTTGCTTAGTGCTTGAAAATACCCTCAAACATCTGCTTGGCTTAAGGGAACAATGTTTCTTCCAGATGGTTTTCATATTTATCAGAAATTTTAAGTTTTTGCAGAGGTGTGTTTCAGTGAAACATCAATACCCACTCCTGAAGCAGCTGCAGAAGTGATGAGGTAATAGGGATTCCCACAAATGAGCTTGCCTTCTCTAAACAGGTCATTGCACTGCACTGTGATTCCCCTAAGGGCTTTGAGGTTTTATTTGGCCAAAGTTCTGACCACTTCGATGCTTCTTCCATCTTCTGGTGAGAGTTTCCCCTGGTGTCCCACATTTAAATAAGAGTGACAGCCTTCTTTTCTGTTGAGGGAGAGTTAAGTTTTGAGCTGAATCACATTGTGTCTAATCCAGTGTGTGGAATCCGTTTCTCTCTGTACCAGCTTTCAAACATGGCCTTCAAGAATGGAGGAATGTCAATGGGAGGTAGGTGTGGCCATCCACTAATGACAAAGCCCATCCTCTGATGTTGGTGACTGGACAGGCAGTTATTTAATAGGGGTTTTTTATACATTTCCTTAAAGTCAACTCCTGTTCTCAAAGATAGAAGAAAATTAGCCTTTCTGTCATTACACTCAATAACATTTTATCCTTGTTCAACACACTGTTCCTTACACAGACCTTGTCATGGGAGACAGTGAAATTAAAATCTAAATCTGACTCAGGCAGACAGAGCTACATATTGTAAAACTTCTGCAAGACCTATTATTCAGGTAGGTCTGCTCTTATTATGAACACAAGGCAGGTGCTAGGGTTTCATTAAACGTTTGTATAGCACTGAGCATAAAAGGGCCCTTGTGTGTAATTAGGGTGTCTAAGTGCTACCAGAACAGGAAAGTAATAATTGAGAGGTCATTACAGTGGCTACAGTGATGAAAATTCCATTCCTTGAATAAACTATGGAACAAACTTGCCAAGGAGGGAAGGTCTGTCTAGCTGATTGGTGCTTAGAAAAGCACTTGTTCTCTATAAAGTTTTAGGGCAACTTCCCTATAATACTGCCCAGAAGTGTCCTTGCCAGGAAAGCTGTACCTTGAAGAAAATGGTAGTGTGGGTGACAATCCAGGTATTCTGTAACTATAGAAAGATTTTTCATGCAGCAATTACAGTTGACCTATGACATATTTGTCAGCCAGTAGCTGTGGTTGATGTATTCTATTAGATTAAACTCAAAAAGAATAGGAAATATTTTTAGATATTCCCCCCCCCCCCC
>NW_020799095.1:6350061-6440029 GCF_003259725.1 Athene cunicularia
TGAATTGCTTCTGCACCTACACATCCTGCTCTCATCTCTTTGGAGGTAAGCAGTGTATTATAGTAAGTATTTCAAATACCACCTAATGGACAGGACTTGAAACAAGAGAGACAAATAAATTGTGCTCCTGAAATACCAAAAAGATATGAGCCTAATAGCTCTGTTCTTATTCAGGGGTATGGTTAACTTTTAATAACTCCGAGTGTATTTTGAAGTCACCAGATAGTACATATTTGATCTGAACCATGTGTGAATACATATGTGTCCACTAAACTCTGTGCTCTGGAAAACGTGCTTTATGCCAACAGCAGATGGACAGATGATACCTGGCTCCAGCACAGAGTGTCAGTAAAAAGTTATGATGAGAAAAATAAGCTTGTGCTGGTTTAGCACTTTATGTCACATCACTGGAGCTTTTCTGACCCAGCACTAATATTAATACTATAACCATACAAATCATGTCAAGGAACTGACAACATACAGTGGAGATATTAACTTCATTATCTATGTATTATGTATGTGCAAGAAGGTCTTGGGGTGAACATTAGCAGATGGTACTTCCAAGAGTATCTCTTTTGTCTTTGATTTATCAACATGAAACTTGCAGCAACTACCAACTGGCACTAGCACACTTTCATTTGGACAGTTTTCCAAGGGTGCATTTTTTCTGTAACAGCAGCACACTGGAGAGTAAAGACTCAAAGCTGCAATATGAAAGTAGGGAATGTTGTTTAATTACACAATAACAAATGTTTCTCTTGCTGTATGGCTTAATCATCCCCCTCTAGGTGTTCTTAATTAAGCCACTCCCTTTGGCCTCATTAAGCAGTTGCCTGTTGGGCCTTCATAGATTTCAGTGGCTGAAAAATAAACTGTGATTAGGGGTTTGTACTGGACCTCAATTTCCCACTTTGTGTTGCTTAGTGCTTGAAAATACCCTCAAACATCTGCTTGGCTTAAGGGAACAATGTTTCTTCCAGATGGTTTTCATATTTATCAGAAATTTTAAGTTTTTGCAGAGGTGTGTTTCAGTGAAACATCCCCCCCCTTTTTTTTTTCTTTTTTTTTTTTCTTCTGGGAAAGTTGAAGGTATTATAGGAAGTGTCCAGCCAGTACTCACCCGCTCCGTTGATTTTTGAAAAATATGAACTGGAATGGGTTGCCAGAGAAGCTCAGGGTTCCAGATTTGGCTGCTAGTTGGTGGAAAGAGGCCAGAAAGGTATGACTGGGCACTCATAATGGTGCGATCATAATCTGTACTTTGAATGTAAAACTGGAGATAGAATGGCAAAGAGTTAAAAATAAAATGGAAACAATCAAAATAATAAGGAATTTTTACCCAGCTCATCAATCCTGGCTTGTTGTTTTCAGCTTTATGTTTTTGCATGAAGTCAAACCGGTGAAACCCTAACTCAGCTTTCTAGGGCCCAACTACAATTGCTTAAATGGAATCACCAAAGCATCATTTAATTTGGAATCTAACCCTCAGACTGAACTAAGAATAATAAGAAAGCATGATTTAAAAAAAAGGAAGATTTCTATCTTCTGAGATTCAGAGGAAAGTTGACACTTGTACATGTGGTATGTAGGGACATGGTTAGTGGTGGACTTGACAGTATTAGATTTACTGTTGGACGTAGTATTACAGGTCTTTTCCCACCTAAATGATTCTACAGTTCTATGATTCTATGGTCCATCTGCTATACCTCAGGAATGAAGGCACTTAGAACCACAAACATCTCTTGGAAGCATGACAAAGCTCTAGACTTTTACCATTAAAGCATCCCTCATGTATAGACCAAAATGGTAGTGGTATCTTCCCCACAATGTATCTATACCATGTGAAAAGCACATCCAAACAGCCGTTAGACCACCCTTTTACAGGATGAAGTATGTGAGCATGGCCCATCACATGGCTGGATATGCATTCACCTTTCAACAGGGTAGAATATTTTTGGGTCACTACGTATAAATTCCCAATTCATTTGGTGGTGTGGAGCTGTTCAGTCCTGGAAAACCAGGCAGTGGAAGACCCAAACTGAATGTAGAAGCTGAAAGTTAGACTTTAGTCTGTGTTTTTACCTTGACATAAAAGCCTGACTTTCAGAAATGTTCTTCTATTACCTTAATTTTTCCATTAATGAAATGAATATGACAATGTACTTTTATCTAGCTCAAGTCCATAGTTCTGTTATGCCAGAGGAATATCTTCCAGACAGTTCTGTTATATACCTCTTGCCGGTTGTATGTGCTGTTCAAAAAGTCGGAATATCTTTTCTTCATGTACTGTCCGAGTTCAAATAGCTGCTTCATTCCAGTCTGCAAGGCAAGCATACAGATTAATATTAGATTAAGGTGTTTGAAGAATCTTAATGTAGAAGTTTCTTTTCTTTTTTTTTGGTCTTCAGTATTCAGTTTTTAAGTGATCATTAACCATTTGTATAATGCGGTGCATAGGTTGTAGGTGATCTAGAATTTTTAACAGAAGTACTCATATCTATGAAAAAATGATACATTTCGAAATGTTAAGACTCCAATATCTGCTACAAGAAAAACAATGCACCTGATTCTATATACTGTTTCCACAGTGCTGTAGCTCCGTAGATGCTCCTGGAGTCATTAATGAATAACATTGTTCTTTAGAATGCATGTCAATTAGTGTGGTGGTGTGCTTCCCTCCCCCTATCCCCCACCCCCATCCTGTCTGCTCAAGTGAAAACCACCAGTGGCAATCGTAATGGATGTGTCTTGTCATGATGGCTGCATTGGGCTCAAAGTGGATTTGGGAGACACAGATTACAACACAATAGCCAAAGGCTTATTTGAACAATACACCCACCTAACAACAGTGCTGGTCAATGTCTGTCACATCTGGAAGAAACACCTGTAGTTGGTATGTAAATATGTAAATATAAGCCAATTATCTTACTCCATAAATAGTGGACAGCCCAGGGCCCGCTAAACTCTCCTGCATGGCAATGGGCTGCACACCAGGATCTCCCTTTGAGTAGGGACACCTCTCAAGGTTACTCCTTGAAGCTGAGAGAATCCTTATCACATCAGATAGTCAGTAAGTGAATTGGGAATAAGTGTACTGAAACTTTGAAATCTTAGCTAAGTGATATAAAGGGTTGATTGTGCACATATAATCCTGTAGGCATTACCTATTGACCAAGTCTGGGACTAGGGGGGATTCAGCCTCACCTAGACTCCTCTCTGAGAAGGAGTTTAGAAAGCAAGGGGGTTCTCACTGAACCTCATGATTCCATGGGAGGGTCTCCCTGACAGTTTTATCTGACCTTGTCCTCTATGTAGTAAATAATCAGGTGTACCTTGCCATCGAATCTTCTTGAACCAGTGTTGCATTTACTATCAAACTTTGTCAGATCACTGATTTATATCAATTAAAAAATTGCTACTTCTCTCTTGTGAGTGAAGTGCATCACTCCATCCATGACAGTTAGTGACAGCTGAGAAAGGATGATTGTTAACCTAGTATTTATTATTGTCATTGCTCTTTTTGATCAGCCTGATAAATTTGTGGCTTGTATTTCATGCCTTAAGTAACGTCCTTTCACCTTTGCCTTGGTGCACCTACAGTTGTCTTAGACTGTACAGTCCTTTCTGTTACTCATTTCTAAAGCTGTGAGCTGAACTTTTTAACTTTCAGCTGTCAAACAAGTACAGTCTTGTTACTGTTGCTGAAAATAAAATGGCAAAAAACTCTCAAAAAAAATCTGTGCCAAAACAGGAACTTTTTTTCTTCTTACAACATAAGCTATGTGCCTGGGGAGAGTAATGTGTTGCCTGAGTGTCTGAAATGTACACATCTTTCAAGCCACACTTCAAACACTAAATGCTGAACTGTCTCTGATTCACGCTTGTGCATGAAGTATTATTAGAAAATATGTTGGCCTCTCTTTGCTCCAGAATTTCAAAAAAAGTTAAAGAGCTAAGACTTGATGTCAGAATGCCAGAGCAAGAAGTAGGTTCAGTGCATCCTAGTGAAACTCTGGGCTGGAAGCAACCTGATTAGAAGGCACACCGTCCCCAGAGAAAGCCCTGTCCTGCAAGACTTCCTTTATTTTGTAAGTAAGAAGTTGCCAGTCAAGTGTTGAGATGTGGACTCATCACCTGACCTGGTGGGCAGGTGTCATTCTTTCACCCTGTCAAAGGGCCCAGTGCTTAAGGGTCGTTAGAATTTCATCAGTGTTTAGAGTATAGACAATGTTTAAACTTGCCACTTATTTCAATGCAGACACACTATCAGGAAGTTGTTGCTTTTAGGAAGGTAGTTATAAAGCTATGATGGACAAGATTTCAATTTAACTGTAGTTGGATGAATAATGTTGCAAAAATATTTAAGAATTACAGGATATTGCTAATACCAACTATCAGTACTTGGGCTTTGCTAATGTTTCTGAGACACACATAAAAAAATCTGCCCACTTCCTATTTTAGTAGCATATAAGAGCTTCTATGAAAGTCAACATACCTGGGTAAGTTGTCCAAATCCCTGGGGCCATTCACTTTCTTTGTGTAGATCAGTTGGAAAGTTTACAATTGGTGTTCGGTCACCATGTCGGAAAACCTAACAATATTACAAGCAGAAAAATAGAATTAATTGCTGTTAACATTCCTCTCTTACCTATCTAGAAGTCAAGCATGCAGTATACTTCCAGTGCCATTTTTCAAATTAAAATATGGGAGAGCAAGCAGAAACCTAGTCAAGTAGGATTGGAGTGCATTCTTTACACACAAATATAGGTATAATTATTTAGGAATTTAGTGGGCACGAGCCTGATGATTCTTCCTCCTAGAACATTAATCAGCCAAGATGTTAATGCTGACCTAGACACCTGGACAAGAAATCTGACTGAATTTGGACACTCAGCACCTCTGAATATTAAACCGATTACTGATGTGGTTTTATTACTTTGACATAGGCATTTGAAACTTCTGGTAACCACTCTTTTCATAGTAATATCTTTAAAAGTAACTCCATGTACACACGGATCTTATGTCTGATTTCACAATCATCCTAAAGTATAAAGATGAAACAGTATAAAAATTTACACTGTCTGTTTACTTAATATTTATTAATACTTTAGCATACATGTATGAAAATATTTTTGAAAGTCTGTAGGACTTTTTTCTGTTAAATTCAGTGAGAGTGAAGGGGTTGTTCACTTTCATATCCTGGACACTCCAGCATGATGAATATTAGTATGATACATTCAATCATAAGATTTTTACATCAGAAACCTTAAATGCGACTTTTCATATTTTTACTCCAGCATATAAAGAAAGTGCCAACCCTAGATTAAATAGTTCTGAAAAATTCTGAATTATCCTCCTTAAGTATGTCATGTGTGGGCTTAAAAAAAAAAAAATTATACATGAAAGGAAATGCTGGAATACAAATTCACAGGGCTCCAGATAATCTTCTAGGATGCTGATCCAAAGTGTTGCAAAAGTTACCTTTGTTTGTACCGATGTTCACATAACCAACGTCATTCCTGACTGCAGAATAGAATGACAATTTGGAAGCATGGTATATTTGTTCATAAAATGACATTTATTCCATAATACCTTGCTAGTATATAGCTTGATTATAATTAATACTCTCCATTGACTCATTAAGCCACATCATTCTTGCCCAAACTTTAGAGAGGTTTGTACACGCTAGTTAGTTTGCCACTCCCACTGGGAGGTGTTTTGTGTTTATATTTTTCAAAATAAACACAAGCAGTGTAGCTTAATGTTTTAATTACAACACACACCCTTTTCATCAGCCTTCTGTACTAATGTGCACAAACCTGTACTAGAGCAGGTACTTCAGAGATGGAAAATAGTATCCTTTAAAGGCAAATATAATTGTATTTCTCCCTCTGTTCAATTTCTACAATAGACAGCAAGGTTTACTGGAGTAGATGTTACCATTAGAACCATGTAGAAAACTGCTTATTATTTTTTTTGCTTTGCTGGTTGAATTTCACTGAAGATATGGCCAACCTGAAATGAATATTTTTCAGCAAATCAAGGAGGTTTTTTCACCATGATCAACATGTTGATCAACACGAATTTGCACAGTTTCAAGAAAAAAACACCTTTTTTTTTTTTTTTTTTTCCCTGAGTTCAAGTACAGAAAAATAGTCCGTAAAAACTTTCTTAAATATTTTATTTTTGCTTCTCTATGAAATTTTTAATTCTGTACATGTCTTTTCTTAGTAATCTGGAATCTCATTTGGTTCCTTATAATAATTTCTCAGTGCACTTCTAGTGAAGAGGAGAACAGGTAAAGAGTTACATTGTCTGGTGATTGATTCAGTTGAATGCAAGAAAAATGAGTGGGGAGGACTTTTGTGTCACTGCTTATTTCCTTGGTGTTTTGACGTGCTGACTTACATAGATGCCAGGTAGGATTCATTAGCTTTTCTGGACAAGCTGATGCCTCTGTAAAGAATGAAGGTTAAATTCCCAATTACAACGTAGCTGCATACTTTCTTATATTATCCAGCTTCACAGAAAAGCATTTTTATGAGTAACTGACAGTTGCTCAAACTGACTGACATGATTAAATGACTATATTTTAGGCTATATGTAGCAATGGATCAACACTTGACTAAAAAATATGTCCTTTTTATTAGTGAAAAATTACTGAAAATGTGTTAGATTTTAAATACTGCTTTATGATGCTTTATACTTGATGTGCAACAGAACCCTCAGAGTGTATTTCACTGTCACAACAGTCAACCCCTAAAAACTCAATAAGCCAGAACAGAGTCATATTTTAGCTGAACAGAGATGAGAAGGCAAGCAGATCAAGATCAAAAGATAATCAATATGAAAAGACATGTGAGAGCAGATGTGAAGAAAACTTCTTTCTTTGTAACCTAAAGAAATGGAAGCGGTGGAGGGTGTTCTCTTCTAAAAAGCAGCACAGCTTCTTTAAGTCCACACAAAATAGAATAAAGTTCAGTTCCCCATTTGTATTTCTGTATCTTCATTACACAGTGACATATAAATATGATAGTAACACTAAGTTGGAGGTAGCAGGAAAGAAACAAATACCTCTAAGAGCAGAATCCTGTTTTTAGGAATTAAAGGACTAAGCTTCTCAGCGAACTGATTTTTGTTTGTGTTCAAACCTCCTTCTTGCTTGCTCCTTCTGAAAATGACTTTGCTTTGGTTGCAGTTGGAAATGAAACAATGAATGCCCTTATGAACAATCAACCTAAAAGGCTAACTTGTTCAGTCATGAATACATTTTAGGAGACTTTTTTTTTTTTTTTTTTTAATTTAAAACTTTCAGAAGAGCTTGTGTATTTGAAAATTTATCTTTTTCATTAGAACATCTGATACTGTTAGGGAAAGAAAAGGTATCCCTACAAGTCTTGCCTTGCTCATCAATATGTATTTCTCATCACGCATCATTTGGATCTTGTTAAAAAGGAATTGATCCTTCAAATTAATTTAAAAATCTGTGTGCTGCAGCATTTATTCCTCCTGGCCTACAGATTGCCTTCCTGACCTTCAGAAGATTTAGAACATGACAGGATGAGCAAAAAGAAACAGGAGTCATCATAAAAGGTGAAAAAACACTAGAAATCAAGAATGAAGGGAGGGCAAGGATGATGTACACTAAAAGAGCAAAGCCCACCTGTTCGGTATATTCATTTCAGCACTTCTATCTGAAGTGCTTCACCTCAGTCGGTTCTCAAAAGCAGTAGATGGATAGTTATCAAATACCCCCTCCTTCAACTCTAATACAGATTTGAAACAGATTTAGTGTCTGGGTTCTCCCATTCACTCTTTGTAACTTTGTGAGGGTGATCACTTCAGATCAAAATGGCCACATGACTCAGACTTTGGTCAACATTTGCTTCCATTGTTGTCAGGTGAAAAATGATATTGCAGAAAAACTGGTGCGGAGGAGAGGCTGAACTCAGAGTGTGGCATGTGTAGTATATATAATATCATCATTCAGAAATGCCATGAATTATATATAGTGAACTATCTGTCTCTGAGTTACAGTGAGACTCTTACAGACATTTTAATTGACAGACTCAACTTCAAACAAAAAGATTTATTATTCTGAAGCCAGCAATAGGAATGAAGAAACAAGAGAGAAATGGAACCAGTCATGCTGCTGGCGAACTCATAGATGCAGAAATACTGAGCATGTTTAGTCAAGGTTTTGAATGGCTTGGCTTGATTAGACAAGTAGATAACATGTTTAGTCAACACTTCCTATCCTGTGTTACAAGAAGAAAGACATGATGAAATCACAGTACCTCTGAAACCACACCACTTTGTATATATGACAGGTAAAATGGGTGCCTGTGTGGAGGCAGAAGTTACAGGTCAGAATTTCTTTATACAGAGGCAATAAATCAATATTTCACTTTTACTTGGGTACCTGATGGTCTTACATATTTACTATTTTCTTCTCTTATGTCTAATTTAAATCCAGTACACAAGAATTATGGTGAAGGATTATGTTTATATGTGAGAAAGAAAATTAAAATAGCGTTTTGACAAATTATCTTGAATTAGAGCTTTTCATGCAAAAGGACGTGTGGCCAGTAATCAAAATGCACAGAATCAGCACAAAGATGGAAATCGTGAGGGCAGATCAAGACACTGTCACAGAACATAGCACAATTCTGTAAGTGTACAAAAGAGAACATTTGTCTGTTTTTTTGCCCCTGCAGATGTATTTTATATTTTGTAATTCTGCTAGGAAAATTTATTTTAAAAGTCATTATGACATTTTCACAATGCAGTAATACTCTCGGGTGAAATAGCAACTTACAGAGTACAGCTGGAAAATGGCTATTGAATTATCTCAGAAAGATACCTTTTAGACTTACATTGACTGTATCCATACCCTCATTATATCCCATTATATCAGTGGAATGTTCTGGGGTCAATTTTGATCCTATTTATTTATGCTAACAATTCTATTCCCATGAAAATTCAATCAGGCAGATTGGTCAGTCTGAGGAAAAATATCAGGGATAAAAGGAAGTCCGTTTAAATTAAATTTACCTATTGTTTTAACATTAACTGTGATAAGATACCCTATGAATAAAGTGCTTTTTTTTTTTTTTTTTTTTTTTTTTTTTTTGTAGGTGCAGAAGGTGACTGCATAGTTGTGGTAAGTAGCTAATTTTGGATAGGAAGCCTCTGTCTCCATAATGGTGAGCATTTCCTGTAACTCTTCCTGCAAACCCACTGCTTGTTAGAACACAATAACAGCTGCAATTCAATAAAAGTCTCCTTCCCTTCAGAGAGGTAATTCTCCAAGGTTTGCTGACTGCCTGATTTCATCTGTGTGTCCAGTTCTCCCTGTTATCATATAGCTATACACAGAACATTACTGGAATTAGCATTGAGTCCCTGCTGTGTGTAGTGTCTGATAGAGCAATAAGCCTCAGCAAGCGTAGGAACTGGTTTTTCCAGTGCATGCTGGCCTCTCTCCAAGTGGCACATCTACAGTGCATCCAATAGACAACTAGGTATGAATACTTTATCTAGAGCTAGATGATATGTGTTGGATATGTTTTGTCTGTTACCTGTATGTGCTCATAATGTCTCAAACAGAGAAGGGTGGAAGAAGGTCTTAAAATTCCTATTTATAAACGTGAATTCCAGTCCCCACAACTTTGCATTGAAAATATGCCTATTTAAAAAAAGAAATTAGAATGGAAAGGACTATAATACAACTTTCATGATCCAAACTCTTTCACTGAATTAATCTTTTACGTGAGGTACTGGGGGAAGTGACATTGGAGTAGTGTCTAGTTACTTTAAAATAAGAAATGACCCATCAAAAAAGGGATTACAGTCTGTTTTCAACCTGACCGCAGTTAATGCAACATGTATCTCAAATCTCTACATAAAAATGCCCTTTTCCATTTCTCAGTATACTGCTGTGCCAATTCAGTTATTCTGAGATGAAAAATACTTTTGTTTTTGTCGTAACTTCTGCAAACATAAGCTTTGGCTTCCAAGCACAAAGAAGGTAGGCCATAATTTCCAGCTCTCAGACTGTGCATCAGTGTCAGCTAAATTAAGAAAGAACAGGTAGACTTCGACCTCAGATCTCTTAACTCCTGTGCACTATGCATCTACCACAAAGCTAAATTGTTCAGTTATCTTGAAATAATAACTAGGGGTCAGGAAATGAAAATTCTTGTAACTGGAGGCATTTTTATCTTCTTTAATTAAAGTCTTTAAACTCAGTAAGCAAAAGGTCAGCAGTAGTTATTTCTAAGTCTAAAAAGAGGTAAAGGAGCTGCACACCTTGTTCGATTTGACAACCATATCAAATTCCCAGTATTCCCCGCAGCAAAATAGAAAGCAAATCTACTTACGACAACTACAAACTTCAGTTCTCTTTCGGCAGTAGTCTGTTGAAGCAGAATGAGGATAATATGAAAAGAAAAGCACAGGATCCTAGATGGGTTGGGAAGCTCTATCACTCCCATCCTGGCAGAAGATGAAAAAAGACTTAGTAGCTCCAGCAGCTGCTCAGGCTGAACAGCCCAGACGTCAGGCTATACTTTCAAAAGGGGTGGAACTGCTGCTGGTGAATTTCAAATCCAAGAGGAATGTTGTGTGACTACGCAACAAATTGCATCGCTCTTTGTTTTCAAATTACTGTTTACATTCTATTTAATCAAATCATAATTCAGTTCCTTTTTTCTCTGTGATATTTTTTGGAGTGTAAGGATGAAGTTAAAATACGAAGGAGTTGCAAAGCATTCCTAATGTTTCAGCCTCCCTGTTCTGTTTCCACTTCTCAGGGCTTGGAATTTTTCCACCCTATAGCATGGCCACGAGGATGAACTTGGAACCAAGAGCCAGGCAATCCTGTTTCTCTTTTATCTTTGCTGCTCAGCTAGCTCTCTTTTCAGCTTCCCTCCCCTTCTTTTTTCTTTCCTCTTCTACACTGTCACTGTGAAATTAGAATGATTATTTCAAACAATTCTTCATGTTGGTTAAAATTACCAGCCCTTCAGATAAAATAGCTGAATAAATCAAATACTTTCTTTAAGCTCCTTGCTGGGCAGTTATTTGCTCTTCAGTTTGTGTGTGTTGCTTTTCTTCTACCCTTGGAGTGTATCTATACTTCCCCTTTTGTAACTGCTTATGTCATTTTTTGGCCTCAATTCTTGAAGAATTTTCTTGCGAACAAGCCCTGGAGCTCACATTTTTATTATTACTGGTTAAGAACACTCTTTCTGACAGTAGGTCACTGGCTTTGAGAATATTGTTCAGCTTGCCTCTGCTGACTTCATGTCTATAAAATAATGATATTTCTAGGCTTGATGTCATAAGGATTTTCTGAGTACATGAATTAGTTTGCAGAGTCCTATAGAGTTCTATCAATGTTAAAACTTCAGATCTTCTGTGTATTGTCCAAGTCATCCCATTCCTGTCATACCCTAACCTGTCTCAGGGTCTCCTGTTGACCTCTTTGCAACAGTATTCTCTACAGCAGGTATTTTACCATTTACAAGAAATTCTATCTTTTGGGCCATAAACCCCACTAAGCCTCAAGTGCTCCCTTCTCTGAGTTGTGTGAATGACCTTATGTATCCATTTCATCTGATGGATAGGAGTTAAAGGGAGGAGGACCATGGCTCCCAGACTTCCCCATCTCTCTTGTTGGTCCATGCCCAGTTTTCAGCACTCACTTGAACTTCTTTCTTCCTCTACTGCTATGTCCCCACCCTCCTTTTTTTAGTCTCTCCTGGTGTAATTGTTCCTATGCAGAAGATGTAAGAGAGTAATCCAAATGTCATGAATATATAACACTTTGTCTTTCTGAAAACAAATGTAAGATGATCATCTTCCTCTATTAATTAAGAGTGCAGGTCATAAAATATACTTTCTTTAGAATATTTTAATATGCCTCAAAAATCAAGAATGTGTGTCCTACTTTTTTAATCTATAGTTTTTTTAGACAGGTGGTTCCTAAGCTTTTTTGATCAAGCCTTGTTGGCTCTCGGATTTTTTTTCTCACCCTTCCTAAGGCCTTATCATGAAATTCATAAATGATTAGTTTTTATAAGATTTGCTGCTTTGTTGTGTTTCTTTGATGAGTGACTGACTAATGAAGTCTCATTATTATGGAACCCTTATAGTAACTTCACTTCAGATATGAACTCAATTTTTTGTGATGTTGGGTGGCATCATTCTAGAATATTTGAAAACATTTAACAACTGCATTTGATAGAAAATCTTTGCTAATGTCTCTTAAGAAATTATATTTCAACCTGAGACCAAGCATATGACAAATAGTTCTGCTTTCTGTGGCTTCGCTCTTCCCTTTGGCATGTATACTTTCCGAGTGAGATTATTTTATGCCCAAAAGAATGAGCACCACATCTTAAATAAATCTCTACGCATTCAAAAATGGAAGGATACCCTCATTCGTGTGCCATAGCAGCTAAGACAGAGTCCTGTAGGAATCCTGTAGGCAGTCTGTAAGTATGTTGATAGCATGTATTTAATTTGGAAATATCCTTGCTTGTCTTAGTTTGTCTCCATTTCTACTGTGCCTTTGGCAGCCATATATATACTTGTTATATTCTGCAACAATTAAATCCTTACACTTCTCGGGAAAAGTTGCTTCAAAATAATAAAAAAAAAATTCCTAAATCAACCTACTTGCAGTGGTCCAAGCATTATAGTGCAAGTGGACCTAAACAATTTGAATCATCTTTATGTTAATTTGGCTCATTGGCATATCTTTTAATTACGAAATTATGACATTAAGTAGAATTAAACACAATTGTCCATTTTAAGTGCATGTTTCTATCTTGAAGGCTTGATGAAGCATAGCTGGATTGGCTTTGAAGTGGACTGGTTGCAAAAGAACACATGCTTTAATGAATGCAAGGGTTACCTTAGGTGACTGCTGCTGGTGGAGCACAACCTACACACTGGAAGGGTGGAAGTCATTTTGCAGTCAAGGTAGCTGGATATAAAGTGCTGCTGGCAGTCATGGACCAGGCTGTTCACATGAGGAAACAGCTCAGGTTCTGTGGCTGACTGAATTTGCAGATCAGCACTTCATCTAGTTTGGATTTATCTGCAATCGTTTTGTTTTTTGTTTTTTTTTCTCCCCAAGCTTTTTTAAACTGAAAAAGGCATAGAAAAGTTTTGGGTTCAGTAAACAAAATGACACATATTTCAAGCACCATTTTGAAGCACTTATGACAAAAGCAAAAGACTGTCTTGCAATCCCATGTTGGGGTGATTTCACCCAACTGTGAGGAGTGGGAAGAGACAAAGGGATTCATTTGGGACACACGAAGAATTAACTTACTTAGGCTGGTGACAGGACATGAACATATCTTTCACTATGGGAGAAATGAAACTGTTTATGATTTCATACCTGCCAAAGCTATGGGACAGATTTTTCAGAGTCAGCTAGTGCAGTTGTAGAAAAACTGTAGAGTGTTTTATTATTTGTTCACTGACATCCCAATTTATATTCGTACAAGATCTGGACTTGATGTTTCAGACTTAATGAACACTGATGCTTATTTTTCTTTGGAGTAATCAAGGTATAAAGGAAATCTTCCTTTCTGTGTTTCTACAGTAGTAGTCCTAAGAATAAAAAACGTAAATAATGTGTGATGGGGTTTCTGTTGAATAGGGATGAGGGGAATAAAATCATATAGAAGTATCTTAATTTGGAAATTAATTTTGAAATTTAATTTTGCCCAACATAAAGTAGACTGTTCAAGATACATTCATTGGGGAAGAAGACAGGGTCTGATGGTGTGATAGAAAAGGGGGACCTTCTATTGATGTTCTGTGAGCAGTGCCCTCAGCTAGGATATACTTCCATAGCTGAAGTGCTATGGGTCCAGCTCTGTGATCGCCCATACCAGACAAATATGTGGGACAGAAGAAGGGTCTTCATGCAGTTCTGAAAATTTTTTGAGAGATTGATTTGTGTGAGGAAGAAGGGGAGGAACTGGGAGCTGGAGGCTAAAGAGAATCATGAAGAATGTCTCAGCTCTGTATTGCATTATCTGTGTGAGCCTCTAGGAAACCAGCAGAAAAGTTAACCTTGCCTTTGATGGGAGAAAAATGGGACCACTTTTACACCTCTTGAACTTCCACTTCTAAATATCTGGCAAGCAATCATTAAAAGCAACTCAAGCAACACAAGTTGTCACAAGTTCAGAAAAACAAGAAATAGGAACAGGTTCACAATAGAAGAGAGGATGCCTAGAAATTTGGTTTTGGCAGACAAGGCTACAATCTTGTTAGAAGTCTAATACTGATAAAGAGGGAGTCTTAAATTTTCCTCTCTAATTGCTTTCTTTTAGCCATTTAAAAAAATTACTTCTTGTTAAGAGAAGTGTGATGTCAGCTGTGTTGTTTTGAGATGAATCATTTAAATAGCTTGCACTAACTCTCCTATGAGACCTGCCAGACCTATGAAGGCTTGCTGCCGGTGTCCATTATGGAAATTAGGATAATAGGGAAAAATCAAGCTTGTTCTTTGCATTGAGTAGCAGCTAGAACTAGTCAGCTCATGCTGTTGAAAGGCATTTTACCCTTGGTGTGGTAAAAGGGGTTTCATTTCTTCACTAGAGGGAATAATTTACTTTTATCTATGTGTTTGAACTTCTTTGCTGTGAAATCTGACTACAACTCTTCTTGATGAACTGTGCTTCCTATGCTGGCTTAGGAAGCACAGGAATTGTTGCTTGGGCCCTGCTGAGAAGAGGAAGGGCTTTTTCACTGAGAATTCTGATTCTTTCTAGAAGGGAAAAAGATATATTTATTCTGTTGGTTCTTTTGTAGCTTATGGAGTAGCAGTCACCTCCTTATGCTCTGCTTCTAAAAAGGAATATACATTTCATAGGTATAGCATCCGTTTTAAAAGCCTGGTCTAAGGAAAGGAATCTAGAATGCCAAAATTTTCTGCATCTCATCTACCACTCTGGTTCTCTTTGAAATGATCTGTGGGCAATAAGGCTGTTGACAAAGGCCCTATCCACTGTGAGAAAATAAAAAAGAAGAAAGCCTAGTTCTTCAAGCAAAGAAGTGTCCACTATTTTCAGAAGTTAGTTGCATCTGATTGTTCTGATCCAGCTTTTGTAATAAGAACAAGAACTATTTTCGCAATAGCCATATTAGAAAATTTAATTAGTGAAGGATTGCCCAGCATGTTCCGCATGTTTTAACTAGTATGTAGCTCTGGATTTTTTTACTTTGTGTTGCCAGTAGGATCTTTTTGTTGTTAATGTCAAGAACAGCATGGACTTCCAGACTTCCCTGAAGCACAGATTTTATATGATCAGATCAGAATTTACAATCAAGGTAAGATAACAAAAGGAGTGTGTTTGAAAAGATATTTGAAACCACAAATTATTTTTCTTTCAAAATTAACACTTGGCCTTGCTGTCTTTTTGAAGGAGATAGAATGACTCAATATCTGAGAGCCTTGTTGGGTCAACAAATTGCCTGCCAGTTCTCCATGGTAGCCAGCCTGGCTGTTTGTAGGTTTCTTGTAGGTCCATGGTCCATTCTTTCCATGAGTCTCACCTTCCTTCTCTATAGAGGTGGAATATTTGTGCATTTATAAGAGAAAAGAAAAAGAAAGACATCTCTCAGGTAAGTAAACAGCCATTATCCTCATTTTTGTAGCTTCTGGGATCTGTTTGTGTAAAATGCTTCATTACTTCTTGAATAAAGTATAAGGACATTGGAATGACTTTCTTTTTGGTGCTCCTTTTGAAGCACTGCTTCCCTCACCAATTCTGAAAGTTCTTGTCTCATTCTTCAAAATAAGGCAACACACCTTCAGATGTATTTTCTAATTTTGCTGTAAATTAAGGCTATAGCCCTTCAAAACACTGTAACAATGACATTCTTGAATTAGTTCTGCCAAAGTCCCTTTGGAATAAATATATCTTGAAAAATTACTCTGGTTTCGTATTACACTTGGGTTTTACCACTTGATAAAATCAAGTGAATGTTTATGTAGGATAAGTCACTGTTTTCTATAAATTTGGTTTGTTGTACTGAGGTATGTTTTCTTTTGATAGAGATCAGGAGACTGTTGGTCATGCTGATGGAAGTTAATGAGAAATGTTAGACTGTAGTGACATTACAGTGTGGGAGGAGTTGTTTCATAAAGCTAGTCACACTGAAGATCATGGAGGGAACACCTAAAGGTAAGACAAAAAGAGAGAATTGTTCTTAGCATATGGCCTCATTCTTCATGGCAAATCTTAATAGTACGTCAACAAGTGGGTAGCTCAGACCAAGTGCAGAAGAGTTAACAAATTTGCTCCCATTTTGGTGGAGTTAGGAAAAGTGTTGAAACGGTAAGCCAGTCCATACTGAAACCTTCCTGAGCCTCCAAAAGAGCACAGAGAAATGTTTTAGCTCCTTCCCAAATATGCGGAGCTGTCTTCACTTCCTGTGTTTCACACTGTGGTCATTGTCATGTGGAGGAACCCTCTAATACTGCTCCTCTCTTGTGTGACCTGTAATAGCAATACTTGCCTAACCCCTGTACTTCCCTGTACTGGAGACGTAAGTCATGTGCATGAAACTTCAATTAAGCATTTTCTGGAAACAGCTCTGTGTTTGGGAAATGGTGTCTCCACTTAGAATAGCTTAGTAAGGTAAATTTTCGAGCTCAGTCACACTCCTGTATTTCATTCAAACAAATCACATTTATGGGCTTCTATTCATCAAATGTTTTGATGTATGTATAATCAAATCCTTAACACATGCATTGCAAAGGACAATATTAGAGGTGATTTTTTGACAAAGCTAAAAACAGCTGAAATCGGTGATGTTGCAGCTGTGTATGTTAGGTGTAAACTCTTTGCATCACTCTTCAAGGTTGGTTTAGCTTCCAGGTGTTAAAGACTAGATGTTCCGGCCTATATGCATTCACCAAGTCATTGGTAATGCGCAGTGGTTTAGCACAGTGCAGTCCCTCTCTCGGTGTGCTGCACTGTGCAGGCTGTGGGGCAGTGTGCTTTGGCATTTTCCCAAGTGCCATTCATGCACAGAAGAAAATGTAAAACTTCTGCCTGCAGGAAGAGTTATGAGCCCCCAAATTAGGATTTGGGTACTGAGATAGAACTATCCTGAAGCAGAATAAAATAGGGGAAAAAGTCAAGTTTCAATATGACAATATGGTAAATATTTTGACTGGAGCATCAGTTTTGGTTGTAATCTCTTTTGTGGTATATATGTGTTTTCAGGGCTCAGGATTACTAATGAAGGCAGTCACGACCAGTGATGTGGGGTTGTGTGTAAAATGCCTCAACACCACCTAACTTCATCTTAAGCAAATTTTGAGAATTGAAACAATGTGCAGCCTTTGTGTTGAACTTAAAAGGCTAAATATTTGTGTCTTTATTAATGCCAAATTTTGATTATATGACAGATATTTTTTTTGTTTATTTACTTGGTCAGTTACACAGTTTGCTTTGTGAAGGATGGGAACTAATTTCCACAAAACTTAGACTGCTAAGCACCACAGTATAAACATGAAGTATTTATCACTGTCTTCTATGACTCTATTGGATGCTTGGCCAAAAAAAGTAATTAGAACCACCCACCTCGTCCTCCTAAAAAGTTACCTTTTGCAATTAATTGAGCAATTAATATAGTGAGGAAATGTATTCAGTGAATCATAAGTTGCTAATTATTAATTCATTTTGGTTAAACTCTCTCCAATCTGTTCATGGATTCAAGACATTTAACAGGAAATTTGCAACCAGGTGAGTTGGTTTGCTTGCACTCTTCTAAACTCTTGGCATTTCAAATTCTTCTCGAGATCAGTGATTCAGAAAGCCATATGTGATTTTTTAACATTAGCTACAACATCTGATCATCAAAAAAGTGGGAACACTTTTTGAATACTGAGGCTGTTTGCTTTTTATCTCCCTTAAGGAATATAGAGCTAGATACAAGAGACAATGTTCTTCTCTGCCTTCCTGTTCCCTCTGCAAATGTAAGTATCATCAGTGGTCAAAATGGAAAGTTAGACATCCTAATATGGAGATACAGACAACCTACTAGGGAATGTGTTAGTATGCCAATGTGTGTCTGTGTATGTTTGACATTCTGGTGAGTGCCAGTCTTGTATACTGGTCAATATTCATCTGTTTTGAGCTCTGAATGTCTCCTGAAATCAAGGGAATGTGTAATGTTGTTAATCAGCTTGGACAAGTACTCTACAGTTAGATAAGATAATTATAATTCAGTGCATTTGTATCTGCTTCCTCAGTAACTGATGGTCTTTTTGACTCTATTAAATAAAAAAAAAAAAAAAAAAAAAAGTACCCTAAATTCTAATCAGGCTTGATTCCATTTCACCAGAAGTTGGGCTGGAATAGATAAATGTATCATTGCAGTAGAAATCATGGCCATGGGTACAATTTCGTCTTACCGGATCTGCATATTTTTTATTTCAAACCAGGCCCCTATGAAAATTATTGTTATTTCAAAGGAGCTCTTGGCAGATGTAATCCTGACTTTTGGGTACATGTGCCCAGAGCACTTAACTTACCTTCTATGTCCTACATCCTACATTCTCTTGTCCAATGGTGTACTAGTACTGGGGAGACCAACTGAGTAAATCTCTCCAGTGGACAGCGAAATTTGCAGCCAGGGAGAGTGAGGGGGTGAGGATCTCTCAAAGAATTATTCCGATAGTACATTTCTATGGTGTATTGCCTGTTTCAAAATACAGAAGGGTTAAAATATAAAGTTAGGTATGCAGAACCACACTGCCTTTCTATGTTGTAGTGATGGTACTCTGGGACAAACTTTTAGCCAGCTTATTTGTGTGGCTATTGATGTATCATCAGTACTCTGAAGAGATCTTTATAAACAGTAGATGGTCACACCAATTTGCATGTAGTTTGTCTTCTTGGTAGAGAGTCAAGGAGATAAAAAGGATAGAGCAAAACCTCTCATAACTGTCATGAATCAATATATGGAGGTTTTTTAGGCTGCAGTGCTGTGATTCTGCTACTGTCAACTGCTAAATTGAGTCCAATTATAATAATTAAAATCAATCTGTAATCTTTTCCATGTAGTGAACCTTGTGTATCCAGTTTAATTAGTCTGATGTATCAGTAAACTGATTTTTAGAAAAAGTATATGTTAACAGTACAACTTGCAGATACTTGCCCATTTTTTTCCTGGTAAAGTTCAAAAAAATGACAGGCACTGTAAGGAGGCAATTTCCCGTTGAAGACATTGAGTGCCATCTGTAAGGCAACAATGGTGGCTGCGTGCTGTAAATAGAAGAAATCTTTAATTAAAGGCTTATTGAAAATGATTGCATGTACCTATTATTTAACAGTATGTCCAGCACATTATCTATCTACTTAATATTGCTTGTGTGGCTTCATTAATACTTACACTCTGCCCTCTCCAACACTGAGCAAATACTGCCCTTTTATGGTTGCATAAACTGAAATGCTCTACGTATAAAGTATACATATATGTAAATATGTAGGAGCTCTTAGTCACAGTTCTTATCAAAGTTAACAGGAGCTGTTAAAACTTTTAAAAAGAACTAGTGGGTTTTCATGTTAAGTAAACAGTATTTGAGATCAAATCAGTAAGATCTTTGGCTGATTCAAACTTGCTAGGTCATAATCTAACTACAGTTTAGAAATAGGAGCTTTTTACCAAGAACAATCCAAAAATTTCCTTCTCCAATGACAGTGTTTTCACATTCTAAACAAAAATATAAAGTCACAATTGAGTAATTGCCTTCATAAGACCTTCTAAAATAACTATCTTTAACCTCATTTTCCTTTTTTTTTTTTTTTTTTTTTCTTTTGCTTCTGAAAAAGATGCAGGAAGCAGGAGGTTTGTTTTAAATTATCTGTGTTATCAATAAAACATGAGACATGGTTTTGCCAGTCCTCTGCTCAATCAAAAGAATCTTACAGTGAAACAAGCCATTACATCAGGTAGAAAACGGAGTGCTGCAGGTTTCAAAGTAATATCTATTCATTAAAAAATGAAAATAATCCACTGATATTTAAGGTTAACCGAATAGAAAATGCTTGTAGCTTTATTTCATAAAGGAAGTAAAGTTTCATGGCTTTCACTGCATTTAGTAACTTCAGAAGGGGAGTGTAAAAGAAACAGAAAGGACTCACCGCAGAATACATAACCATTTTCTGCTGGTGTGAAGGCTTTCTAGCATCTGAGATATGTTTTAGGATAGTTTTTAAAAGAATACCTGAAAGAGAATGGGGAAACAATGACAATGAAAGCGATGCTTGTGTTAACATCTTTATCACTTGATGCTGTTTTAACATAATCTGTCTTTAAATGCACCAGATTTATTCAATTGACTTTGTAGGAAATTTGTGCCGAGTGCCCTGGTGAAATCTGGTACTATGTTTTATATGAACAGTGGGCCTACTTTACTTCTATGTAAAATGTTTGGAGGATCCCTGATAGTCTCAACAGCTTCAAACAGTGCATTTGTGCCAGCAGAACAGTGCAAGAAGAGCACGGTCATGAGTACGACCCTCTTTTGTGTGTAACTCCATTGACTTCCTGATTTCCAGAGAAAAGTAAAGAGCATATCGTTTGGACTCTGGGCTTTCTTAAATCGTATGGTTGCCTGTAATGTTAACTGCTGAAAAGTTAACATTAAAAAAGTTGTAGGACAAACTATATGAGTTAAATCAATGGCTGTGCTAGTACGTTAGCCTAAGGTTGGAATCTCGACAAATTAAAGTCCTAAAACAAGAACTGTACATGCTAGCAGAATTAGACATATGTGTCGTCTTCAGCTACTGGCACATTTTTTAATAGCAATTGTTAATAAAGCAAGAACAGAGGTTTGAACTTTCTCCTGAGTTTGGTAAATTGGAGCTCCAAAACAGCAAACAAATTGACCCATGCTTGTATGTGATTTGTCCTTGTTGCTCACAGACCCTGACTATACAGTGTCCATATCTAATAAAAACAAAGCCCAAAAGCTGACAGTGGATGAATGGAAGAGAATGAATGATTAAAAAGGTATAAACTAATTTTAAATTTCGGCTCCCATTTGCTGAGCAGAATCAAGTTTAGAAACAGTTTAACAATCTAATTTTTGTACTCTTGGTAATGGAATATGAAGACAGGCAACAGTTTCCACCCTAGAAATCATTACAAATAGTACTTTGTTAAGTAAGTTAAACATAGTGGCTCACATTAAATTCAGGCTTGATTCAGTTCCTCAAGAATCAGTATATTACTTAGGATTTCTTATACGGTGTATTCAAATTTATACCTCCTTTATAATGTTGGATTCGTGATTCATGTCCTCACCCTTTCTTTACTCATTTCAAAATCTTTCAGTGCTGATCACTAATATCCACATCATGGCATCTTTCATAGTTTTACTACAGAATCAGTACCAGTGTTTATTATATATATTATATCTTCTTTCCCATTCTACTCTTGGTTTTAAAAGGGAGTAAGAATTTGGCTTACCTCCCTGCAAACGTGATTTTTGTACTTGTTTGTGGAACCCAAATTCCGCCTGCAATAACAATTCTGAGAGCTTTATCAGCTTGGTCCTGACACCGTGAGTAGCCCAAAAAGGTAAAGTGTAATTGTTAATATCCTACAGTGAAGAAAGAAAACATGGTGATTTTCTTACTGATTCCTACTGCTGTTATTTGTTCTGGCACGAAATGCTTGTCAGAACAAATTTGAATGTTTCACTCAAATAGCATTTTCTCTTTATAATCAAATAATGACTATTTTGCATTTAGACAGCTCTAGAATTCCTATTTATAGCATCACACTGTGTAAAACAAATCTGAAGGGCAATATAATACTAAAAATGATACAAAAATCAACTGGCATTATTTATTCCAATTGCTAATGCAGTTGTCAGGTGAACAGATTCACTTAATGACTCTTTCAGTCATTTACTGGGATGTAACCTGAGATTTTTACTGAATCAAATCCTATATAGATGTCAGGGTTTTAAAGGCTGGTGGTTCTGAAATTAAGTGAGATCCAGAGATCAAGTAGGTATATGTACAGCTGTAGTTCAGATGTACTAGAGTATGAGGTATATGTATAGGGGTTAGATACGAAGATGGAATCCATACCATACCAGGTCTGTTGGATACTGATGCAGTCCTCAAGCTAAAGGGGAATGGATTAGTCTTTCCTTAGGGACACAACCCAAGATACATGAATGGTCACAAGTGTGAGAAGGGAAGATGCAGTCAACATTCCTGGATTGCACTACCCTGAATTCCTGTTTAAACAAGGTTGGTATCTTTCCTTCTGTTCAGTGTAACCTCTGTGAATGTGAGCCACTGGACTGAGCTCACCAGAGGGAGTGTTCTTGTAACAATCTATTCTAAGGAAAATGTCAGCTATTAAAGGACTTGTTTAAACCAGTGAAATAATAGAACATATAAGGTTAAACCTCAGGTCACAGTGTTTCACTTTCCCCTTTAACAAATGTGATTTGTCTCTTGAGGAATGAATTGACTAGTTGCATGCTATTTAAAAGAAGTGCTGTAAGCAAGCAAGCAACTCACTCTCCAAGTTACCTGAAAGACAGATGACACTTAGACAATAATAACAAATACAGATAGATGCATGCCACTGTAGTTTCCTGAACTGTGTTAAAAAAATTATGTAAGAAAGCTGTCTTTTTATGCTTGAAAGGGTGAGTGGCTTTTACGGCGGGTGTCTTAATTGATACCCTCAGAGTCTTCACTGAGTAGTATGAAAGACTGAAGCTTATCAAATCTAACACTAGAAGGAAAAAACAAATTAAGAGATTTTTTTTTCTTCCAGCATTTAGCTAGATCCCTGATGGGAGCTGTCAATTTTACACATTTGTCTGGTGACACAGGTTTCTCAGTATGATATAACAACAGAAATAAAAAGTTGTGGTCCTGAGCTGTTCTGCCGTTGTAAAATATAGGAGGATGACCTCACTGAAATTACAGTGAGGTGTCCCAACATGTTAGCATTTCATTTATCTTAAGGCCCTGGCTAACATTTCATTCAGGGCTGCTTTGACCAAAATTGAACCTTCGCAGAAACTGCAGGACAGAAGGTAAACTCATTAGCATCACATGCAAGTGTTACATGCTACTTGTGAAATCCACCTTAAAACTGCCTCAATTTTCTAAGGGATATCCCAGTACTAGTGACCGATTCATCATTAATATTTGAGTTTAAAAATAATTTTTCATTGAAACATTTGTGGCAAATGCTGTCTGAAACAATACAAGACTGCAATTTTCACTTCCTTCAGTTGAGATAAATCTAGACTTTGAAGCGACATGAGGTTTGTTGCTAAATTAAGGGTACTCAAGATTTTTCCAAATCCCAGTCGGAGGTACTAGACTGTGGGACTCAGATTCCCATGACAGTTGGGCACCACAGTAACCCTTTTATTATAAAATCCACGCTTCTTTGTGATGTGCCTTGTTCATTTGCTTAGAACAGGCTCCCAAACTTGCTCAAAGCCTTTTGTGTCATTCCAATGGCTGGTTATTTCTGAAAATACTCTTGACCAGTCCTGTCCATAAACAAATAATGATTTCTCTTGCTTATACAATTTTCATAAAATCTTTGAGAAAGGATGCTTATGTTCCTTTGCCAATAACATGTTTTACTCCTGTCTATCTCTGTGATGGGGTTTTGAGGAGTAACAATACAATTTTATATAAAGGTATGCTTTTGCACTAATTCTCCATATGCAGTCACCGACGGGATCTTGGATTTGGTAGGCCATTGGTTTGTGTTCCTTATAGTGGTTGACAACCCACAGCAGCCTCACACAGTCATAGTGTCTTTACAGGATTTTCACTTGCAAGTTTGATGTTAGGTGAGGGTTTCTGGGGAATAAGCTGAAAACAGTCTGTGGTTCAAAAAGTTTTGGAAGCACCAACCTACGTTCTTTTGATGTTTTACAAACAAAAGAAATAAGAGCTAAAACCAGTTTTGAGGAAGTGTAAGTATTTCTATTAGACTCTGGAAATTTTCTTTATATTATTTACCTCATACCGTAAAGTGTCAGAGAGCTTCTGAATTCTTTCAGTGTTCAACTTCTTCAATGGGTATCCTGTATGAACGGCTAAAAACTTCAGAAATGGCTGGAATACAAAAGAGCAAAACTGTATATTGTACACAGGGCCTTTTTACATCATTCCTTCACACTGCCATACTAGCACAGTAATTTTTAGAATGAAGATATACTTTGCACTTAAGAAATGAGCCATTGACTAGTGGTAAGAGAATCTGGCCTATTCATCTAGACAAGGTTGGTGATCAGAGTTCAGATTTGAAATATGGTCATGATTGGTGGGAATGCTCACAAGGGGGTAAAGTAGAGGGAACATATGTATGAGGAAGTCTGGCAGAAATCCAAAGAATGCTTAAAGGAAGTGTGAGAAACAGAATTATTCTGATGTACTGAGCAGAAAGAATATATGATGTAAATTTGGTAAAACTGGAAATTATGATTCACTTGTGTGTAGTACTCAGATGCAGAGCCAGAAACAGATGGGTGAGGTCAGCGGCTAAAGATTATAGAAGAACAGGTGAGTTTGATAGTGTCATTTTGAATAAACCTGCGAAGAAGAACGTTGCAATACAATAGAGGAGTGATTACGTACTCATGGCAAAGATTTTGATGGTGGAAAAAGAAAGGAAAGGATACTTTATGGAGGCAAGAATGAAACATAAGTGAGCACCTGAATGAAGACCTTGAATGTGAGACATGAACAGGTACCTGAGGAAAGCGGTGACGCTATTATGGAAAATCTGGGAAACTGAGTTGTGAAGCATTTTGTGGTGGAAGAGGAATCTGAACTAGCAGAGAGTTATATTGACAGAGACATCAGAGAAGTTGATTTACGTGGGAATAAACAGAGAGAGGTATTGGAGTGATTTCAGAGGTATTAGCACTGATCTGATCTGAGTTTTTGTTTTGTTTACTCTCCTAGAAGGTAGGTGGGATGTTTTTATTGCAAGGTAGTCAATAATTTACCTTTTCTGTGACTTGCAGTTTTCAGCTGATGGGAATAGCCCAGTCCAGCTGGCTCTATAATGTTGTAATTGCTTTTTGAGTACGTTGTCTACACCCACTGAAGATTAGAGATGTAGAAGGAGCATATTGACTGACACTTTTTAAACCTACCTGTTAGATAATGTTGACAGAAGTAGTACATTTTAATTAGATTTCCAGAACTGAAAATACTTTACCCTGTACTGCTTGAGCTGCTTTTGGAAATCCCTTGTTGCAAAGGTTTCTCTCAGAAGCTCATTGTATTTTGGGCAGTGTGAGAAAGGTAAGTATAGCAACTGAAAAGAAAATTGCAAAACATTAGTTAGGCAAGGCGCTTCTTGTTCTGCAATTCAACGTATGTTTGCAGGATTGTTGTTCTGATCGGCTGCACTAGTTAAGACAAGCTGAAAAATAATTTGGGAATGTAGTGTTCAAGGATATTCATCTTCAAGACTGTAAGTCATACTGATGACTACTTACAAAATAATCTTTAAACCTTCAGAGGACTAATAGCTTCCATAGTTCAAAGTTAAAGGATTCATTTACACAGCTGAAATTTGCCTCTTGACAGCAGACTAACACAAGCCCTCCCAAAATGCTTTGTGCTTGGCTTCCCCAGGGCATGATTTCACTCATTGTGCTCAGTCTTTCTTTAAACACACCGTCACCTTTTTTGCAACAAATTACCAAGCAGCAGCTGGACTGCAACAGGAGTCTTTGTGCATACTCAGCTGTATTAAGTGGGCTTGCCACAGCTCCATTCAGTTCAGCTAAGTCATAGAAACTTATGAAGTTTCTCTAACTCGTTTTTGTCTTTCATTAATTCAAGACATATGAAGGTTAAAGGTTACATGAGTGGGATAACTTAAGAATTTGTTATTAAATTATCTAAGCTAAATTGAGTTTATTCTTGTTTGAAGATTTTTTTGTTAAATTTTAAACAAAAGTTTAAATAAAATTTGACACTGAGTTATTCTTTGTGGTTTTCTCTGATGTGCTTTCTGTACTTTTTCCAGTAATAAAACTCTAGCTATATAGTCCCACAGGTAAAAGAACTTTAGAAAGAACTTGAGAGTACTGAAGGGATAATTAACTCGGAAAGCTTCACAGCAGTTCCTCTATCTTTTAAGAAACATAATCTGTCTATTTCAGAAGGTAGGAAAGTATTTTTGAATTATAACCATAGGTTCATGAACAGTCATGACTTTATCAATTAATGATGGACACATGTTTTGGGTAGTAGGATACATGTGGTCTCAAGATTACCCTGTATATGTAGTAAAGATGAATAGAGTTAAAACAAAAATAGTTGAAAAAGTATGAAAAATGCATAGGTTTTATGATTTGTTTGAATAAACTTACTTGCTTCTCTAAATGTGAATGATGTGCACTACTTGCTTGCTGAGTTTGACAGTGGTGTTGATACTAGCCAGGTATTCTTGACTGTTTACTGTGGTACCACCATATGTGACAGTGTCAGAAGCAGCTCTTGACTCTACATCACGCTGTGTGCATGAACGGGAGGACATGTGTCTCCATATCCTTCATGCTCTTATCACCCCAAGGTGGGAACCATTGCTCCATATCTGTATTTAACCTTATTCCTCTATCACAGACTGTGTTAACTAGACTTTTAAGCTCCCACAATTTATCTTACATCACATGTGCAAACCTCCTCCCCCAAACTGGGACTCATACTGTACACTCCTGATCCTTTCTAGCTTTTTACCATAGGTTTTCCACAAAAGGGAAACTCCAGCTCCACTCAGATGCCCAGCTTTCCCCTCTAGGGCAAGTATATTCAGGCTACAGAGCTGTATCCACACAATTCCTTACAGCTCCATGGTGAGGACCTGAGGAAGAGAGATGAATAAATACATTGCCCTATGAACTCATGCTCTTAAAGCTCTGAGTCCTCCTTCCTTTTCCCTTTTACTTTTTTCCACCTACTCTCAAAGTGCATGCACTGACCTTCAAAGTGTATGAAAAACAGTCCTGTGAGTCAATTCTCACTGTAATGAAAATCCCAGAATAATTCTTCTGTCTTTTCCATAAGCTGCAGACTAAAAAAATGTTGAAGCACTAGTGAGAATAGGTGTGCTGCCTCTTCTCACACAAAGAAAGTAATTGTTATGTTTAGTATCAATCTACTTCTACAGTGTTGTAGTCACATTATAGTTTAATTCTTTTTCTCTGTACCTAGGACTTTTGTTTTTCTTGTTTGTTAACTGCAGTTTTCTGTTATGTAAGTCCATTCCTGTGGAAACTCCTGACAATATTTTTATTCAGCTTATTAGGCCTTTCTGCACAATGCTTGTAACATAATATATTTTTCATTGCCTTTACCATGCCCTTTATCCCGACCTCTTCACCTCATATCCTGGGTATTTTACTCAGGATCCAGGGAAAGCAAATGCCCTTAGTTTCTACTCACATTATCATGGGACAGTGGCACTGTGTGAACTGGAATTGGCTGCCAAAGGATTCTGGGGTTCCAAATCTGGCCCTGTGCCGGTGGGTACAGCCCAGCAAGACTTGCTTGAGCACTCATAAGTGTGTGATCACAGTCAGTGCTTTGAACATAAATCTAAAGAAATAAAGAAAAAAAAATGTAAGGTCATTTCTCATGTTAGGTTTTATTTTCTCTTGGTAGGAAAGAAGGGGATTGGTACTGTGCTGGGGGAGATGGCATTAAAGTAGAGTGGGATGAAGAAGGACCATAAAAAAGGAGGAGAAGGGAGAAAGAGTGAAGATGGAACAGGGCCTTGGAATAAAATTTTGCTGCCACATGGTAGCAAAAGTTCCTTTAGGAGTCCTAGTGAAAAGCGTAAGACTGACTCCATTTGACCATCTAGGCATTGGGACATCGTGTATGCACTGAACAGCTGGACCCTTAATGAAATCTAAGCTGTATCATCTTCACTCCATATGGAAGTGTAGAATTGGAGATACCTGACATAGATACCCTGCCATAAACCAGTGAGGCATCTGAACCTGATATACAGCCTAAAAACCTTTCACATAATTTTCAGTTCACCATCAGCCTGAATAAAAGTTGACCCACAGTTTCAGGGATACTTTGAAATAACATTGACTTCAGTGAGTATTAAGTCATCTCCAATCGCACTAGGTTCAGACTGTCAAGCATTCAGGTAGTCCCATTAACATCCATGAAAAACATCCTCCCTCCCAGATCCAGTACTTGCCTCACACTGCTTGTACACAACACTCAGGAAATAAGAGTATCTTCTCCTCATATACTGGCCAAGCTCATACTGTTGCTGTATGCCAAGCTGTAGAAGTAACAGATTATTGTAAGAGGCTCAAGAAGTGTGCTATGTATTCATTCCTACAGACAAAAGAGATAACATTTCATATTATTTTGATAGAGGCCTTTTTCCCTTTCTAAAGTGAGGGAGGAAAGAAGACAGGAGAAAAAAAGCAGTAAAGGTGCTGCATTTGCAGTATTGGTTAACATTGATATGTCTTCCTGACAGATGCATCTTGCTCTATGGAAAGGTATGCATATGTTTATCCAACCTAGTAACACTGGCTGAGGGGTAGGGTGACTTAAAGCGGGCATAGAGATGTCCCAACACTGTCTGTCTGGTTTCTGCTCTACCGCTGGCTCACAGCTGAGTAACTGGGAGTGCAGACAGATTAACTCCCTGTCCATGAAGACATGTCCAGGATATGAATCCCATAGAGTATCACTCATTATTCTGTGTGGAGGCCACAGTTTTAGCTTGAGCAAGATCTTATTTGTCAGGAAGACAGAAAGTCTTGAATACAAGACTTCAAGTAAAAGTCCTCCAAGCTTTCAGGTATTTTGCTGCAATGATTGATTATTATCAACAGTTTGAAACATTTGATTCTTGATTCTTGCCTGACTATGTCCCCAGCTTTCAGCCACTGGATCTTGTTATGCTTTTGAATGACATGTTCTTTACCACCACATGTCTTATTCCCAGTAAGTTTATAAGCAATAAAATGGAATCAAGTCACTTACTTGATCTCTGTGTTAAACTAAATAGATTACGATTCTCTATTCTCACAGAAAAATGGGTTTTCCAGTCTCAGCATTTTAGTAGCTCTTTGTTGAACATTTTCCAATTTACCAACATAATTTTGTAAACACATAACATGAGGTTCACATGCAATTTCCCTGTAATGGTCTCAATATTGTTATCTTTTTACTTGTACCTAGTGTTTCCTGGCCTAAATTGAAACATATTCATTTTTACTCACGTAACCATTACTCTGCACTGGGATCTCAAATACAGTGATTACTCATTGCTTCCTAAAGTCTCTAGTCCAACCTCCTGTTCAGAGCAGAGTCAGCTCTGAGGCCAGAGCAAGTTACTCAGGGTTTTACCCAGAGTTCCAGTCATGTCCCACGGTGTGTGTATGTGTTCACCTGCTGGAATTGTGCATCCAGTTTCCTAGGGTATATGCTTGGCCTAGGCTTCTGCCCTGATTTGCCTAATATATGGGTTGTTAAATCCTGACACCTGGGTCTTGAAGCCTTCCATGGCCTGGAGCAAGCTGGCATGTAGTGCTGGACTTGCACAGTGTGTATGTGGAGTGAGTGAGACACAGCTGAGTTCAGGCATAGGAACCTGGTCTATTACTCCTGTTTCTTCAAGATAAGTGACTTGAGAAGAAAGAGGCCTGACCTTGTATTGGAGCATTGTGGCCTCCTAAGAATGGTGGGAAAGAGGAACCCCTCAGGCTGTTTGTTCTGTTCTGATTTTGGTAGAGACCTGACAAGTGTGCATTGTGCTGGACCCACTGGACATAAGTCGAATGAGTGAACTTGCTCTACAGCAGCCTAGCAGAGATGAAAACGCCACAGTCTGCCTACATATGCACTATAGCCATTTATCTGGACATCCAGACTTTTGGCACATCTAAGCTACTTCAGTGAGGCTGCCTGGTTCCCAGAATCCTGGGCAAGTAGCTAGTGGATTTTTGCATCCTAACAACATACCTTGGGGAGGGGAAAAAGGAACGAAGCACAGACACAGTGGGTACCATGGTGGGAGCAGAGCAGAAGTAGGGTTAAAACCACTTAGTGCGCACATATTCCCTTACAGCCTGACAGTACAGTTCACCCTTAGCTCCATTCACAAGAGGAGGCAGCTAATACAAATTACAGTTAATGCAGAGACACAGTTTATGCAATTGGATTCTGCAAGTTGCCTTAGCTGCTGCTGGTTACTGCCATCAGCTGATACTCGTGTGCAAGCTCAGCTCTGCTGTATTCCATCAATGCCTGCGCCAGAATAGCTGAGCTTTAAATCAACTTTCCCTGGCATAGCATGAGAGAAGTTTCTGCTGGTACTGATCTGAGTAGTTCATGAGTTAGGAAGCACTCCTACTCAGCAGAGACTGAGGGTGGTCTGTGAACACTTCCACCACCTTATGCCACTGATTGTTAAAGCTTCTTGTTTGGTCTCAGGTGAACTGTGACAGTCACCAGTGTCTGGCTCCTCCCAGAAGACCCTAGTGTGTGCTCAAACAGCTCAACACACACTGCTACGGGACCAGAATGGGCTGATCCGGTGTCATTTAAAACCAGTGACTGCTGGTAGCTGTAGTTTCCTGGTAAGTTCTTTGGCTGTCCTTTTAGAGATCTGTATATGGCAACTTAATATGGGCTTTCTTCAAGTGAAAACAAAATTCTCCAAACCAAAAATCAACAGACCATATTCCAGTATCTCAGTATATTGGACCAGGTAAGGAAATGCACCTTGGTAAGCTGTCCATATCCCTGCTGCCTTGCAACGTCTTTGTGCTGGTCAGTTGGAAAAAACTCCTGTGGGGTATGATCACCATGGCGAAATACCTGATAAAATAGATGGAATTCCCTTCATATTATTGGAATTTTTGTGATGGATATAATTAGTGCAGTCATAAGGAATACTCAATAACAGTAATTACTGTATCTGACAGATACTAAATACATTCATGGTGGTTTTCTTGGGTCTAGATAGCTACAGTACCTCTTTGATTTATTTAGACAAATGTGACTATTCTTTTTCTCTGGCATTTGAAAAATAAACACATTTTTGCAAGTTATAAAAACTATAAAATATCAATATATTTTAAAGAGGTTTTATATATTTTAGGTGGTATAGAGCAGAACATTAAATAAGCAGCAAACAAACAAGCATGTCAGTCATTTTCTGGAACTCTTAGAACGTTATTATTTTGGTAGGACTAACTAGGAATTCAGAAGGGAAAAACCCAAACTACTGCTCTAGTTACACTTTCTGTGGCTGACCGCCTTGAAGCGCCCTTTCTTGGCAGAAATTAGCCTTAAAAAGCCATGTGTTGACTTCTTCCATCACAAGAGGTGATAAAAGTGTCATCTGATGTCTAAATACAGACTAAACTGTTACTCTGAAATCATTGAGCCTGTTCTGGAATTTCACTTCAGATAAAAGACATATCTATAAAGATACATCAAGATTTTTAATTCCTGCAATCAATTCTCTCCTTGTCCAGCACAACTCCTGTAAATATGTGTCATATAACTTTAACATTTTACCACCAGATTTTTTTTATTTCTTAATCTGAGTAGGCAGAAATAAAATCAAAAACTGCAGCGCAAAAACTGTGTAAGAGGTTTACAGGCATATGTGATGTTCAGAACAAGATTCAGGCATCCTGCAAACAAACGACATGTCATAACCATTGCAAATAGCATTAGTTTCACAGCACTGGTTCTGTGTTGCTTATTTAATGCCAATTGTACACTTGTTTGGGTTTCACACAATGAAATTTGTTTTGCATGTTAATCTATTGAAACCACTGGAAAAGTGGAAACTCTTCCATGGTAAAGAGGGTTTTTCACAGTTGATATTTAGCTATGAAATCCTCTAATTTAAAAGTAGAATCCAGTGTGATTCCTCTCTTAGTGCTATAAAAAAAATTCTTTGTCAATCCAGAAAGTTAAGTTCATCCAGGACTGTACAAGAGAGACAGGATTATAAAATCTTATTTAAATTGAAGGATTTTTTTTTTCAATGCAATAGCAAATTTTGAATATGCAGAAAACACTTAAATATTCAAAAGGTGCTCCCCCCCCCTACTTTAGAGCAGAGAAGAGCAGTAAATGACAGGTTTTGAAGAAATTCCATTTGCCTATGAACTACCTACTTACTATGGACACAAACTTCAGTTTTCTCTTAGCTGTCGTTTGGTGAAGAAAGATGCAGAAAAGGCAGAACATGAAACATAGACTCCAGATTCCACACAGGAGCTGCCTTGCTCTCATCCTGAGGGTAGCTTTCAGCTCTTTTGCACACCAAGGGCCATGTCTGGATGTGGTGATAGAGTAGATAAGTGGCTGAGAGGGGAGGAGTCAGTTGTGCTCAGTGAAGTCTGAAAGTAGGCTGTAAACTTGCCTCCTCGTCCCTTTTTCCCTTCTTTAGTGCTTTGCATGGGAGTAATGAAATGAAAAGTGTATTTTGCCCTTTTACTCCATTTCTGTGTCCCATGTATAAAATGAAGTGGAATCTCTGAGCCCCCTAATTCCCGCTACTGGCACTTGCAAGGCAACTGAATGTGAAGAACTAAAGTTGCCATTTATTATTTAAGCCAGAATTTAGTATGAATCGGTCAGCCTTTCCAAAACTGAAAATAATGCAGATAAACCATCTCTTGCTGTATGCAAAAAAGCTAGTAAGCCATCCTCATTCCTAGTGCTCACACAAGCCTTCTCTGAACACTTAGTACTCGAAAGCTAGGAGTGGTGCTGACAATTGTTCTTTTCCAAAGGATATCTGTATTTTTCCCTGGATTTGGCTGTGGTCTGTAGGAGGAATAAACAGCAAAAGCTTTTGTGGCACAGGAGCAGAGATAGGCCTAAACTCACTGAAAAAAAGGATACATGAATGAACTTTTAATCTCTACAGTAGATTGACTATGTCTCTAGGGGCAAAGTATGTGCCACTGTTTTCTAGAACTATTGTCCAGAATTTTATACAGTTAGGTAATTTTTTTTCAAATTTCTCTTGCTGCAAGCACTGTCATTGTTACAGCATGAATAAATCAATAGTTGTCTCTGTAATTTCCCCAGCATATTTTAAATAAAGCAAAAATCTAGCTCAGAGACAGTGTTGCAAGAGACAAGATTGATTTTAGGAGCTTATTGGTCTATGTTCAGCCATATTCATGTGTTAATGAAAGCCCTGTTAATATGTAAAAATTAAGGGTGATTTCAGAATGATCAAAAGCTCTCTGTATGTAAGAATTTAAGAGAAACTACTGAAAGAACATGTTACTACCTAAAAAGATTATGTAATCTCAAGATAGTTTAAGGCACAAATAACAAAAGTTTCCTTTGTAATTACTAGATATAGGCTTGTCTAGAAGGATAAGTTCTCTTTCCTGTCTTTCCTGATGTTACAATGCTGTATCCTTCACATCTGTCAGAGCTAAAGAAATTTCTCTATGAAACATTCAGAGGTCAGACTTTCTTGGTGCAAGATGGTTCATCTGTCATTTCTTCTTATGTGCCTGACAAGTCTAACACACTCATGCAGAAAGAGAAAAATATGGAGAGCTGCCCATATTTATTGAGATTTTTTTTAATTTTTTTTTTTAAATAAGGGATCTGGGGGAGATGTGGGCCAACCGAATAAAGTTATTCACGCTCTGTACATTCGCCTGTCTCTACTGGCTGTCATACTTCAAAAATGTGTTTGAAGAGACTGTGTTTTGCTCTTTCTAGAGGACATGACATCAGATGCCATTCCTAAAACACACTGTTTTGGAAGGCAAGGTTTTCAACTAGACCAACTGGTATCATTGAAAAAAAATAGGCAAGTTCTCAGAATCACAAGGCTCCATTCAGGTTCTTCAGATACTGTGGATACATCTAGCAGGGACAGCAGATATACAACAGGAACAGAAATGTTTAACTTTATACTTTTCAAGTACCCATTGCTTCACACTTTATGTGAGATTTCTTTAACAAGGAAGACGAAACTACTCTTACTTTGGAAAGGACAAAATATTAGTGTAAAAACTGATACTTGCTTCCTTTGATCTGATCTTGGTGCTGCTAATTCTGTGGGAAGGGACACATAAAGGGCTGAAGTTATTTACGCATTGGTTAACTCTGTTCCTGCTGAAGGTCATAGAAGGAGAACAAAGCAGTGTGCTGTGCTGTGCCATGTACCAACATTCCTGAGACTGAAGCTCTGGAGAGCAGGAGATGGAGCTTTCTTGGCAGCTAACTCATACTTGCAGAAATCCCCTGTTGCAGGTGTGAGAGTTGTGAAAATTATAGCTGTTTTCAAAGTCAAGGTAACTAATCATTTAATATGCCTGCAGCCTGTGTTAAAACAACAGTTGAAGGTGGAAAAGGAGGAGATAATGATAAAGACAGTAAATTCACTGCCTTGGAAGTACAAAGGAAAATTTGGGGTGTAGAGTACATGCCTTTATCTTACCATCAAACTTTATGAAATATTTATGGGATTCTGATAAACATAATATTATTAAGCAAGTAAAAGTATGGCCTTGTGTTGTGTCCTGTATTGTGAGATCTGCAAAGTCAGTGTGTTAAGAAATGCTGCTGGATCTTTGACATTGTTTAGAAATGTAAGTTTTCATTAAGAGTCCTTCAGTCCTCTAAAGTAGGTGCATGGTTTAAGTACTATTATTGTATTTGAAATCTTAGTAATCCAAAGGACAAAATTTGGCCCTCTATCCCCGAACTGCAAGATGAAGAATCTTCTCCACACTGTGATGCTTAACCTGTCTCCCAGGTTTTAAGTGTAGGGTTAATTCTGCTTGGTATTTAAACACAATGTAGGATTGGACTTGTGACTTGAGATGCTACTTCTTCATTGGCGGTGGAGGACAATCAGAATCAGTTGAAGATACACTGATAAGCATGTTAGGAGAAGACTCCAGTGTAGAATTATTGGGGGGAGAAGAAGACAGGTATAGGAGGACTTCAACCTCCCCATCCTGTCTTCCCTCCTTCTGCCTCCCTGAAACATCACCTAGTGGGATACTTATTCCATCCTCTGGTGTTAAAGTCATGACTCTGCAGCTTTTGCAGTTTTGATGTCTATGTCCACTTCCGTGCCTTTTCCATGTCTTCTTTTCTCAGCCCCAGTCAGATCAGGGCTGTGTTTGTCCTTAAAGAGACTTCAATGTCTCCTCTGGTTTACAGTGTATTTGTTTGTCTCTTGCTTACATGATGTGATTCAACAATAAAGTGAGGATATATATATAATTCATTCAGCTGCAGTACACTAGCAGCCAGAACAAAAATATTCCAGTTCCAAATCACTTGCTTAGTATCTAAACAGATAAGTATCAGCTGCCTCTATTTGGCTAATGCTTAACATAGACTTCTTTGGTCGTTTATGTTAGGAAAACAAAGGCATGTCATGTCACAATGCCTGTGTCACAGAGACACATTACCCCCACTTCAAAAAGAATTCTGCCCCAATCAGATACACACTTTCTGTTAATGACTTCAGTGCTGGCACACAATATTCTTTCAGTCCATTTTAGAACTGAGTTAGAGGCGTGTTCAGCTGTCGTGAGGAGCTGGGTCAAAGGCTTGTCAGGAGTATGAACAAAATGGATCATCTGTGTCCTGAAAATAGAATAGTCTGCAATGGTAACAGGGGCCCTAAAGAGCTGAGCATGATTTTCTTGCTGCTGCTGTCAGAAGACATCGCTTCTGCCCCATATTCTCTTGTGAAGAGTGGGGCTGTGGTTTTCTTAGGCCATTCAGTCTTCTAGGCAGTTGTCTTCTGTTGGGGTTCAAAGCTGCACCCTTGATGTCAAGCTGAGGTAAAGTACTTCTTTACACAGTGGCCAGCTTCTTCTGCATTACACTGATGCAAATATAGAGTAACTGCACAGAAGCTGATGAACTTATTCCAAATCTATTTCCCTTGAAATTTACACAGCTGTTCTTCCACTAATATTCTTCTTAGCACCTTCTGATCTTCTGCATTTTGTGGTTGTGTTTGGGATATGTGCATCTGCTCCTCCAAATCCTCATTTGTATGAGCTTTTATAGAGTTGCACTGGCTTACAGGGACTTCAAAACACAGGAAAAGTAAGATGTTAAAATCAATTTCCTTCACCTGTTCTGATGATAGAACATTATTAAAAAACTGGGAAACAGTGTTGATGCAAAAAGAGATCAAATTCCAGATCCAACCTTAATCTGGAGTTTTGCTGAACTGTAAAGCTCCTTTCTCTCAAATGTGAGCAGTATGATTCACTTTTGTCAACATAAAGTACACAAGACTGTGTAAGCAAGACTGATATGGAAGAGTTGTAGATTAAGATGCAACTCGGTAGTTGTATCATAACAATGGTTACTTATAACACCAGAATGAAGGGATTTAGCTGTTGCTATTTCACACAGTAGAGGTGCTTATTTTGGTTTTAGGCCATCAGTAAGTCACAAACCTGAATTTTGTGCAGTGTAAATGCCCTTTATTATTTTTTTTTCCCAAATTCCATGAATGAATTCAAGTAATGTTGCTTGAGTGTGATGGATGGCTGGATCATGTAACCAGATGGACACTGCAGGAAAGAGGTAAGGTTTATAGAAAGTTGCTATGAGACAGATATTTAGACCACTAACACTATCTGGTCATTTAGACTTACTAATGAGTTTTATGGGACTGACAGGATCATGTTGTTTTGACAATGGGAGGTGAGATATTTCTCGTATTGGAGGAAAGCCATCATCACGGCTGTCTAGCTTGGGCATAAACCAGAAGTGTTACATCCAGGTGCTGACATAAATCCAAACAACCTCCCTGTGTGCAATCAAGCATCAAGCTATTGTCCTTGTGCACCTTAGGATACCTGAGGGGTTTGGGTTGCTGCTTTCTTTAAATTTTAATAATTATATTTAACTTTGAAGTAGGCTACAATAACTATGATTAAAGCAATTGTTCTGCTCAGCTGGAATGATTTCTGAACATGTCCTAGCACAATGCTGTAAGATTTGAAATGCAAATATGTGGGAGGGAAGAAATGTTCTCTCAATAATTTTTTATTTCTATTGGAATAAAACAAAAAGTCCTTTATAAAAACCCAAGCTGAGGTCAAAGATAATCCAGCAATTTCTCATAAATATTGGATCTTGCCGGTAATAAGTGTCATCTACCCACATGGATAATTTAGTTTTCAGTATTTAAATCTTGAATTAGGAGTGAAGAATTAGTAAATTAACTGTTTGCTTCAGAACTATTATCCTCCCCTTCCCCCTTTCTGTTCTGTTCCTATGGTGTTATCATCCTTAAGTCTCTTTGGATTCTTGGATTTTTTAGTTATTTTTTCTCTTGATCCTTTTAATCAGTGAAGCATCTTGTACTAGGACATAGGCACACTTTCGTGGCCCATTTTAAATGTTTTCTTGAGAGGCTGGTGATTGATTTAAATATGGCCACAAACATTTTCTGAATGAAACTGTCGAAACTGTTACAATGGAAGACTGTGTTTTTATGTCACTGCACTACGCCTATTAATACTAACTAGGTGGCATGGTGGTATTGAAAGCTTTCCTTGTCATTTCCAATGTGACTTCTATCAGTGAAATTTTCATTGACTGTCAATATGGTTGTTAGGAGCAAACTATATATTTTTGCTTCAGCTCATATTTTCAGTTTGTCTAACCTTAAATCAGACTAAAGTAAACATTGCCTATCAGAGTGAAAGAAATTAAGATGTTTTGCAGATTTCCACTTAATTTAGAAGAGACATTGATCTTCTTCTGTCAGGTATTTTGATCTGCCTCTACAAAGTACCTCAGTAAGATGTCGCATTTTCTTACCTACTCTAATCCTTTGTTGTCCCTATTGGTCTTCACAGACACATCCAAAAAAAGCACAAAAGGTGTAAAAGTGCCTTTTTCAGAAATATGGGACAAACTATCCAGAGGGCAGTAATGAACAGACAAAATGGTACTGGCAGTTATCCTTTTGTTTTGTTTTAGGATCTGTTACTTACTGAATTGGTGGGAGCGAGAACAAGTTATGTGTGGGAATGGTAATGGCTTCAGGGACCCATTTTCATAGAAAAAGAACTGCCAGTAGAAGGAAGATATACTCAAAGTCATGCAGGGAAGTGGCCAAGGCCTTTCTGAGCTGCTGCTACTGCTGAGACAGGTTAATGTTACCTTCAAATACTGATCATTTTGGAAGCAACAAAGAAACCCATTAATTAGCAGCGTTGTTGATAATTATAATGTGGGTTTAATCTTACAAAGTGTGGGTTTATAGGTTTGAATTGTAACATGTTGGTCTTTCCAAGGATTTTGGGAAAGAGCTACGCTAAGTACAGGTAAGCCAGCCAAAGTACATTGGATAATTGTAGTGCAATCCAGGCCATTCTACATGCATAACTGACTTGGACTTCAGTAGAGGCTACATGCATAGGCATGGGCACAAAACAGATAACCAAGATTAATCATTCAGGTAATGGAGAAAAATGCTACCCAAAAGAATCGTGACTTTAATATATACATGATTAGGTTCATGTTCTGATTGACATCAGCAGATGCCAAGGCAGTAGCCCACAACATAATCTTTATTTTACATTTCACCAAGCCTGATAGAATTGTTCAATATTCATCATGTGATTCTTCATGTTTCCACACACACTGAATAATGAATAATTCATAACATACTTTCAGTTAAACTGTGAATCTCTTCTGTTTGGTCAGCTCTGATCAGAATATTGTCCAAACTTAATTTAAAACAAATAATGAGAAAAATGGAAGAGCATGAAAGGAAAGATTATTTTAGTGTAAACCAAATAAAAACTGTATGCCTAAACTACACAAGAACTAATTGTATAATGCTTGGAAAAATATTTGCCTATATCTATTCTATCTCAGAGAAACATTTTGCAAAGGTATATTGCCATCTAGTGTTAAACCGTCTTCTATTCATCGTACTTCAGGCTAGTGTAGTTGTAGTAGATTCCTGACAGACACTTTCATAAGAATCATTGGAAATCCAGTAATATATTGAGAAATGCAGAACAGCATCAATACAACCAGACGCCAAGAACACATGACCACATTTCCAAATTTAAATAAAAATTAAGTTCATTGGTTTTCACTCATATATTCAGGGTTGCTGTTGAAGTCATTGTCCAGTTCTTCTTTTAGTACTGTGAGAAGTCATGAAAAAACAATGTAGTGTCTTTTTAATATAATTGTAGTATTACCCTTAAATAATTTTCTCTTTGCATGCTTGCATTTGTGTTGTCATAGGAATTCAGCATCTTTCACAAAAAGTCAGCATCTTTGTAGAGAGAGGACATCTGGTTTAACTTTAGAAAATGAGAGCATTTCAGTGGCCACAAAGATCAAACTGGGGTAATGTAGCTCCTTTCTCTTTTCACATAGTTTGTTGAGGTTTTTTTCTCCTTTTCTATGCACCTCAGTTCTGAGTTTCACTTAATGTGAAACAGATATTACATATATTTTGGGGTTTTTTATGGTATTCAAAGATGACACAGTTTTCACATCTCTCTTTCCATGTTTTCTCTCAGCTTTGGATTCACCTGATTCATAGCAATGACTTCTAGATAGTGAACTGGACATCAGAATTTTATCAGCCAGCTGGAAACAGTTCCTCTTAGGACTTTTACCTCTATGACATCCTGCTTTATAGTTGTATAAAACTTTTACCATTCTTTAGCAATTGAAGCTGTAATTTCCTATCTGTATGCCTTAGGTTTAAAAAAAAAAAAAAAAAAAAAAAAAAAAAAAATAGAAACAGTGTAACAAAACCAATGCCAATGCCACTTTCCTTCTGTCAAGACATTTCTTCAAATGGTGGGAGGAAACAGTTTTCAACCCTTCAGACTAACATAGTTGCATGCAACATTTGTTGAAAGTTGTTCCGTGGGGAAAGGAAAAGGGAGAAGTTTATTGCATATTTCATCATCTGTTAACCTTGGAAAGGTAAAAAGTAAATACAGAGTTTTATCTATTCCCTAACTATGGATGTATAACTTAACTGCTAATACATCTTGTTTCTTTTCATCCTGAGAATGAGCAGCTGAAGAGGCCTGAGAAGCTTTCTTAACTCCGTGAACAAAAAATTCTGCTGCTTACACATCCTTATCCTTGCCTTCTCAGAAACGGGGAAAACCCTGTGGAAATCTGTACTTTGGAAGTACAGACTTCAGGCTGAGAAGCAGTCCAGGCTTTGGCTTCTTTTCCATAGTACTGCCTGGAAAACAACACTTAGGGGCTTGTGTTCCATTGGAGTGGAGATGGCCAAACTTTCAGACTGAGATTTTCCTGTGGCAGAGTCGCAAGATGCATACCTCAGCGACTTGAGAGCTCTGGGAGTGTTTCAGAGGGAAGGGACCACAGCTCCTCCCTTAGGATCACACCCACACTTTGCTGTGGGAAGAAGTAGACTGAGCCTGCAGCTGGAAGGCATTCTTCCTCAGCACTTTGTGCCAGAAGCTCCTGCTGGTTTGTTTCTTCACATACTCAGGGATTTGGAAAAACTTTCACACTCTGCTGATTAAATGATTAAGTTTTGGCCTGAGACCCTTTTTTTTTTCCCTAATAAATATATTGATTTCTGAAAAGAAAGAAGTTCTCTGATCCTGAAGACCAAAAAAAATTCCCTTCATATGAACACAGTCCTGATGCATGAAGAAATGTCAGTCACATCAACAGTGTGAAAGTGCTTTAGAAACTGTGACATATCCAACTGTGAAGCTGTGGGGGAAACTGTAACATCTACTCAAGAAAGGAAGGTAGTTAAAGAAATAGCTACTATAATAGCCAAGGCTTTAAGCAAAGGAAAGGTCTTTCCAAACACTTGATCTTCCTAACATTCTGGCTGAGAGTCCATATTGGACAGACTGGCTCATTAAAATGGAAATCAGAACAACTGTTTAACAAAGTACCGGGTTCCCGTAATTCCATTTTCATAAGAAGAACTCCAGTTAAATGGTAAAAAAAATCAGAGCCTTTAAAGTATGAATATCTATAAACTGTCCATTTATATGTTCAGACTGCTATAAAGTAGGGTTGGAGGGCCAAATTGAGCATGTGAGATTTGTAAGCTACAGAATTGCTGCATAGAGGTAGTTTGTGCAGTGTTGAGGTGTTCCTCGTTCTGTTAGTCAAGGAATCATTAACAAAGCTAGATGAGAGTGAAACTTAGAAATCAACTGTTGCCTCTTACAGTTTATCTGATCTCTGCTACTATTTTTTTCTCTAATTTTAAAGTAATGTTAGATGCATCTGGCAAAAGTAGTCTGACAGCATTTTATATTTACAGCTGGTAGTGAAGATGTTTCTTCTCTGAGGCGTATCTGTACTGATTTTGGCTGGCGTGTCGTCTGTGACAACAAACTTGCCTGGAAAAACTGAGGACTTTTTTCCTGAAAATTAACACAGGATGGAATGGAGGAAGAAAAATATTTTCTGTGGAAAAATGGTGCATTTGTTGTATTGTGCCTCTGCCTTAGTGTTAGTTTCTAGTCACATCTGTGGCTCAGCTGTAATGTCTATAAACACAGGCTTGCGCATGCCTGCACACTTACATGCATTCAAAGGACTGGTTTCCAGAAGTCCCAGTGACCTGCCTTGCAAGAAATTATAAATTGTTTTGCTGTGATGCATAGAACCATCTGATGCTTGCTTGTTTCAGACTCCTGACACCTCTGATCTGTAAAACATGTTTCTTCCCACTGGGTTTGTCACTCAGGGAACATGAGACTGCCTTTCATGTTCTTTTGCTGAGTAAACAGTCAGCTCAGATCCGCTCTCTTCTTGAACTTCACTGAAAGCAAGGCTGTGGAATGAATTGTCTCTCTTTCCAATGATTACTTTCTGCAATACAAAAATTAATATTCACCTTGTGTCTTTTTTTTTAAGAATCACAAGTTGATTAGCCAATCCATAATTCAGTGAGTTAATTTTCATTTTCTGAAACACATGGGTTTTCTGCTGTAGTGTCTTAGAGGTACATGGAGGCCTATAATAACTTCACTGGGCACATAGAAATATGAAAATAGGGATACTTCCTACTCTAAAGAGCAAGCAAAAGAAACCTGGTAACAAAAAGATCTAGCCTGGTTCACTTGACTTTCCCCTTTTGATCTTTTATGCTCTACAGCATTAAACTATATGTAGTTGTCACCTCTTTGCAATATTACAAGAAGAATATTGTACAGTCGACAAACTATTCATGTTTTCAGAATTATTTCTCAGGGTGAACATTTAAATAATGAGAAGAAAAGCAAGCAAGCATAGATTTCCTGTCAGTGTTTCAATTACATGAAATACTCTGTACTAGATTATAAAAGATTAGGGCCTCAGTTATTTAAGTAATTTGGATAAATTATACAGTGTACTAATATTTGATCCAAGGAGTAATCTTCTTTGCATAATTATTGGAAAGGCATATATCAGGGTTTCAGTTTTGTCCCTAATTTGTGTTGTGGTTACCCTAAGAGGCATTATTCCTTTGAGCCTGCCAGAATTAAAAAGAAGTATGTATAGTTTAAACTTGAGAAGGACAACAGAAGTGCATACTTGGGGTATTATACATAACAGTGATGGTTTGATTTAATAGTTTCATTCTTACATGGAGCCGCGGCATAACGATTGTCTTACAGTGAAGGAAATGAAAATGACTGGTATGAGACAAATAGTGAGGGAGGAGACGGTGAAGAAACACATTTGTGCAGCAGTTGGATGGAAGACAATTACTAGGATGACCTATTTTTATCTTCTGCTGCATACCAGATTGAAAAGTCCATGTGTCAATAATATTTTAAAAACTGGTTCATGTTGGTCCTATAATTGAACAAGTGTTTCTTCACTAACTCTTCACTAACTTATTTCTTTTCTTTTCAAGGGTAGTGTCCTTCCTGACCATAGCAGAGTATCTGTGACAGGTCCTAGCACCATAGAAATTGTTGTTGTAGGCTGTTCTGCAATAAGAGCAGCCTTCCACATGGCCAGCTACTCAACCTCTTTTCACACACAAAAAAACAAGAATGAGAAGGAACAAATATCTGTGAAGTGCTGTCCCTTTCTGAAGTCCTCACAACTGAAACCTTTGTGATTTCACACACTATGTGACCCCTTTTCTCCATGTTCAGTGGGACCCATCCAATAATCTCATCTTGTTCACAGCACCTCTGTAGTAATTTTCAGCTTCTTGTAGCCTATTTTGTGTTAATACAACGCACACCTCAAAGCACCAGCTTGACCTGTGATTGCTTTTCAGACAAGATGTATGTTCTATCAAAGAGAACGGTGCAGTTTCCAGAAGGTAAACAGAAACGTTAGTGATTGTCTGCTGGACACTTACATGGGCCTTTTATCCACACTAAGACCTATGCACTTTTCACATCAGCTCTAATTTGTGACTTGAAGTAACAAACCTATGTTTGTGTAACTAAACTAACACAATACTAAGTAAAGCATCCAAGCCATTGTTCCTTGAACCATCCCTCTTTTGAAATGCACCTAATACAAAATGACCTACCCCTGTAGCTATTGTGTTGCTAGCTTTCCATTACATACTCTGAAAGATGTAGCTGCCTGTACAGTAACTCTGCAAGCCAGTGTGGCCTGAGGAGAATGTGAGGATCAGGAGGTTACTTTAATACAACTCAGTGGCATTGCTTGGCCGGTCTCTGATTTTGTGATGGGAAAATAAAATAAATTTAAGAGCAGGTCCTCACTTCTTCCATCCTCTTGGCATGCTCTGTGTTTTACAGTCTGCTCCAATGACATTTCTGGTTCTTGCCTTCTGTTTCACAGCTGGTGGACTCAACACACCAGGTTTTCTCTCAACAATTTTCAACACCTGCACTGAACCACAACAGATAGTGTGCTATGGTTCTTTCTCAGTCTTAGAATGTAAACTCTCATGTCATCTGTGTAGATCTATCTGGTCAGCAGTATTGGTTGATAATTTGAGGGCTCATGTTTGGCTTCCATGTGGAACTGTCTGCTTCACTGAGCTCTTTTATCTGTATTATCATTGTTTCAAAGTCTTTTTTCGCTTTGTTTATTGATCCTATTAGCATATTTTTACAGCTGAAAACGATCAAACAATTACTATGTGGAGTTCGGGGTATGATTACTATGCTTTAGAAATGGTCTCCTTCCTTACTGAATGGTAATACACTATTTGTCCTTGGTTTTGAAGCATTAGCCAACTGGTAATTTGTCAGTCTCTGTGCTGAATATCTAATTGGTTGATAGTCCCATGGACATGTATCTGTTTTTTATGGTCTCTGATATGATTTTCAAGCTTCCCAAGAGGTACTAACTCCAACTTCCTCTCAAGAGGGGAAAATTAATCCTAGTTGTGAATAAATACAATTTTCTTTAAACAAATAACAGGTTGGTTCTCCCCTTCATCCACCTGTGAATAGAAACTTGGGAAGGGTTATAACTGCAGCACTTCTGTAACATTCCTATATGAGGTTTTGTAAAGCTTTTCAACTGGTAATCACATGAGAATTGTCACACATTCCCATCACACATGCATCAGTCCCAGATTACTCACGAGGAAATCAAGGCAAGAGAAAAGGTGACTTGTTCATGGATTCCTGGGAGATGAATGAAGAAGTTTGGATTTCAAAGCCAGATATGTTGGCTCTCAGTCCTCTCTCCAATTGCAAAAGCTGTGTTGTGGAAGCTACTTTTTATACTGTGTCGCTCCCTTTTAAAACTACCCATACATTCACTTGCTGGGAATATGACTTGTGTTCAATCCTTTGATGACTGATCCTGCACCAGAGGCCAAAAAGTGTAATGATATTTTAATAATGAGATATTTCTACTGGTTTAGGGTTATAGTGTAATACCCTTTTGGGGTTACTCATGATTACCTCTTATCCATCCTATATTTTTTAGATTGGTTACATTGAGGCTGCACCTTGATTCCTGTGTTCAGTTTTGGGCCCCTCACTACAAAAAGGACATTGAATGACTCGAGCGTGTCCAGAGAAGGGCAACGGAGCTGGTGCAGGGTCTGGAGCACAATTCGTACGGGGAGCGGCTGAGGGAACTGGGGGTGTTTAGTCTGGAGAAGAGGAGGCTGAGGGGAGACCTCATCGCCCTCTACAGCTCCCTGAAAGGAGGGTGCAGAGAGCTGGGGATGAGTCTCTTTAATCAAGTAACAAGTGACAGGACAAGAGGGAATGGCCTCAAGTTGAGCCAGGGAAGGTTTAGACTGGATATTAGGAAGCATTTCTTTCCAGAAGGGGTTGTTAGGCGTTGGAATGGGCTGCCCAGGGAGGTGGTGGAGTCCCCATCCCTGGAGGGGTTTAAGAGTCGGGTCGACTTAGCGCTGAGGGATCTGGTGTAGTTGGGAACTGTCAGTGTGAGGTTAATGGTTGGACTGGATGATCTTCAAGGTCCTTTCCAACCTAGATGACCCTGTGATTCTGTGACTGTCACAACAGGTGACTGGGTGAGTTTGTCCCAGATAAACCCCGTTACAATTTTAGTTTCATCCTACTAAGCAGTTCCTCTGAAATTGTGAGAAGATACTGCTAAATTAGTAAAGTGAAAACTGAGTCCGGATTCCCATTCATTTACTATAATCTTCACAAATGGAGAATAACAGACTGGAGCTGGCCTTGCCTTTCTTTCTGGGTCCATATTTACAGTTTTATTTATCTTTTGGCAGAACAAGTTGACCTACTGTCAATGAATATTCTGTGGGGAAAGTCAAAAATTGGGTTTCTATCTCATACTGCCTAGTTTACATATAGGTTTTGCTAAACATTCCTTATCTTTAACTGGATAAACAATGACATATCTAATTTGTTTTAAGCATTCTAAATTTCTTATTTACACTTATTTCAAAATTACATCTTAACAGAAATCGACCATGGTCATGCCTGGCTCAGGTGAGCAAATGTACATCATAGCCACATTTCATGCTTTTATCTCATGGAGAACAGTTCCAAATTACAATTCCAAGAAATAGAAATAAATTTTAACGGTGTCCAGGTTGTTTCCAAGTTATTTTTTCTTTCATATTTTCCCCAGTTGACCTATTTGTCTTCAAGTTTTCTTGACTAGACAGACAGCTGGGGTTTTTGTGTGGTAGTTTTGGAATAAGTGATCCTAAGTCTTGTCCAGTGCCAACATGTACTGGTGTCTCCATCTTGTAGTGCTCTACTAGTATAAGGAAGATGCTAATTTCTTAAGCAGCTTCATTTTGAAGAGTGTGAAAGGTTCTATTTTTTTTCTTTTCATACTTATGGATTTTGTCATTTCCACTGAAATACAGTTAGCAATAGCAAGATCTGAAGAAGAAGAAAATGCCTGATGGAGGAAAAGGGAGAAAAAAATTACTGGCATTAACAGCTAAGAATTTATGTTCTCCTAGTTAAGAGTTTTGTTGGCTCTACCAGTATTATTCAGAAATACACTGGTTTACCACACTGTATCATCCTAAAACACACAAGCCAGGAAAATGGATCATCTTGATGCTGAGAAGGCCTATTTCATGTGACTGTAGTATCCTAACTGGCAATACTCACAGAAATGAGGCAGCTCTTTTGTACCATCAATTAACTCTTCTTACTTTTACATAGAGGTGCAGTTTGTTCCATCATCTGTTGCAAATACATCTAAGAATATGTTTCTCATAGTTTATATTTAAAATATTCTATTGTCAGCAGGGTTTGAAATGCTTTGTCTAACTATTGTCACCAAAAATATGTATTTCTTCTCCCCTCCTGCTTGACTGCCAAGGTATGGCAGGCAATGGAAACTGAGAAACATTCTGTAGAATTCTGGACTGAGAAATTTTAGTTTCTTTCAGTCATCTAGCCCAGACCTCTGACAGGTACTGGTAGAAGTCTTTAGGAAGTCCTTTTGCAGGACGGGATGCTGGAACACCAGATTTTGAAATAGATTTTTATCCAAGATCAGAAATTCTGCAATTCTCACCCAAGGCTCCCAAAATCACGGTAGCAGAGATGAGATGCTGCCCCAATTGAAAATGAAGGTTCTTGGACTTTCAGACACAGTACTCTAGCATGATTGCAAGCACTTCCAAGGCTAGGTCTTTCTATCTTATGGTGTGTGACTGTGAAGCCCATTTTGTAGTCATGGAGCCAGGGAATCCCACATTTGATTTACTTAAAGTCCACTGAATCCAACATACCCTGGCAAAATACTGCAGTATCACACAGCATTTTTTAAAAAGTATCACACAAACAGCATTTTAAAAATTCTATTTCACACATGCAAAAAGTAACAATAATTACTGCAACCAGCTGGTTCTACTGTGGAGAGGACTGCTGGTAACAAATGATGAGGGTCCCAATACCTCTGACAGTACTGTGTGGTAGAGTGAGGAGAAAGATAAGGAGAGTGTGGGGTCATCAGTCCTGCTTTTTTTTTTTTTTTTTTGCAAAGAACTAGAATGCAACATATATTACCAATAGTGGATCAATATCTTCCCTTTTTGGATAACATACAGCATTTTCCATACAGATCTTTTCTGGTTGAATTCTAGCATCTTCTGTCATCCCAGAGTCTCTGTACATAGGATGTGCATGTATAATTTCACAGCCATTTTTAATGCCAAAATCTGGCCAAATGAGTTCAGTGAAGGAACATGTGTTTCTACTGTGTCTTAATTTGGCTCGTAATATATTACAGTTACGTGGCTTCAAGAAATAGCTGGTGAAGGACTCCAATTCTTTGTTCTGCTTTGCTGCTTTTCTACTTTCTGACATTAAATTACTCAGGCAAGATGTTTCATTTGAATATCTATGGTATAAATTACCAGTGTTGTTCTTCCCTAGCATTTGCTTGACAAATTAATTACCAATACAGTTTTGTGCAGCCTGTGCATTTGCAAGGCTGTGTAAGGTGGCAGCTGGGGGGTTCGGCTTGTGTAAATTAATTATAGGTGCAATTGACCTTGTGTGAAAGTGGTTGTGGCACATATAAGATTAAAAGCCATTGTGTTAGGCTGTCACTATGAAGCACCTGCTTTTTGTATTTCTGATTCAGTCAGTGTAATGAGCAGGATTGTATCTAATAAGACAGTGTGTTATCTTAGTCTGGAAAGCAGGAGAGCAAGAGAATGGAGGTAATATGGGAAGAGACTGTATTGCACGTGCCTCCATTACCTAATGCAGATGTGTAGAGGGGGCTATGATCCAACTTTATTCCCACAAGACATTGGGTTAAATGTCATTCTAGAGATGTTAGGACTGACCTAACAGCTATCGGGGGGGATGGCAGTGTTACATGGACTAATTCGTTTATGCTAACTTTTCATTTGTAGGTGACATGCATCAGTTGGTGGTACCCATGAAGCCTACTTAGCTCTCCTGGTATGTCTGTTATGTAGGACGGAATATTTTGGTCAGTGAAAACAAGAAAAGGAGAGGGCACAGTGTAGCTCAACATTGTCTTCAGTTCAGAGATGCATCTACTTAGCAACACTCATGATCCTCCGATTGCCCAGATACTTTATTACTTTGCTGAATTAAGACTACCATTTGTCTACTTGTTTCTCAGAAAAAAAGTTTAGTAATTGTTACATGTTTGCTTACTGTTCTGTTTGTTAGCTTGGGATGGGGGAAAGTTTTCAAGGATGCTTTTTTTCCCTGCAGATATCATCATCTCCTACTTATTCCTCAACTAAAAGAATTATCTATGAAATCACTTGGTTGCTGCAGGAATGATTGTGCACCTTGGTATGATTATGATTTCAGGTAGGAAATAAATGAAAGGATCAGACACTTCTGAAAGAATAAGTATCTTGTGAGATTTCAGATGTCCTTGGCAAAAATACATATATAGTACCTTTTAAAAAAAAAAAAAAAAAAAAAAAAAAAAAAGTAAATTTCTGAGTGTAGCATTGCCTTCTAAGTGTTACCCAGGGCAGAATTATAAATACCGACATCAAAATTATAGCATGCATAAGATTTTACAGTGTGACCTGAAGTGCTGAACACTGCTGAGGCAAAGTGCCAGTGACATGCTGTGGAGGTGATGCTTTATGGAAAAGTTTGGGAAATTCTCTAGACTGGATGTGATTTCTAGCTACAGCAGCATAAATTGGAGTAAGTTTCCAGGAGATAGTGGCAAGGGTAGTTCACTGATGGTGAGATGTGAAGTGAGAAGCTCATCTTTCGTGTATAAAAAGCTCTGCACAACTTTTCTTACTCTTCCTTGTTGGTCTGAGGAAATTCTCTTCTTACTTCAGGCAGTTTTACTCTATATGTTTCTTCTCGCTTCATTTTTCTGGTCAAATAAAAATGACCCAAATTTGACAAGTCTGGAAGTGTTTCTACATCTGTTGTGGGGGGCTCATGTTGATGGAGCTGCAGACAGTCACCAAGGCTGGAAGTAACTTCTGGAGGTTTCTAGTCCAAACTCCCACTCAGAACAGATTCAATCCCACAATGTCTCTGGGCCAGTGTTTGACCATTCTGACAATATTTTTTTTTTTTTCTAATGAAAGTTTCCTAAGTTTCAGCCTGTGTTTTTTGTCTCTCCTCTACCCACTGTGTAACTGAAGAGTCTGATTATCTTCTCTACATCCTCCCATCAGGCAGTTGTAGACAGTAACAAGGTCTGCCTGAGCCACCTCATTTTATGGCTTGACAAATCAGGCTCCTGTCAGATGTCCATCCCACCTAACCCAGGCCAGACCAGAATTTCCCCCTATTATAGATGATAAAGATAATGATGATGATGATGATGATGATAATAATAATAATAATAATAACAATAACAATATAATTAAATTATATTTAGATGCTAAAAATGCTGTTTGAACACTAGTAGTCTTTGTTTCAAAGACAGAGCCTAAAGGTGAGAAACTTCATATTGTATTAATAATCGCTGTTGACTATTGTATTAGAATCCTACCTTGTTGAAGTAAGTAGAAATTTTCCATTAACTTCAGACTATTTCCATTCAGTACTAAAGGAAGCAGCTAGAATTTTGCTGCTGAATTTGATCAGTCTAGGATTAAACATTCATACTCCAGAAAGCTGATCTGAATATATTTATTTCAGAGATTTCTGAGGGGCTACCAAAGGGGGGGGAAGAGATGAGAAATATACTGGTTCTCAGAAATTCACCACAAAACTAAAGAATATTCATGGAATGATTCCAGGCATCTCAGACATATGTGAACATACAGTGTCTAACTTTTCCTACTAGAGATTTTTCATTAAATACGTCCTTCATACCAGTGTTTTATAATGAATTTATATTCCACAGGGTTAAACATCAACATTTCGAATTCAGCAACAACAATTTAACTCTGTAACATATTTATCATCCTTCCGCTCTGCAACTGTTAGATGCAAGTGCAATACAGTGAAAAGGATGGATTTTAATTTTACTGTACAACACAGGATCAAGTGTAGTTTACACTGAGTCTTTAGACATCTGTATGCATTTAGTCAGTGTAATGCTCCTGATGTGTGCAAATACAAGAAAGTGTTCTCCACTAGGGACAGATCACAATACATACTTGTGACTGGCTTTCTTGGTCACCTGGCAGCAGCTACTAGATTGACAATGTCTGTTAGCTCACTCATAGCTAATACTCTTAAAAATTAAAGCCTTCAGAAAAAATCCTTATAGAGCTACATTGCTGTTTTAACTACCTTTGTGTCACCCTGGATGATGTCTGGGGATGTTTGCAATGTGTGGTGAGTGACAGACCTTCCAACATCCAATGTGTCCTGTGAAAAATGGAAACAGAGAAAATGTGTCCACCTGGAAATAAAGGCATCCAACATCAATGCTTTAAGCCAAAGTCATTATATGTATTTGGTTCTCCGAGATCTCTACCATCACAGAAGATGAATGTATGTAGGCCCTAACATGTAGGTTTTGATGATAGCACACAAACTCTGCTTTTAATTATAAACTTCTGTGGTGGGTTGACCCTGGCTGGATGCCAGGTGCCCACGAAAGATGCTCCATCACCCCCCCTCCTCAGATGGACAGGAGAGAGAAAATATCATGAAATGCTCATGGGTTGAGATAAAAACAGGGATAGATCATTCACCAATTGCCATCATGCACCAAACACTCAGCTTGGGGAAATTAGTTTAATTTATTGCCAATCAAATCAGACTAGGGTAATGAGAAATAAAACCAAATCTTAAAACAGCTTTCCCCCAACCCTTCCGTATTCTTGGGTACAGCTTCACTCCTGATTTTCTCTACCTCTTCCCCCTCCAGCTGAAGAGGGGGACAGGGAATGGGGGTTGCAGTCAGGTCAATACATCACACATTGTCTCTGCCTCTCCTTCCTCCTCACACTCTTTCCGTGCTCCAGTGTGGGGTCTCTGCCATTGGAGACAGTCCTACACAGACTTCTGCAACATGAGTCCTTCTCACAGGCTACAGTTCTTCAATAAATGCTCCGGCATGGGTCCCTTCCATGGGATGCAGTCCTTCAGGAGCAGACTGCTCCAGTGTGGTCTCCCACAGGGTCACAAGTCCTACCAGCAAACCTGCTCCAGTGAGGGTTCTCCATGGGGTCACAGTTTGCTCTGGGCACATCAGTCTTCTCAGCTGTGGGGTCCTTCACGGGATACAGGTGGATGTCTTCCCCACTGTGGACCTCCATAAGTGCAGGGCACAGTTGCCTCACCATGGTATGCAGCACGAGCTGCAGGGAAATCTCTGCTCCAGCTCCTGGAGCACCTCCTCCCCCTCCTTCTCCACTGACCTTGATCTCTGCAGAGCTGATTCTCTTACATATTTTTATTCGTCTCTTCTGACTGCTGTTCCGCAGGGGTGGGTTTTTTCCCCCTTTTACATATATTATGACAGAAGTGCTGCCAGCATTGCTGGGCTAAACCTTGGCCAGGGGTGGGATTCTCTTGGAGCTGCCTGGCATTGGCTCTATGGGACATGGGGGAAGCTCCTAGCAGGTTCTTGCAGAAGCCACCCTTGTAGCCCCCTGCTACCAAAACCTTGCCACACAAAGCCAATATATCTACATATCAGTAGAACTGATGGTTTTAACCCACACAGAGCTCTGCAAAATCAAAGGCTTGTGCAGGTCCTCATTTTTGAAAATCTCTGGTTCCTGTCTCCAAATACTGCACTGGCTATGTATTAAGTGAAATCCTGACTTCACTGAGGCAAACACAAAAGGCCAATGGCATCCTGGCTTGTGTCAGCACTGGCGTGGCCAGCAGGGACAGGGAAGGGATCTCACCCCTGTACTCAGCACTGGTGAGGCCGCCCCTCGATTCCTGTGTTCAGTTTTGGGCCCCTCACTACAAAAAGGACATTGAATGACTCGAGCGTGTCCAGAGAAGGGCAACGGAGCTGGTGCAGGGTCTGGAGCACAGGTCGTACGGGGAGCAGCTGAGGGAACTGGGGGTGTTTAGTCTGGAGAAGAGGAGGCTGAGGGGAGACCTCATCGCCCTCTACAGCTACCTGAAAGGAGGGTGCAGAGAGCTGGGGATACTTTAACCAAGTAACAAGCGATAGGACAAGAGGGAATGGCCTCAAGTTGCACCAGGGAAGGTTTAGACTGGATATTAGGAAGAATTTCTTTCCAGAAGGGGTTGTTAGGCATTGGAATGGGCTGCCCAGGGAGGTGGTGGAGTCCCCATCCCTGGAGGGGTTTAAGAGTCAGGTCAATGTAGTGCTGAGGGATCTGGTGTAGTTGGGAACTGTCAGTGTTAGGTTAATGGTTGGCCTGAATGATCTTCAAGTTCTTTTCCAACCTAGATGATTCTGTGAAATAACAAAATCTTCTATTGATTACAATAGGTTCTTGATGTTACTGTCTGTGTGTAACATGTAAGCAAACAGATGATCTATGAAGGTATTCCTAAAGGAAGATGAAGCTCATCTGCTGCTGTGTGGATGACTGGTACAGGGGAAAGTTAAACAAAGAGGCATTGTTCAGTTCTTGTCAAGGCTCTCAAGGCACTAACAGACTTAATTGGCTCTGAGCAACCTCACCTGGGGCCTCAACCCACACCCATTACATGCTTCATTTAAGCTCAGCCTGGGGCCTTTTGTCCCTTCTGGAGCTATGTTGAAGGTTTATCTGCCTCTTGATCTGCTTTCTGGCTGGACTTTTACTATGTGCTGCAGGTATCTTGTCTCTTGGATGAACCCCTTGTTTGAGCATTGTAGCTTTATCCCTGGCCCTGTCTTTTGCTCCTGGTTGGACGCTGGACCTCATTCATTACTTTCTGTGCCTGGGGCTGTTGAAGGTCCTTTTTACCAGTCTTCAGGTCTGTCTACTGTGTTCAGACCCTGTGGGACTGTGCCCAAGTGGTGAGGGCATGTTCTGCACTGGAGTCATCATCAACTCCTGGCTCCATTTCCCCGGTCCTTGCTTCTCCCTGACACTACCGAGGAAACTGAAAGTCAGCACATTAATTAAAACTAGTCTGACTATGTCTTAAATTGTTTCCTATGCTTTGCTTTTAATGCCATGTAACTGGTTTCCTAGGTCACCTGCTACTATTCTGTTTGGAGAGGACGTTATTTGGCAGAAGTGGACCCATAGCTGTTCCCATGTGAATATCTTGTGCTGGTCCTTCTCCCATATGTGTTCACTTTTGCAAATAATCAAATGCCAGAAAATATCTACTATGAATGTTTGTAGGAAAAGAAGGAAAAAATAAATTAAAATACTCTGAGTGAAAATTACATTGTTGTTTACATGCATTGTAAAAATGAGACAAAAGGATTATTTTGAAATGTACATTGTATTACTCAACTGAAGCATTAACATGAATTTTGGTGAAGCCACATCCTCAGCTCACAACTGTAATGCTCATCTGCATAATGATATTAAGGGAGGTATTTATCAAATTTTAGGTGCTGAGCAAATATGAATTCTGTGAAGTTTGGCATGGATGATGCTCATTTGTTCTAATGTGTTGCTGATTATTCATTTTTCTCACAGAAGTGAATGGCTTTGGTAATTTGGGGCTCTTTCCATTTAGCTGGGCTGTTAAACTATTTTATCTAGCCAATATGTGGAAAACCCAAAACTTGGGGAATTCCAGATTTTATTTAGCAATAATACTAAAAACACCAGCTGTGCACTGCTGATTTGTAGCAACCATTTTGAGTGAACTTCTGTCTAAACACACGCAGAAATCCTGGAAGAGCAGGTGACAAAGAATTGACAAGGCTGGGTGTATTTGCATAGGTGGTAGATGGCAGTGGGTCAATCACTTAATCACCAGAGTTTGGATTCTACTTCAAAATTAGTTTGGAAATGAACGAGGAGTTACATTTCTTAAGTATATGTAAATCTAGATTTTTGTATAAACCGAACATGATGTTTGTTCAAGGGAAGATATACTGTCTGATTTCAGTATGAAAAAAAAAAATAAATTAAAGTTTCAAGTAAATGACTTTCAGTGTTTGGAAGAAAGTTTTTCTTTCTTTTGTACTTCTTTGAAGGGTTGTCATTTCTGTGTCCACATCTGGACCTTCAAATTGTAAATATATGTCAATGTATATACAATAATACGTACAATTAAGTAATGTGGTAGGTAATGTGTGGACGTACTGTTAGGTGGTAGTATGGATCCCAGAGTTGGACTTACAGTCATTCTCTGTGTTCTGGTGGTGGCCATGGGTTATCATGAGATGACTTACAAATACTGGGCTTCTGTTATCTGTCATATCATCTCTGGGGATATTTCATTCCAGAAACACATGGAAATAACTAGTGAATACCCTAACCCGAGACATTTACTGTTTATTATATTGGTGATGGTTCACTTCTATCTTCTCTTTCTCAGGTTTGCTTGACATACGGTGTGATCTGAAGTTGCTTTATATGCTTGGCCTTCTATTTATACTATTCAGTGTACTTCTATTTAGCATAAACTCTAGTCCTTTCCCATTTTGGGAAGAGAGATACTCAGGAAGTTGGTGAGGTGGGGAGTATTTCACATCTCTTTCTGTGTCTTGTAGTGGTTTTACTAAACAACGGGATTGGCTGAAAACCCTCAAAAGTAGTAAAATACTGTCACTTAAGGGGTTTTCCTTTTAATTTTCCAAGTATATATCATAAACTTTTATTTTTATGTATGATAACCACTTGAATAATATTTTTGACAGTGATCATAAGAAAAAAAAATCAAGCTCCTTAGAGATAGGGATAAAGAATGCAATTTTGAGGATTTTTTTTTTTTTTTTAATTTCCCTAGAGAAAAGATTCTTTTGAATAATGGAGTGATGCCTTTCTCTAAGTAGCCAGGTGAAAGGCTTGCCTCGGGAAATTCTTGCCATTGCCTCCAGAACATGTACGTACTCTGGCCCTATGCCTGTGACAGCTGACTTTCCACCTTGGACCATCTCTGCTGTTTTCATGCCCTCATGTGCCCACGAGGAGCTGAGCATCCCTGATTACAATGGCACTTTAAACAAGTTAGTAAATTTTATACAACCCTGTTCAAAAAGTGATTTCAACTCTCTAAATATTCTGCCATTAACTCTGTTGTGAGGTTGTTTTTTTCATTCTTTTTCCAGTGAAAGTTATTTAGTGCTGAATATTTGGCAAGGTAGTGCTTTGTCAGTAACTTCTGTAGCAGACAATAAGTTCTTCCTTATATTATCCATTGCTCCTCTCTATGCATGTCCAGTGTATTGGCCAGGGAATATAGATTTTAGTGCGCTTTCTCGGCTATTTCAATCATGGGTTCTTTAGAAAAGTGAACTTTACTCTTGTGGGAGAAGGCTATGAGACCATATGGTAGTTTTCTGATAAGATCTATGCTTCTCAAAGAGCTATGTGTAAAGTACCTGACCAAAATCTCTTTCCAGATATCTTAGTGATATCAGATCATCAGTCTCTTCATTTAATTCCGTGAACTAATTGATTAATAGACTTCCAATAATTCATTCTTAGGAGTTATGCTGCTATCAGGTATGCTTGGCATAGAGTACTTAACTGCCCAGCATTAAAGAGTGGATATAGAAGAGGTATTTTCAGTGGAAAAATGAAACCTCCATCTACAAATCAAAATTCCCAAACATCTCAGTGGTGAACTTCAAAGATTTGCAGTGATTTAGATGAACTGTTAATTCCTTTTAATAAATCAAGGAAGACAGCATTATTGGGATTCAGACAGGAATAAGAGGAATCAGTGAGTTCCTAGTGTCTTTATAGTAAAAATTACTACTTTTAAACAGTGTAATAATTGATGATCTTTAGATGTTTTAGTGCAGTATTTGTATAGATGTCTGTGACAGTCCCTGTGCCATCTATCTATGCCTCTGACTCTGAAGTGTCACTGGGCTTCATGTGAAAAGGAAGGAATTTTACAGTGTTTCACCATATTGGTTTTTATGGATTTTTTTTCTGAAAACAACATGGAGTACAGCCACTGGATATTTTTAACCTTGTGGCCAGTTGCCAGTAATGATAAGTTATCAGGGGAAAAAAAAAAAAAAAAACAAAAAACCCCACAACAAAAAAAGGCTGAGAGGTTTTATAGCATTTAGTAAAGAGTAAGAGAACAGATAATAGCATTGGTGTGTCAGGACACAGATAGGGAATCGTAGCCAGAGCCAAATCTTCCCATTCTCAACTACTCTTTATGTGAGACATTTTAATTACCCCCTTGCTTTCTGTGTGACGAAATAGCTGTACAGACCACAGTCTCCTGCAGAAGTCTGTCTGGTGAACTGGAATGACTCTCTGCCCTCACTAGCTGCCATTGAGTTGATCACAATTCTCTCTGAAGTAATTTTGTAACACTGAGCCTTTAGGTTCAATACCTGAAACTGTCAGTTTTGGATGGCCAGGAGAAGGCAGTGGGAGTTGGTGGTTGCAACAGTAGGCCTGGCACTAAACCAATAATGAAGAGCTCCTCAGCAATCATCCATGGGACTTTTCTGTGTGAATCCTGAATTTTGGCAAAAGCCTCCAGAAAGGTTGGTCCTGAGGGAAGCACCTTGAGAGAAACCCTTCAGCAGATTTATTCCTAAGGAAGACAATTGATATAAGCAGCCTGAAATAAATCTTTAATCTTCTCAGGAGTTTCTCCTGTCTCTAAAAGTCTGACCTAAGTAGAAACCAACACTTCAGTTAGCACACTGCATGAGAGGCCATCTGAATTGGATGGTTGTTATCTTGGAGCCGGGGCAGTGATGAGCTCCTAGGGATGTGGGGGCAGTAGTCTACTGCGTTTAACGCTAAGCTTGTCCCCAGAATGTTTTACCATTTGACATGTTAAATAAGTCTGGCTGTACCTGCAGCATTGGTTTTTGTTGTTTTGGTTTTTTGGTTTTGGATGTTGTTGTTTTTTTTGTTTTGGTTGTTTTTGTTTTTTTTTTTTTAACCTACAAAGCATGTATTTACCTGTGCAGCATTGTTTTTTGTTTCCTGCAACCTGTCATAACTAGGTTTCCTAATGTACGTGATATGTGCAATTATATTTTATATCTGAGGGTTTGTGACATAGTATTTTAGAAATGCAGTTAGAGAGCTTGCTTATTTCTGAATTGGCTTGTACCTGGTTTTGTTTCTCTTACTAAATTCTATTTAGTAATTTTGAAATTGCAGTTTCTGGCAGTGGTGAATATAATGAATGTAAATAATTTCATACTTTCCCTTCAGAATTGTTTGTATTTTAGTTGAGCATATCGATATTAACATACAAATGTGGGAGAACCACTATGGTTTTATTGGTGCATGTTTCTAGCTTAGCATTTAAGAAGGAGGTAAACAAAGTTGTGAAGGTGCATTATTTCACCGTAGAGAAGAGCTATTGAAGGCTTACTTTGAAGTCAACTATTTAGGGAAAGGCTTTCCTCCCCACCTACACTTCTTTAAGAATGCCACCGTTTCCATTTTAACCTTCAAGTTAGGTTTTGTTAAGTTAGCTAAGCCATCAAGCTAGTTTTGTGTGAGAATGAAGAAACACATTAAAGAAATTGTCCTAACATTCATTCTCCTAGCATAGGAAAACATGTAACCACAAAATTTCAAACAATGAATGGTTCAAAAAGACAGCCAGAACAGAAAAAAAAAATAAATCTATTATATATTTACATATTCTTGGGCTTCTATAACTGTACTCTTTGGCTAGTTCCCATGAACATTAACGTCAGAAACAGGAGTTGTTTCATGGATGGATAATACAGGCTTGTGGCAGCCTTATGGCAATCTCTTTTCAAAAGTGGTGCTTGCGAGTATGAGGCTGTTAAGGCTATTCCTGTAAGGAAGATATGTGATGTTTATGATGGGGGAGAAAAAGGCTGTACGTTTTTCTATAAGTATCAATATCAAATAATTCATTTTATTTTTGAGCTAGTATGGCCAAGAATTAATGTTCTAGAGAAATCTCTGCTGTATCTGTTATATCCTTGGAATGCTATTCAGCTGTCATAGATAACTACAGGATGTCACATAGCCTTTATATTTTACCCCCTAGCTTTATTTTTTTAATATCTTTTATGTTCTTGAATGCTTTTACCTGTCATGGTTCAGAGTTTTGATTCAAATAAATGTTTAGGAACCTAGGTACCTTGTCTTAAACTCCAAACTCCATTGACTGGAAATATATCTTGATAAACTTCTTGGGCTTTGTTCAGGAAGGACCAAAATGTGACCCTTTTAATATTTCAGTACTTTCATCCTGTGAAAAACAGGCATACCTAAGTATGTAATATAATATTAGTTCAGTGTTAAATTTGGAGCAAAACTTTTGGTTTCACTGGTATCTACTGATTTATGCAATCTATATTCTTCATGGGAAATTTTTAAAGACATTATGTTATCTTTTCTAGATAAAAATCTTTGAGATTTTCACTGCTTTGTTTCTCTGCTTAAGATGTGAAAAGTATATATTTTGTTCAAAAGGCTGGCTTTTTTATCCCAATCAAAAATCTGTATCTTAACATATATGGAGTTCATGCCTGTTCCTTGCTAAAGCATCAGGGAAAAGCTATTTAGATGTGAGTGCTGCAGGTGTGACCTCTTGCCTCCCACCTTGGGTGTCTGGCTGTAGGGGCTCAGGGCTGTGTCACCCTGAGTAAGGCTCCTGTGAAAAGGTGTGTAAGAACTGGTTAGGGGTTCCCTTGTTTGCTCTGGAGCTGCAAGGTAAATCAGGCACAGTCTAAGGGGAAGGCTTCAGCTACACCGCAGCCATGTCCATGCCTGACCATGTACCTTATTGATGAACCCCGACCTGTGACTTGACTTTCTAGCTTGATCTCAATGTGCCTTATTGTTATGGATTTGTCTGACAATCACTGGCTTGGTGGCTTAACCAGGTTAGCATCACCAGCCTTGAGCTCCTGCTCTTGTTCAGGTGCCATGGGACTAGACACCTCTGTTTGGTGAGGCCACTCTCCCATGTCTGCTTTGGTGTCACCTTGGGCCCCTGACTCTCCTTTGTTTGTGAGCAACTCTCTTCTGCACCTCCCTGGCAACAGACACCAAGTGATTCTTCTGGTCAGACAAATGACTGTGTCTAGAATAACCAACCCAAAATGATGGGGAACATTGCATTAATCTATTTTTGAATGATACGTGTTTTAGAGTTGACCAGTGTTATGTAGCTTGAATTTGTCTGCTAGCTTATTGTGAGGTCAAAAGGGGGAAAAAAGCCTGAAAGTCAATTTTATTTCTGGTGTAAAATGTAACTGACTTCAGCAGAACTATGTTGATTACAAGACAGTGGAGTTTAGACTAGTGTCTTGCCTCAACAGAAAAGTTAAATTCTGATAGTTTATTTCAGTGAAAATAAAATGCTTTCAAACTTGTATTTGTTCTTTTTAAAAAAAAACTTGGGGGATATGAAATGTCCAATATAATTTATTTTTCTTCTTCATAATATAAAAAATCCTGATAACATACACAGTTAACAGCATAACTATAAATTCCAAACATAAAACCCAATAGTAAGTATACAGACTACTTTGTTCTTTCAATATTTCAGATTATTTCTCCAGGTAAGAACCAGCTGGAGAAGACTTGATTACAGTGGAAGATGTACTGGGATCACATGCAAGCACTTGGATAAGAGTTGTCATGGCCTTTTACCAAAAACAGATTTGGGAATTTTATATTCTGCCCAAGCACTAGCCAAAATTGGGGAACATCTGTGTGTGTTTTTTCTTGCCAATCTTCAGTAAAACTGCAGTAGTTAAGGAGGAAAATCTTCTCAAATTGTGGGTCTAACTTACTCTGTATCTCTAGAGAATATTACCTTCCATTCCCCATAAATCAATTTATAGTGACATGTCTTGCAGATGGTCTACCAGCAACCAAACATTCAGTGCAGCTGTTCATATATCAGGCATTCAGGTTCCAGGATATAATGTCCAGTTTTGTTTGCTGGACACTCAAATAATGGAACCACTGGTCTGATTTATGGTTGCATAATTTTATGTAAAGAGAGATCAGTGCCACTGCACTCAGACGAAATAGCTCTGTAATTTCAGGTTCAGGGCTATAGTCAGGTACACAGTCATGTTTCATTTGCCTCTTTTTTTAAGGATTAGCATTGTGTATTTACCTTCTAAAATGATTAACATAAAACTGAGGAGAGATTCCCTTGCAAACTGAAATGTCAGCAAAGATAATAGGAACTTCAACAAGCTGAAAAGAAACAGTACTTGCCACATTGTCCTGGTTCAGCTGGGATAGGGTTAAGAGAGAGAGGGGGAAGGGATCTCCATCCCAGTTATTCATACCATGCTGATGTCAGGTTCGGGTGTGGGAGCGTGGGAATTTTTTCCTTGGTGGCTTTGATGGCGGGGAGCTCAAGGCGGGCTTGTTCTGTAACCATTGCGGTATTTCTCTGTATATCTTTTGTCTTGTTCACTGTTATTACTATTTATTGTTGTTATCATTGCTACTGTTGTTGTTCAGATTGTTTATCACACTGTTGTATTAAATTTCTTCTTATTTTAACCCGAGGTTTGTGCCCTACTTGTGTCCGAGGGTGGAGGAGGGACAACAGCGACGTGGTCTCCGGTCCTGGCAGGGCTTAAACTACTGCAGCTTTTGGCGCACCAATGTGGGGCACCAATTGGGTTAAAATAAGAATCAAAAAGGGACAGACCCTGACTAGAGTGTGTTAGAGCAATCTGTTGGATGTAATTTTTCTGTTTGTACTGTGTAATAAGAAAATGTTTGCAATGCTGGCCCATTTGCTTGTGTGGTGGGGCTGGTTTATTCCTTATATCCACTGTGTGTTCCCAGTACTGGTGTTTGTTGTCGGTGGAAAATGTATAAAGGGGATTGTTTTGTTATACTGGCTACTGACTGCTTATAATGCCTTTGTATGCCTGTGTGTGGGGTGGGCCAGTACCTGTTTGCTGCCTGGGGTTTTGTTAGGGGTCTCACCCCCTCTGTGGGTGAGCCAGGGGAAGAGATCCTCTTGGTTTTTGAGAGTTTCAATTATCCTTGGAGACTGCAGGGCAGTGTGATTGTGGCACAATGCTTTCTGAATGTCTGCCTGATTTTGGTTTTGGCCATGCGGCACTTCAACAATAGCAGTGTCCGGAAAAACAGTGACTGGCAAGGGGTGTGGGAAAAGATGGGCAAAGGCCTGAGTCGGTGGGCACCTCCAATGCTTTGGAACTTCACTTCCGAACAAATACAGAGCCCTGATAAGCTGATGGAGTGCTTAGAAAGGGTGTGTTACCAAGCTGGCAAAACCCATGAGACACAAATCGCTGCAATGTGTTGGGGACTTGCCCATGCCTACTGTGTCCTCTTTAATACAACCCACTGCCCTCAAGGGGGAGAAAAGGCTGCAGGATCTGAGACTGAACTTACTGGTACAGCAGCTGGGCCGGGGGAACAGGCAGAGCCAATATCAGTCGCCTCCACCAGCACAGCATCTGAGCCAGAGAGCCAGGCAGTGCCGGTGTCAGTTGCCCCGATAACAGAAAACAAAATATACCAGAAAGTCAGTTCGCAAAGTGGGGGATGGGGATGAGCCAGGCCCAGCACGGGAGCAGGAGGAAGGGCCAGAGGTGATCGTCCGATCTCTATCCCTGACTGAGCTGTGAGATATGCGGAGAAGTAAATGTTTCCCCACTCAAGAGAAAGGCAGCAGAAGGTACACACCACGAGGCACCCTGTGTTTTTTCCTCTGTGACCATGGAGAGAACATGAGGAGGTGGGATGGACAACCCACTGCCGCCCTAGCTGCATGAGTAGAGCAGCTGAAAGGGAAGACCACCATGAAAGGGGAATCCTCCAAGAGGAGCGCAGCTCCAGTGTCCAGTCAGAAATCCCCCAGGCAGAATAGAATGGCCAACATTATGTCTGACCCTCTTGAGGGGACCAGTAAATCATTCTTTCAAGAAGTGAGTGATGATGAGCAAGATTAGAGGGGCTCTGCCTCCAGCCAGATGGAGGAAAGGGACAATCGGATTTACTGGACAGTGTGGATCCGATGGCCTGGCACGTCAGACCCACAAGAGTATAAGGCTTTGATCGACACTGGCACACAGTGCACCCTGATGCCATAGAACTACAGTGGGGTTGAATCCATCTGCATCTCCGGAGTGACAGGGGGATCCCAACAGCTGACCACATTGGAAGCTGAAGTGAGCCTGACTGGGAAGGACTGGCATAAGCACCCCATTGTGACTGGCCCAGATGCCCCGTGCATCCTGGGCATAGACTATCTCAGGAGAGGGGACTTCAAAGACCCAAAAGGGTACCGGTGGGCTTTTGGTGTAGCTGCCCTGGAGGAGGTTGAACAGCTGTCCACCTTACCCGGCCTCTCAGAGGATCCCTCAGTGGTGGGGCGGCTTAAGGTTGAGGAGCAGCGAGTGCCGACTGCTACCAGGACTGTGCACCAGTGCTGGTACCGCACCAACCGAGATTCCCTGGTCCCCATCCATCAGCTGATCTGTCAACTAGAAAGCCAGATGATCAGCAAAACTCACTCACCCTTCAACAGCCCTACATGGCCAGTGAGAAAGCCTAATGGTGAATGGAGACTACCGTGGCCTGAATGAAGTTACGCCAGCAATGAGTGCTGCAGTGCCAGACATGCTAGAGCTCCACTATGAACTGGAGTAGAAGGCAGCCAAGTGGTATGCCACGACTGACATTGCTAATGCATTCTTCTCCATTCCAATAGCTCCAGAGTGCAGGCCACAGTTTGCGTTCCCTTGGAGAGGCATCCAGTACACCTGGAATCGATGGCCCCAGGGGTGGAACCACAGCTCCACCATTTGCCATGGACTGGTCCATACTGCGCTGGAGAAAGGTGGGGCTCCAGACACCTGCAGTACGTTTATGACATCAGTGTATGGGGGGACACAGCCGAGGAAGTCTTTGAGAAAGAGAAGATAATTGAAATCATCTGAAGGCCGGCTTTGCCATTAAGCAAAAGAAAGTTAAGGGGATTGCAAGGGAAATTCAATTCCTAGGAATAAAATGGCAAGATGGGCGTTGCCACATCCCAGTGGAGGTGATAAACCAGATAACAGCCATGGCCCCACCAACCTCTAAAAAAGGAGACTCAGTGTTTCCTGGGCACTGTGGGGTTCTGGAGGATGCACATCTCGAACTACAGCCTGATTGTGAGCCCTCTCTACCACGTAACCCATAAGAAGAACGATTTTGAATGAAGCCCTGAGCAACAACAATCCTTTGAACAAATTAAGTGGGAGATTGTCCAGGCAGTAGCCCTCGGGCCAGTCCACGAAGGGCAGGAGGTTAAGAACATGCTCTACACCGCAGCCAGGGAGAATGGCTCTACCTGGAGCCTCTGGCAGAGAGCACCTGGGGAGACCCAAGGCCGACCTCTGGGCTTTTGGAGCCGGGGATACAAAGGTTCTGAAGCTAATTACACACCAACTGAGGAGGAGATACTGGCAGCATACGAAGGAGTTGGGGCTGCCTCAGAAGTGGTCGGCACTGAAACACAGCTCCTCCTGGCACCCCGACTGCCGGTGCTGGGGTGGATGTTCAAAGGAAAAGCCTCCTCCATACATCATGCAACCGATGCCACGTGGAGTAAATGGGTTGCGTTGATAACACAACAGGCTCGAATAGGGAACCCCAGCCGCCCAGGGATACTAGAGGTGATTACGAACTGCCCAGAGAGCAAAGATTCCGAGATGTCACCAGAACAGGAGGTGACACGTGCTAAGGAGGCCCCACCATATAACGAGCTGCCGGATGAGGAGAAGCGATATGCCCTGTTCACTGATGGGTCTTGTCGCATTGTGGGAAAACATCGACGGTGGAAGGCTGCTGTATGGAGTCCCACACGACGAGTCACTGAAGCTGCTGAGGGACAGGGTGAATCGAGCCAATTTGCAGAGGTGAAAGCCGTTCAGCTTGCTTTGGACATTGCTGAACGGGAAAAGTGGCCAAGGTTCTACCTCTACACCGACTCGTGGGCAGTGGCGAATACCCTGTGGAAATGGCTGCAGCAATGGAAGCAGAACAACTGGCAAAGTAAGTGTAAAACCGTCTGGGCCACTGAAGTATGGCAGGACATTGCAGCCCGTGTGGAAAACCTCGTTTTGTGAAGGTGCGCCATGTGGATGCCCATGAACCCAAGAGTCGGGCCACTGATGAACATCAACACAACCAGCAGGCAGACCAAGCTGCTAAGATCAGAGTGGCTCAGGTGGACTTGGACTGGCAGCGCAAAGGTGAACTGTTCATAGCCCGGTGGGCCCATGAGACCTCGGGCCACCAAGTTAGAGATGCAACATACAGGTGGGCTCGAGATCGAGGGGTGGACCTCACTATTGACACCACTGCAGAGATCATCCACGGATGTGAGACGTGTGCTGCAATCAAAATGCCAAGCGGATGAAGCCCCAGCGGAATGGAGAGCGATGGCTGAAATATAGATATGGAGAGGACTGGCAGATCGACTACATCACACTGCCACAGACCCGCCACAGGAAGCGCCACGTGCTCACAATGGTGGAAGTAACCACTGGGTGGCTGGAAGCTTACCCAGCGCCCCACGCCACCACCCAGAACACCATCCTGGGCCTTGAAACCCAAGTCCTGTGGTGACACGGCACCCCAGAGAGCATTGAGTCAGACAACGGGACCCACTTCCGAAACAACCTCATAAATGCTTGGGCACGGCATCGAGTGGATCTACCATATCCCCTACCACGCACCAGCCTCTGGGAAGATTGAGCGCTACAATGGACTGTTAAAAACCACATTGAAAGCACTAGGAGGTGGGACCTTCAAAGACTGGGACACACATCTAGCAAAGGCCACCTGGCTAGTCAACACAAGAGGATCTGCCAGTCGAGCTGGCCCAGCTCAGTCAAGACCTCCACATGCTGTAGATGGGGATAAAGTCCCTGTGGTGCACATGGGGAATATATTGGGAAAAATGGTCTGGTTTAGTCCTGCACCAGGCAAAGGTAAAGGCAAACCCATCCACGGGATTGCTTTTGCCCAAGGACCTGGGTGCACCTGGTGGACAATGGAGAGGTCTGATGCGTACCACAGGGGGACTTGATTCTGGGTGAGAACATGCCGTGAATTATGCTGTGCCTGTGTAAATTGTTATTCTGTGATTGTTAACTGCTAAATGGCAGCTGGACATGATGCAGATTGTATAGAATAAAGGGGTGGATGATGTCCTGGTTCAGCTGGAATAGGGTTAAGAGAGAGAGAGGGGGAAGGGATCTCCAGCCGGGTTATTCATACCATGCTGACGTCAGGTCCGGGTGCGAGAGTGCGGGAACTTTTTCTTTTGTGGCTTTGGTGGTGGTGAGCACACAGCGGGCTTGTTCTGTAACCATTGCAGTATTTCTCTGTATATCTTTTGTCTTGCTTACTGTTATTGATGTTTATTGTTGTTATCATTGCTACTGTTGTTGTTCAGATTGCTTATTACACTGTTGTATTAAATTTCTTCTTATTTTAACCCGAGGTTTGTGCCTCACTTCCAGCCTGACCGGCTGAGGGTGGGGGAGGGGCAACGGCCACGTGGTCTCCGGTCCAGGCAGGGCTTAAACCACCACACACATGAAGGGGGAAGAGCCAAAAACCAGTTCTTAACTGATATTGATCATTATGGCACAGGCAGATGTTAAATGTATACAGAAGACAATTACAGCACAATTGGAATTATAGAGCTGGCCTCTCACCTTAGTTAAAGGGAAACCTGGTGTGGGTAATGTGGCAAGGAGGAGAACTGTTCTCTGCTTTCCTTCCATCTTGTGAAGTGCTTCTTCCTCTGCTGCCACGGACTGTTTAGTCAGGTCTTTCATTTGCTTTAGCTGAGATGTCTGTTCTTTCTATCTTTCCTGCCAGAAAATCCATGCTTAAGAAGAACAGAAAAGGTAGGCTCTAAAAACTGGGAAGAAATCTCAGTTGGGGTGGGAAAAGGAACAGATAGTGTCTATATCTCAATTGCTATCAACTGTTGCAGGTCTTCTGACTTCAGTGTGCTTCCTCAGGCACCCTACACAACTCTATCTCTCCGCATACTTCAGAGACAAAGTGACTTCCCAGCATCACTGAGTGACTCACTGGAAGAATTAGAAAGGACCTGAATGTTGACATCTGTGCTAGCTCCTCATATCACCATCCGACTCCTTCCTAAATGAGCTCTGAAGATGGAGGTCCACCCTCTTAATGAAGGTACTTAGCAGTTCAGAAGAGCTGTTTCTCACCACTAGCCATAGCCATATTTATCCTCATATTCTGCTATGTGTAGAAAGGTCTATCATTATTCTTAATGCTGAAATATAACCTAGTAGTTCATCTTGTCACTTCTCATCTCCCTGTCCATATCACCATGCAGCATCGGGGTTGCTGACCTTGTGGTTGAAGGGAAGATGAATTTTTTAAAAACAGAGACAATGTTGACTCTAGTGTTGAAAATGGAATGAAGATGAAAGGGTCTTTAGAGTGCTTCCTCTGCTAAGTTAAATTGTCCAGTTGACTCCATGCTTATGAACTGATTCATGTTTGACAACAAAAGAGTAGTTTCAAATAGTGATTGACATTATTTACCTCTTCATATGACACTTTGCTAATTGTTGATTACTGGAACTCTCTCCTAACTGTAAGGGCAATGGCTGATATCTATACAGGAGTTAACATATACCAGAGTGTAAATACATATATGCAAATGCTCCTTCCGTGTGTAAAGTTGTTTAAAAATTGAAAAAAATAATATTCACCTGCCTAATCTTTGCATGATCATACTTGCATAAGAAATTAATGTCAATGTGTAACTGTAGAGTAGATGGGAGTACTTCTGAAAGCTATACAAGAATCATCTCTGAAGTGAATGTATAAGTTAAATTTGGGCTTGAAGTCCAGAGAGTATGACTGAGGCTGCAATCTTCTCAGCTTTCTATGTATCTTCAGTACCACATGATGAAATTTTGCAAGGCCAGCTGATACCATTCATCCTTGATATTTTCTTCCACCTCTTCTTGCAACATCCTCATAGAGAAACTCTCAGTTTTATGGATATACAATATTTAGCCCTAGTGGCAGGGACTAGTTTGCTTTCTGTCTATAGGGACTGTCAGTGGTTTTGATTTTTTTGGCTGCTTTGTATCTAACCTATTTGATAGCATGTATTCCATTGGTGTGCAACAGGACTGAATAACTGAAAATCAAAGTCAGTGAACAATTGCCATACTCCCTGTGGTGAGCACAAACTAAAATCACCTTTTATTTACATCTTAACATGTTCAAGCTTGTTCCTATGGGACACTGCTTGAAACTAATACATAGCTTTGGTTTAATCTGATTAGCTGAGTGTGTTTGTTAAAATGAACATTGTTCCATCTTCCCATGTTCTGCATAAAGAGGTCTTCATTAATTTGGTTTTCTCTTTAAGAAAATCAACACTTTTTTTCTGGAATCTTAATTTCCTTTGACACTAGATTAACATGAAAGATGTACCTTAATACTGCATGTGGCTAGTGTATAGATCAATTGGTCCTACTTCTCCTTTTACTAATAAATTAAGGTGGTTTAGCAGGTATTTGCTCCAATATAGGAAATTGTAAATATGGGCACAAATTTCATCAAGGTAAATTGGAAACAGACATTCTAACAGGCTGCAAATCTTCTTCTGACATTAAGACTTTACATTAGACTGGTACTGAGCTGCACTGTGTACTTACTCAAAATCCTGTAGGTAGATAAGAGGTGTTGTAATGTGTACTTTAATAAATATTCAGGACCCTTGGTTGGGCACCTGAGGATTTAGAGATTTTATTTTTTTTTTTTTTTACTATTTTGGGGACAACTGCGCATTGCTGACATATGACTGGGTTTGAAATAATGAGGGCCAGAGAACTCTGCTTATAGCCTCAGAGCAGTAAATGTTACTGTCCATCTAAGAATCTGCATTATGACACGCAGTGATGCAATGATGCAGTGGATTCTCCATACACATAGAGCTTTCTTTAGAAGTTTATGAGGTTGTTCACTGGAATACTGTGTCCTTAGGGAAAGAAACACAAATATTGGCATAGTTAGCAGGTTTTGATTTTGCAAAAAATTCTGTCCCAGTCTTATGTGAAACAAAGCTGGAAAAACAGACTGGCAACAACATCTATATCCACAAGACATTCTATGCAAGGGTTTGTAAAGGTCATGAAAGTTTTTGTGCCCACAGAACAAGTTGTTCTTGCTGAAATCTTACTCTATGTCTGAACTTGACTGACTGGTGAATAATTTAAAAAAGAGTGAGCTTGTCTGCTATGATTATATGAGGGAAAAATCCTAATCAAACTTTGATTTATATGATGATGACTCTTATGCAAGTATTCTACTTATTAACAAGACCCTGCAAGATGTTCTCCCAAAGCTTGAAAGTGACCATGTAGTTCAAATTGATCCTCTTGATTCAAAACAACAGGAGGATGGTTCCAATACTTAATTTCTAAAAAGAAGCTTGTATTGCATTCAGGTGGTGATAAACCCCCTTCACAAGCTGTCAGACAGTTATGGCTGAACTGTTTGAGCAATTTTAAGGTAGGAGTGCAAGTGTAGATCCTCATATGAAAATACCAACCTAAACATTCTGAGGATTTCCTGAAAAAAAACCCTAATGTCTGAAGGGATTGTGGGGGCTGTAATACTTTAAGCTTGAAATTTTGCACTGCAATTAACAGCATGGATGTATCTTCTCTGCTTTTGTGATGATAAGCATCAACAGGTGAGCCTTCTCTAGATAGAACTTCACTTCTGTACAATCAGTCTGTCACATTTTGAAGAGCACTAACTTAATTTTTAAAACAAACATCTGGAAATAGAAATGTAGGTTAGAAAAAAATAGAAATAAGAGGTCAGAGGCAACTGCCTTTCCCTGGCAGTCTGTCCTGAAAACTCAACATTTTTCTAATACTGATTCGCTCCAAGAAAAGCTCCAGATTATTTTTCTGATAAGGTTGTGGGAGCTAGAGGCCACACTAAAGTTATTCATTGATCAATCCAGAATTGCCCACAAAGTTAGGGTGAAAGTTCATGTTTCTGCAGCTCAGTGTGGAATATGTCATTTGTAGGATGACTGGGGCGCTCTGCCAGGGAAAGGGCAAGGGTTAAGATCAGTGTTAGAGGGCTAGATAAAATAATTCCTTTCTGAATCTGGTGAATGCCTAGAAGTAAAGCTGTGATTCCCATGAGCCAGTATTACTTATGAAGCTTGAGTAGAATAATAGTTCCTCTGCTAGAGGAAAGTAGAGTTGCAGGTAGGTGATAATTACTGAAAACAAGGGTAACATGTAATTTGTTTGTAAACCCTCAAAGCCTGTGAAGACAGGATGAAGTTTAGTATTTGCATGGGACTGTGTTAAATATTTAATTTGGTAATGGGCAGGCAAAGATCAGGGTTGCACAAGACAGGGTTGAGGACTGTTGTTTGCTGTTGGACTATAGGATTCAGCAGAGTTAAGACAGGCCTGGTGTTTCCAGGGGAGAGTGTTGCATCTTCACTATGGTGGTAGCTGCTCAGATAAATTCTGTCATGGGAAGAATCTGGGTATGAAAGAAGGTGATGGCAAAACAACCAGCTTACATAGACCCTGTGTGAGTGGTATGGATGGAAATGCCACCTCTCATCCTTTGTGCAATGATCTAGGATGTGGCAATGGGCTTGTAGGCTGCTTCTTCCTCTGAGATTTTCCAAGTGACAGTTAAAGGTATGTGCATGGGGAAAAGGGAGCCTCATTGATATGACTCCAGTGAAGCAACTGAGCATATTAGGTAAAAATTTGGATATTTCAGTGTCCTGGAAACTACGCTTTCAACATATAAAGACAGTAATTTCACTTGCTCTGTTTATGATCTACTAATATTCAGTTATATGTTTGGATTTAGTAATCTTGCACAGAAATTGTTCAATGCATATGGAAGCATATCCAGATTGAATTCGATGGCTATTTTATTATACAACTATGCAGACATCTAAGAATGGCAGCTAGAAATGTATTTCCAAAGCTGCAAGTCCATCGTATATATTGCATAAAAAAACGCTTCTGTCACAGAAATTTTATTTCAGTAAAACTAAAAAGAAATATTTTATGTGTGTATAGGTACTTATGGAAGGCTACAGAAGGAAGGTCGCAGGTGGCTATGGGAATTCTGATGCTAGATTACTGAGACAAATTAAGTTTTCACTCTCTTTAAAATGCTAAGGGATTTGGGAATGTCAAACAAAAGTACTTTGGCCCTTAAAATGATGTGATACAGCTTATGCCCTGCCAGAAAAAGAATCAGTAAAGCACTTCTGAGTACATGCTGACTGCTGGTGGGGACTTTGGGAAAAATTGGTTCATCACTACTCAGCACTTGTCTTCTTGACTTTAGTGAGTAATTAAGTTGAAGTGGCCCTTTTAGTGATCTGAGCTATGCACAAGAGATTCAAAGCCTGAAATCCAATAGCATGTGCTCTCCCGTTTCCTGACTAATCCTATAAAATGCAGTGGGTTGAATGGATGATCTAATAAGAGAACATAACTGCAGTCAGCTCACTCTTCTACAGAAATTAATAATGAAAGCCCACTGAAATAAAGAGAAAGAAACTCGTTTATGAAGAAATAATAAAATAAAATAGCTACAGTGGAAAGTTGCCTATTGGAGAATCGGATCTTGTAAGCAGTTTTGTTAAGTGTAAAGTATATTCACTGTGCTGGATGCACCTGTGATTGCTGAGTTTCTGGTGTCTGCTCCCTCTAGTAGCCATGCTGACAGAAAGTGGACTGGGAAGGTGGTTTTATACAACACATCATACAAAAATTTTGGATATGGAATCATTTAGAAATGGAAATACATCTGAAAGACTTCCTCACTGGCCAAGGAAGTTTGTAAACCAAATTACTTATCATATACACACACGTAAAATCTCTATATTTATAGAAGGAAAGAAAAGGCAGACATAGAATTGCAGAAGCTGGTTATTGGGTCAATTATTAAATTGTTTCTCTGTAGCTCTGTTACACAGTGAAGTGTTTTCACCCTTCTGTGGGGAAAAGCTACACATGGAAGGTACTTTGCAAGCTATGGAACTGACTGAATACATCTATGCCACTCTGGAAACACTTGCAGCCAAAAATCATGCTTTTACATAAAATTTTAAACAACCCTTCCCCTTTCTCTGCAGTGAAAACATTCCCTCTCTTCCAGCCCAGAACTTTCTCCTTCTTCCAGGACTTACAATCCTCCATGCCTTCTCCAGTTCATCTTCTCTGATACTCCTCTCAGCCCCTCTGAACCCCCAATGCTGTGCTGAGCTGGTGCAGAAACCGAAAAGGGGAATTAAACACAAACTGCAGGTCATTCTTCACTGCAGCTTCTTCACCTTCTGTTTTGGCAGCAGCATGATGGTGCTTTCTAGCAGCTGGCAGTTTACCATACCGCAGATCTGCAAGATAAATCAGGGGCCAAGGCTTATCAGCTGTTTTTAAGAAGTTAGGGATTAATTTCCCTGGAAGGAAGTTCAGCGAGTGTTGTGGGACTGTCTGTACTAAACCATCTTAATGCATTATGAACTTGGCAACTTACTGGTAGCAAATTTAACTTGTGAAATTTTGTGTTGGTGGAGGAGACTGGATATTTTTCAAGGAAGTTTGCATCTGCAGTCACACATTTCTCTGTGGTGCATTGCAACTTGTGTCCCTTCCACAAACCTGCAGCTGTCTGCTCCTGTGTCTTCTGTGCACCTGGAGCAAGTGCTCTTGCTCTTCCCAAGGAAAATCAAGTAGCAGCTTCCTTTTCTGAGTTGTGAGGAGACCTGGGCAAAACAACAGAGCCTTCTCTCATATAAAACTCAGTTTGGGCCACATCTTAAGTGAGGAACAGTGACAGGATGAAAAGTTCTCACCTAACTCTCACTTAAAGTCAATTTGACAAGCTTGTCTCAGTTACAGTCATCTGTATCAGAGAAACAGACTCTACTGTGTGTGGAGGCGTCACTCAAATATTTCTGATTTCTTATTTTGGGTTCCAAGGCCCTTTGGGCAAGGTCTCTCACTGTTTTTAAACAGTGTCCAGCACACATAAACTTTGATTTGAAAATAAGGTCCCTGACTGCGCATACGCAGACTAAAGACAGTGGGCAGGAACGTGGTTCATTTGCTGGACCAGTAGACAGTCCTATAGTTCCCATCTTTGAGGCAAGTCCTCTGCCCCAGGACTCTGGTCTCCCACCAGCTGGATGAAAATCTTTAACTCTGAACACCAAGAAATTTGAGGAAAGAGAGGAGCCCCTTGTGGCTGTTGGCCATACTTAGCTACCTTGTCATCTGTAGGACATACTCGTATCCAAAATGGCATCAGATGAGGTACAGTTTAGCATGACCATATTTTGTGTAATGAGCCAGTTACTGGACTCCAGCATCTTATGGTTTCATAGCTACAGTGTATCATTAATGTTTATGATGCTTTGACTCCTGATATTACACATATTCAGATTTTTTAATATTCTGATGACTATGTTGCTGTTCATTGCCTGAAAATCTACTCTTCAGAAGCAGATCACTATGCCAGGAAACAGCAATGTTGGTGTTCCAGGAGGTATGTAACTACAGATGCTTCTAATGGGAGGTTTCTTCTGAGCCCTGATTTGTTGCTTGCCACAAACCTGAAGCAATTTCTCATCTGGCTTCTGGTTTTGCCATTGTTTTTGGATACAGTGGGTTAAAAACTCATTTGTACTCTAGCTCCAGGGGAGTCAGTGGAGGTTCAGCAGGAGAAGTAATCAGACTTCGGCAGTCAGAATTAGGATACTTTGCTCTGGGTCCTGTTGCTCCTGAGGCTCATTCTTTATCTGCCAGAAGAGACTTTTAGCCAGATTTTTTCAGTCCTTAAGGACTGGATTTGGAGGGAAGCAGGCTGGTTTGTGGTGTAAATGCTCGATCCTGTAGGAGCTGATCAGGTCAGAAGCACCTACTTGCATTCTACAGGTCATCATATACCTTGTCATTATCACAGATTATGCTGGATTTGAACCAACACTATTACACTGAAGGGCTTTTTGTCATGGCCAGATTCTGCCCTTTTACTGAAGGAACTGAGAGATCTTTGGCCTGTGCCAGCTATTGTTCCCACAGACATTAGCATCCATCTTGTAATGGTGTCCTTCTGGAATTTTGTTTCATTTTACTAGAAGTCTTTTCAATTGTATGGGGTTTTTTAATTGCAGAACAATTAAATTTCTGTGTGAAAAGGGCAAAGCTGAGCTTAGCTGTTATTGCATCTGATCTTAAACAGTAAAGGCAGGGCAACTATTGAACACATTTAGCACAGCATTAGTTGCTGATACCAAGACCACTGGGTAGAGAGAGCACATTCTTCTTTTACTTCTGTGTGTCCTTGCAAGAGATGGGCACACTAGTTCTTAATAAATATGTTTTCCTTCTTAGTTTATATAAAGATCTATAGCATGAATCACAACACAGTCCTGGTGCCTGTATTATACTCCTACTGCATACACCTACAGCTATCTCACAACAAACCAGCTCACAAATTACAGCTTCACTGCTACTTCTCAGTGACACTGATACTGGTATTAGAATGCTAACTTATTAGCAGACTGTTCTCTATAATCCAATAACAGCAACAACAGTAATAAGTGAACTGCCTGAGGTCTGATTAACAGCAGTCAAATCTGCCACTGGTTTCAGGGAGAGCAGGAATAGGTTTAAGGTCTATAAGACATTAATTTCCTTGATAAAATCAAGCATGAAAGATTTCTTTCAATTAAACAGTGGGGCTTATGACAGGCACTGTTAAATTACGCTCTTTTCTTGTGTATGTATTGTCACTTCTGTTGATGTTTCCCCAAAGACATACCATTTGGGGGGAAAACATGTTCAGTCCAGCATCACTGTCTTCCTATGTGGTAAGGGAAAACAGACATATTGTATCATCAAAAATAACATTGCCCAACAGCCTCTAAAAATATACATCACACATTGCTAGCTATTTTAAATAGCTGGCTAAAGGAAGAAAACCTCTCTAACATATCTCAATTATGAAGCATTGACACATTAATATTTTACATAAAAGAAATATCTCCTCATTAGCAGAAACTTATAATGAAGTTGCTAAGCATTTTTAGCCATTTTGAACAATAGAATAGAAAGATACATTAGACTGCTGAAGATACGGGTTTGGGAAATGCCCACAGAGAAATTAAGTGAATCAATACACTAGATACTCCCTCCATCCCCTTGAGAATACAGCCCAGTTATTATATAAGCTCAAAACTTCCATTAATGACCCACAATCAGACCATAACACTGAGCAAAAATCAGTGCTGAAGGGAAAGGGCAGCCATAGATACCACCAGATACAATTCTGTCCCCCAGCATCATCCTGAAGTGCCCTCCTCTACTCTGAGGGAGTTATTTAGCATTTGTACTGAAATAAACTGTGAGAACCATGGCAGCTCTTGAGAGTAGATTTTGCTCTCCTCAAATTTGCCTGGATTTTGGAGCTAGTACAAAGTGCAACCTCCATAGATATTCCAGCTGGCAGGGTGGAGACAGGGAATTGAGTGTTGCTGTTCCTTACTCTCTATTCACTTTTCAGAGTAGCTGACCGAACTGTGAAGTATGAAAATGTGCTTCACCTTTCCATTCCCCATACTAATATTCTTTCCCTCTCAACTATTATCTGACACTACAGGAATGTCTGCAGTTCACTGTACTGTTATTGGGGGTAACACCTCAATTATTACCTTTTGCTCCACAAGAAGACACAAAGTGCACTTTAGCCCTTGAATGGGATCAATTTAAACACTTTTGTGCAAATCAGAATGCTTCCTCTTAAAAACTCTTCCTCTCAAATTTACTGCATTCATTTTCTATACATCTTTACTTTGCAAGCAGCTGTTGTAATTTTCTCTCTGAGGGGTTGGTGACAAGAGGTTACCTGCAGTCCACTATACCTTACAGGGCAAGATCACATCCCTGTGAGCTCTGAATGCAGTTTGACCACCAGTCCCAGGGATTCTTAGAATATCCCCCAGCGAGGATCTGACATCAGGGGTCTTTTGAGGATGTCCATCTGATTTTCATTGCTCAGAAGACTGAAACACATTATTAGAATTGTGTCATGGAGTAAGAAATTCAGAGCTTTCATTCCTTTGAGCTTTTAATCTCCCTTAATGCCATTCTAAAATAATATTTGATCTGAGTTTATAATTTTATTTGCCTATTCCCTATTTTTTCCTCTGTTAAAAAAAAAATAAAATCTTTTGCTGACACGATATTTACCAGCAGACAGACAACATACGCAGAGTGATCTTTGGTCATCTTGTAATTGCATAGTATGGAATTATAGGGTTTTTTCAGGGCTCATAACTATAAGCATCTCTTTCGTAGACACCGTAGTTTTCAAAACCCAGTTAGATCCTGAGCTGTGAATTGGGGAAATCTTATGTTATTGGTGATGTTTTTGACTTGCTGTGAGACCTTGAATAAAAGGCAACCCCTCTATGTTGTCTCAGTTTACTTTCCTGGCCACTTACTTTTCTCCGTGTCTCTGAAACTTTTGGAACACAGGTTGTCCCTTAGAGTAAAAATAAACAAGCAAACCTTCATACATAATAGCTTTGTGGTTGCAAGTAATGACAAGAGGTTTTTTGCTTGTTTTCTCACTTTTGGAATTGCTAAATCCGTGAAATGGAAATAAATAGCACTTATTCTGTGTACATTACAAAGTACAGGAAAGCCATAAAGTTACCTAGCTCCACCCTGGAATGGTAATAAGCACACAGGATGCACCTGTGTTGTCATGCCAGTGATTATTGTCAGAGTTCCTTGATCTGGTTGATGTTAGATGAATTAAAACTAATGTCCTAAATAACTTGACTAAACCTTGCTTATTTGCTTTACTAATGAAACAAGTAATCATTTTTTTTCTTAGAGAATGGCTAAGAAGAGGAACTCACTGTTTCAAAAAATGAAGTTCTATGTTAACTGAAACATCGCATAGTTGTATTATTAAGGAAAACACTGTCAATTTGAGAGAAAAGATTTTCTCTGTGCTTCTTCATCCTCCTCTCTGCCTCTTGAAAGAGAACCTTTCCCCGGGAGCCTCAGAATCTGCATTTGCTTCCTGTTGTTATTATTCAGAGAGCATGCAGCGGAGTTTTACAGTCAGCACATAAAGGTTTAATAGCGAACTGCAAAGCAGCATAACCTGACCGTGTTCTACTACTGTTTCATGTCTCTAGATGCATTCCTGGGACAGCCTCAAAAAGCATTATTTTTGTGCCAGAGAGGTGATGTGAAAGGTGTTTCACTCACCGACAGTATCCCAAGTTTACTTTCTGTTTGCAGAACTGTGTGTGATGAATTTACAGGGGGCTTAAGACTTATTCAGTGGAACTGGTATAAATTATTCCTTTATAGTAGTACTGAAATGCTTCTCTATGAGAACCCTCTGCCACAGAATAAAAGTTACAGTATTTCAGAATAGCTATTTCCCTTTAGGGGAGACATTATGGTTTGGAAAAATGTTATATTTACTCTGGAGTGTACTGTACACAGAGGTAATTATCCTGAGATAGCTATCCCTCTGCCACTCACTTTCACCAGTTAGGCATGCCCTGGTAGAATAGCAATGTGCAATGAGACACAATCTGCTTCAATCAGGACTGATCTATGGGGATGACACTATCAGGAAGATCTAGCAAGTCATTCTCTGATGTTGTGTGAGGAGATGGAAGACTTGTTATCTGCTTCATCAGAAATTTGTTTATGAGCTATACTCTGAGTCTTTTTATAGAATCTTTAAGGGTTAAAATAAAATCATGAGGATTTCCTATTTAGATTTCTTTAGCACTGAGAATAGGAAGTGTTTTCTACACTCAGATGTGTGTTTTACGAATAGGTAAACACCTTTGGTTGGTGGGCAAACAGAAATATAAAAGTAAGGATATTTCAGGTCACCTTGGGATCTATATTCCTGCCCCCATCTGCAGAGTGCATGTTTAAAATGTCTGTATGATGGAGTGGTAGATGCCTGTCCATTTTGACAACTGCAGACCATGAGGCAGAATCTTGGCTTTGTTCTTTATGCTCAGCTGTGTTTTTTCTTATATTAGTACTTTGCTGCATCTTTGTTTTCTTGAGTAGTTTTTTCCAAATTCCTTGTTAGACTCTAATAATCCTTTTTTACTTGCAGAAGAGGTGGCTATTTATATGGGGGAGGAAAACTGCAATAAATGCAGTGTGCAGAAAAACACAACAAATGGCAGACTGTGGAGATACAAGTGTGGACACATTTTGAGCTCCTGAAAGATAATTGTGGCTTGGGTGATTTTTCAATGGTAAGTTACTTCAGTTTCCTTCCTTTTGTTATCCTTGTTTGAGGAGTTGTGGGGCTCAAAGTGTTAATGGATGCGAAGTGCTTCAGAAACAGAAAGAGCTGTCTAAGTGCTGCTGCTGTTATTGTTATAGTGGCAGCTCCAGACTGAAGGTAGTCAACTCTTCTCTTGCTATGCTGTAGCTGGTAAATGAAATAAAATGCAGAATTGTCACCTTTCTGAGTGCTGGAATTATGGGTTAGTCATCCTCTGGCCTCAGTTTTCCACAGCAATTTTTTGTTGTTATGTTTCAGAAGTGAAGGACTTTACAAGGCTGAATACTTCAATAGGCTACCAAAATTAGATGTGTGCAGGTGGAGGTGTATTTGTGTTATGGACTATTTGTGGATAATGAATTAGTCTTTCCCTTAATAATCAATTTGTGCAGGGGAAGTGTGGATACCTGGATACCTTCTAATTATTTTCCCATTCTCAAAAAAAAATGCTTTTGGCAAGATATCAACAGGAATGAATAAGCATTAATAGAACTTGAAAGCAACAGCAAAAAGTGTTTGATTCAGAGGTGGTAGGTACTTGCTTGCCGCCATCCTAATTGATGTGGGCTCTCCAAGCATGGCGGGACTTTACAGAGAGGAGAGCCCACTTCAATGGAAAGCTGTGGGGGTGGCCCTGGGAGAGAGATGGAAGGCTCACCTTTCACAATATGCTGTGTAATACTGACAGAAAACGACTTCTCTTAGAAGAGCAGCAGGCCTGGGAAAACAAGCTCAAAAAGCACATCTGGGAATGTCACTTATGGGCAGCTTTGTGGAGATGAAAAATCCTGAAACTCCATTCTCTTGGGAAGAGACACAGAAAAGAAAGCAGAGGATGGATGGCCTTGGGAGGAAAGCTCCAGCCAAGGTAGGAACATGCTGCCCCCTGGTTTCATGCAGTCGTGAGCAGAGCCTAGGATCTCCTGTGTGAACAGCTTGTGTTGGTTGTTGGTCAAACTGGAGTCCCAAGGGTCCTTGGCAGGGTTGGAGATGGCCAGCCAGGGTGGGGGCTATATCAGAGAGGTGGCTGGTGTGGTGTCTGTGCTCTTCCCCTCCCATGGACAGAAGGCATGTTCCAGCTGATGAGCAAAGCCATGGATGAATCAAGAGATAGCGGTCTGGGCTGTGGAACAGATGTAGCAAACAATGTTTGAATATTTGCAATTGTACAGACACTGTATTGTGGCTCACCTGATTCTGTGTGAAGTGGAGGTCTCCGTAAGAGCCCTGTCATGTGGCAGGTCCTGTTGCCCTTACAGCTAGGAAGTGTGGACTTTACAAGGCTGGGAGAGAGGCCCACTGGATGCAGTCAAGAATAAAAACTGGACCAATTGGGAGCGGGAGAGAAGATGATGGCTGCAATACCTTCATGTTGCTGTTATCCTACTCAACTGGTCCCTTTTACTTCTTCCTGATGATCTGTATTTGTTTCTGGGGCAAATACTTCATTTACTAGCTCCTCATAAGGAGGAGAATCTTTTGTTCTTCACACTCAGAAACAGGATTTTTTGTTTAGCCCATCGGTATCAGTGTTACCAACTCTTCCAACGAGTCTAGCATATAGAGATTTTATAGTGGTTACTGCCAGGGTTCTGCAAGGGCCAGCTACTCCCTCAGGGACAAGGACCCACGGGAACTTTCCAGGGCAGCAGGGCAGGATCTCACCAGGAGGGCATGTCCCACCATCCCAGTAAGGAGCGAGGCAGCCCCAGCCCTGGGAATCAGGCACCTCCCTGGGGACAAGGATGGGATGGGATGGGATGTGGGCTCAGCTACGTGGGACCCATGGCCAGGCAGGGCAGGGCTGTGGGACTCTGGAGACTGGCCCTGTTGCATCATTGTTGGGACAGGGTCTGATGGTCCTTGGGGTGCTGCACAGTGGGTAGGGTGAGGACGGCCCCAGCTAGGCCGGGCAGAGACAGTCAGGGCTGGTGGTGACCTCAGGGCTTGGCTGTTACGGTGGATGGCCTACAAGGACGCAGAAGGACTTCAGCAGCTGATTTGCATGTGGCTAGAGTAGAGCAGGTAAGAAATAACAATCTGCTTCTTAGCTAATGATGACCCTTGAGGGGAGCCTGTGGATGACAGATGATGTAGGCTTCCCTCCAGTAAGCAAGTGCAAATCTTTTAACAGGAGCTGCTGAACCCACTGATTCATCACTGATGAATTTGCTATGGGAGATAAACACTGGGGCTAGGTAGGACTCAGTATATAGGATCAATAGCATTCAGGCTACTGTGTGCTGTAAGCTACATTTGAGTGGGAACCCTTCCTGGGGAACACCTTTTTATGGAGTTAAGCCAATTTGCTGCTCAAGCACAGGAAGGTAATTATTTTCCTAATTGACTTCAGCAGTACAGCAGATGTGTAATGAAATACCATTAATAAAAAGATAAAATATATCATTAGTGATAACGTTGATAGTCCTGAACATTGTTTGGAAAGGAAAATAAACCCAAACCTAAGGCTAGGGAAAGAAGAGTCAGTAGATGGGGAAGCAAGGAAAGAGACAAAAAGAAAAAAATTGAAGCCCAGGTGAAGTGCCCGAGTAAGATTCATGAAAAGAGGCAGGACACGTACAGAGAAGATCAAAAAAGGAGCCTAGAAAGGATAAACCAATGAATTTCTGATTTTTCCATTGGCTTCCTGCATGGAGCATCAGAACTGCTCTGATGCATGGGTGCGCACATGTGCCCTTTCCCTTTGGCCATGAATTAGAACCTCAGCTAACATTTTTGATTTTAGCGAGGTGCTATATAAAAATGCTTTTAGCGGATGCTTGAATGTCTTCTTCACAGGTAACAGTTCAGGTGCATCAGGGTAGACACTTGGAAATATTTTGTTACCTTGCAAAAAGAAAAAAAAGTTGTTGTTGAAAAGGGGCACACCAGAAGATAACCCTTCCTCATTAAAACTTAGGTATAAATCACAGTGCCCTTGAAGTTCATGTTACTTTCAGCCTCCATCTTCAGCAACTATGCAGAAAAATATCAGCTCAGCGGTGTTAGCCACAATACAAAGGAAAATCTTCCTGTAGGAAATCTAAGGATTCCTCAGTCCTTTTATTTATGACGCAAAATGACTGAAACATTGAAACATCACAGACCCCATTTTTGGGAAGCCCTGTCACAGGCTGAAAAAAAACATGCAGGCAGAGCAGTCTAAAGAAAGGAGGATGACTGATCTTTTTTTTTTTTATTTTTTTATACTTGTGTGTGAACTAAAGTCAGGTAAGATAAAAGTCAGCACTTTGGAGAAAACCTTAAGCAGCAGCATGTAAGAACTTTCATGCTGAATCAGACCAGTGCTTCATCTTGTTCTGACATCTTATCTTTGCAAATGGTGACATTGCCTCAGTGGGCAAGTGATTAATGTAACCTGTGTGTAGGCAAAATTTCTTCTTAATCTTGTCAGATAGGGATTGGGATTTGCTGTGCTGCATGAAAAACTGCACTCCTAAACAACTAGATTTTTAAATAGTCATAGGTTCTGAAAAGTGTGGTTACAAATATAGTGGATGGGGTTTTTCTAAGCCCTTGTTGTGACTGATCCCCATTAAATTCTGCAGAACACCCTTGTAATCTGACAAGGGCAAGAAGCTCCCTGAAAGGGTTACCTTATTCTGGTTTCACTCAGCATATTTTTATTTTCTGTTTGAATTTCGATCACTCACACCTGTTTAAAACACTTCTGTTGCTAGCAGAGCAGAAACAACAAGGGAGAATATGGTCAGCATACTGCTTCACATTACTAGAACACATTTCATGCATCCTTTTGTGTAATATGCTTTTAGTGTATATTTTCCTCACCCCTGAAGGCCTCTTCCACCCTTGCTGCTGTGGTAAGTCTTTCTTTTAGCACTAGCCACAATAGCTGGAAGAGTGGTTTAGGCATCTCTATTGACATCTATCAGCTTCCTCAACCCTGTCCATCCTATAGCTCTTGCTAACCAAATGTGAAAAATATTTTGTGTACACATGAATTTTGGGGGTAATTTTGTGTCTTTTCTGAAAATCTAGGTTTTATCCCAATCTAGGTTGCTCGCATTGTCTGAAAAGTTCACTAGGATAGCTATACACTGCCAACTGTAAAGTTTATCCTTTTCCTCAATAAGGAGCAGCTGCTTAACAGTAAGTACTTCCCTATGCCTAAAACCTGTAGTTGAGTTGTGACCATTTGGTTGTTCTGGGGAGTTTAGCACACCGGGTGTTGAACTGGGAAGGGGTCATTGGAAGCTATGGATCTTCTGTTGGCTCTGACACTGGTTTGCAACAAATACTTTCAAGAAATTACTTCATCTGTGCCACTCTTTGCCCTCTCACATCCACCTTCTCTATTCATCTGCTTTGAGGCAGGGGCTGGCTCCTTGTTTTACTCCTGTAAAGCCCCAACACAGGGGGCTTCAGCTGGGATCCCTGGCTACTACTTGTAATACTAGTATTCAGCAGTTAGTCTCCCCAGTTTATGCTTTGCATAAGTGGAGCTGGTGTCCAGGCCTGGCTCTGCAACAATAAAAACTGAACTTCAAATTTAGCGGAACTAAATCTGATATTTTAAGAGAGGCGAGAAAAATCCATTCTTCATCTGTCTTTATCTTATAATTTCTGTTAATGCATTTATCTATGAGCCCCAGAAGCTGTCCATTCAGCTACTCCTTCACTGGAAATCTGTGTTCTCTTATCTGTTCTGGGTTACCGATAGTGTCTTTAAAGAGTGAGGGGGGAAGAGCAGAAGCAGCCATGTGTAATAATAACATTGCTGGTGAACATACTGGTACCACTGCGTAATGCAGAAATGAAAACCAGGCTCTGCCTGCTTCTGGGTCAACTACTGAAAGAAGCAGGAAGACAGATGTCATTGTGACTAGTCTGTGAATGCTCACAGCCAGACGTTGGTGAATTTAGTTGTGATTCTTTAATTGCATTGCAAGGGTTGCAATGACTACAAGAGAGTTGCACTAGGGGTAATTTTGACCTGGGAGAGCTGTTTCTGATATTTAAAATAAAAAATAATAAGAGAATGTAGGAACAAGTCAGACCAAGTTAACATTCTTCTGCAGTGAAATACTAAAGAATCTTATCAATAAAACTGGAATTAATCAGCTATATTAAGACGTGCCCTTTTTCTATTAAATACTATGCAGAGCAATTAGGAGTCGTAGCTCTGCATCAGAAGATACTGAACTTATGTTTTTCCTCTGTTTCTTGCTTAGAGGATAAGTATAAGAGGAGTTTTCTATTGTGATGGTGAAAAACAGATTTTACCTTCATAGAGTCTTCACAGATTTTACCTTCATAGATTTTACCTTATTATAGAGAACAGGCTTAACAGTGTCTTTAAATGGTGAAGAAAACAAGGTATTTAAGGGCTCTGAATGTATTTTTATCAGTGAATTCCCATTTGGTACAGTATCTCCTTATTCATATTCACATAAAAACAATAAAAGTCACCATGTGTAGGATAAAGGGAGTATGGGATATCAAATATCTCCTATGATATCAGGGCTGTAAGTGTTCCCAGGAACCGTGGTACCTTGTAAAGAAACACCTCTGACCCTGCTGGTGGAGACTTTTTATTACTGAACCACTGAGAGAGTCTCCTGCTGCGTGTGAAACTTCAGCACAAAAGGAGCTGTGTGTTTTTAAGCAAACCATTATTCCTGACAAAGGATGTTTTTTCTCTCTCTCAGCCAATTGTTGAGCAAAAGTGACAGACACTGTTAAACAAGCTTTAGAGTTTTCCCTCTAAGGTAAATAGCATGAGGTTGGCATAATCAGTTGCTATTTGACTGAGCGATAGAAATGCACATGCTATGCAGTAGCTAAAAATCTGCCAAGCAGCAGCCAGAATGGCAGATGATCGAGCACACTTTGGTAACAGCATGGCCAAAGTGTTGCATGGGCATAATCTTTACCCTTTCTTAACTCATGGATGAACAAAACTGAATTTTTGTTTCTAGATGAAATGTCATGTTTCCTTCAGTAAAAAGGGCTACAACGGACCAATTATTCTCAGTTTGGTTTAGGCTGTGACCTTTTCTCATTCTCTACTTTGCTCTGGGGGCAGCAGAGGGGTCACAGAAAAAATATTATGGGCTGCCAAAACACAGAAGAGGCTGTTAAGAGGAAGAGTATTGTCATATTAGCAGATCCTTGTCAAATTATCACCAAAGCATATTATATGAGGCCTCCTGTAATTCCTCCCAGTTCCACCGTTGCTATAAGGATAACTTTATTCAGTAATGCAATGCCACTGAAACAATATATTTCTGTCTAGATGCTGTGATCCATCTTCACTTTTCCACAATCTTCATATAGCTAGCTTACATTTTTAACTGTCTTTTATATTCACCCACATTAAATTCAGATATATAACAATAAAGGTTGCAAACAGCTTTCTTCTATGCACTGTGATCTTGCATCCTCCATCCTTTGTCACTATATGAGAAGGCATTATGATTACAACACCCTGATGAATGCCTGCTTGCAGCACTGCCAGATGCCATGACAGCATCCTACTTGTTGGGTAGCTCTTGCATCACCAGTCCATTGGCCAGTGAAAGGCCAAGGATAGTGACTCTTGTATTGGTCTTGAAGATCCGTGTAGGGGTAAATGGAGCGCAAACAATGATACTGTAGTGGCAGAGAGAGGCACACCTCTGCTAACTACTCGTCTGACAACATGAAGACTCGTGAAATATGTGGAGTGTTGTAGCTGTGGGACTTGCAGTAGGGCACTGACCTTAATGTTGTGAAATTCATCACTGTGATAGCTAATTAACATGAAATTAAAGTAGCTGTAGCTGAATGTGTTTTGAATACGGTTACAGAACCCATAGAGAAGCTACATGCTCTCTTCTGTAATGAACTCCTTTGTTTTAGGCAGTCCTAAGTCTAAACATGGCTACAAGTTCTGCAAGTAGTGCAAACGGCTTGCTTGACTGCCTTACTCTGATTTCTGCTGAGCTATATGGTTCTTCATAAATAAACCAGCCTTCAGGCCAGAACCACACAGATAGGTACTGAAATCAGTAGACATAAAGACCTAAACTCCAGATGTGGAAGCACGAGTGCCATAAGGTCCACATTTCAGTCCATTTACAGTTGCAGCTGAATTGTGTTGCTACAAGATGGGAGATGTTCTCTGGCATCACTGGTGACCATTGTCACTGTAACCACAAGAAATTCCCCTTGATTTTTCTGGGGAGCATGAGGGAGGATTCAGTTTTCCTTGGTTAAGTTTTGGGCAGTGACAGATGTTTTTATTCAGAGGTAGGATTATTTTTATTGCCTTCTCTGACAATTGACATGATGTCACTAAGAAGGGCTAGCTTTCTGAGACTGCACTGTAGGGATGCATATGCTGGAGAATGGTAACAGTACCACCCATGGCAAAACGGCTTGGGGATCCCTTAGCAAGCTGGGCAGGCAAAGCTGAAATGAATTTGTGTACCTCAGCATCTCCAGCCCTTATTGCTTTCTTTGATTATCTTTTTTTTTTTTTTTTTTAATCATCTTCTTCCAGACAGAAATCTTTCTTAGAGAAAAAAGGATATCTTTGTCTTTTTCCCATTCTTTCACTTTGTGTCACTTCCCAGAGATGTCAGATAGCTCAGCAGGTGGCACCGAAGATAATACAATTGATGCCAAGTCAGTGGCATCAATTTCTGCGTCAGTTATTGTGATTGTCTTGCTTGGGATAACTCTTGTCTCCTGGAAGCTGCTGGACACAACTCAGACTCCTTACGGTCATGTCATAGCGTGACTGACTGGTGCAGCAGTGGCAGGCAGCAAGAGATGATATCGCTTTGCAGGACCAAAGGAGCTTTGCTAGAAAATACAGTGCCTGCCTTCAGGCTAATGTGTAGCTTCTCCTCTGTCACATTACTCAGTACCATGTCCTACTGACAGCAATGGTGTCAGCTTTATGGCTATTTGGTGCCATAAAGGTGTGCTAAGGGACCCCAGAGTGATTAAGGATTAAAGCCAAGAGAGTCCAGTGTAAGGGTGCGGATACTGCCACACATCACAAGATTGCCTGATTGACTTGTAAAATCATTGGGATCTGAAGCTATAGCTGTAGCCCCAGACACTATTTTGTTGGTTTTATTCTTTTTTATAATTCCCATGTAATTTTCATTTTCTATAATGTGTTTAGTAGCTCCAAGTCCTCTAAAGGCAACAATGTGCTATCAGAGGCTCTTGGGAAATGCTGGTTAAAATTCTACTGCCAACATGATGAGAGTTTTAGGACAATTTCCTGGACTGGGAGATCAGTTCCTCTCTGAATACTATCAAAGCTGCCAATGTGTATCTATTGTGCCTATCTATGACACACATAAGGACCACATACAAAACTAAGAATAGCATCACTGCTGACAAGAAAAAAACACTCAGTCTCTGTGCCACCTACTCACGATGACTATTGTACACACAGACTCATATCTCTAAATCTCAGGAGAACAAATCTGCTTTTTTGGGGTAATAACTTTAAGAATAAATTAATGGGAGGAAATGGAAAACTGGAATTGATCCTGTATCAGCATAGATTAAAGATGAGTTTTAGGGCAACATATGTGATTTCTGGAAACACCCTGAAAGAACACAGTTTTCAGAAGGCGGATGACTTGAACCTCAGCCTTTTTTTCACATACGTAAGCTTTAAAACAAAGGGATCCCACCTCACTAGTCATTGTGGAAATCAAATATTTGGTCTCTAATGCAATTAATCCAGTCCTTTTGTAAGCAACAGTGTGAGGGAAGTTCCTATGCAAAAGCTGGTACAAGACTGGTAGAAAAGACAGGTGTAAATGTTAGGTGAGCAGACCAGTGCTTGCAAAGTCAACAACCACCAACTTACATTGGTTAAAACACTATTAAAGCAGGTGAGTGGAAAAAAATAAAAAAATTAAAAAATACCGTTTTCCTGATGTATTTTTGAAGGTCATGTTTTCCCCCATATACAGCCAGGGTGGTGGCTGGGTGTAAGTTGATTAAGCTTTATTGTGGTTACTGAACAGCACAAGGCACACAAATTCTAGAAAAAAAAAATTCTAAAATTAGCACAAGAATGAGTTTTGTATTCTCATCTCTCATAGCCTTAAGAAATGTTGGCTATGTAATACTCTGAGGGTAAAGCAGTCATTTGCTCAGTAGTTACACCCATATTGCTTTGGACATTAGCACTTGAGTGTTTGAGATCGTGTATTGGCTTGGGGGTATGTCTCGGTGTGATAAGGTCTATCCCAGTCTATACAGCTAACCAGAAACAAGCATGACAGTTGTAAAGTGACAGTTTGAAAACACAGAACAACTTTGCTCTGGTTACGAGTGGACACCTTAAATCTGTAGGCTCTGATATTCTGGCTTGCACTTAAGCTTCTCTGTCCCGTTGGATAACTGTTGGTGATTCACTTGTGTTCATCAACTGGTAACTGTCTCACTGAGGCCTACTTGAAAAGATGTGAAACTACTCCTGGTAGTGATAAAGTTCTGATTTTGCTGAAATTGTTAAAAGTGAGAGGTTTAGTCATGTGTTTGAATCCTCCTCTTGTGATAACTGCAACCTGTACAGGGCATAGGTGCAAGGTGTGATAGAGTTTTCTTTGTCAGAATTAAAAGGGAGTGATGCTAATTCTTACTGCTTTAAATCATTCATTTGCTTTAAAGATCTACTGATTTATGTGAGCTTCTTGGCAAAAGCAGCGCTCCCACTATATTGATACCGGTTGTTGGCAAGCGGGGACACCAACCCTCTCCTCTTTCCTAAACAAGCCTTGGTCCAGGGAAGATATTCTGATGCCACCCACAGGACGACGCAGGTACTTTCAGCAGTTCTGTCCTAATTTCCAGCAGCCCTGTTAAGGGTGCTTTAGCAATACCAGCAGGTAATCCTAGCAAGCAGAGGAAACGTCAAGGCATGTACCTGCGTGGGCATGTAACTACGGGGTGACATTCAAGGCCCTTATGGTATCCCTGCCTCAGAACGGGAAGTATGATTTGAACGCTGGAGCGTAAAATAGAAGAGACAGAAATCTCACACCTCACAGTGTTCATCCGGACTCAGCTAAGCGCAGATGGAGGTTGGATCCTGCTCCTTTCTCTCACAGTCCCCTACTGTAGGTGACCCATGAGGTAGGCTCAATCCTACAGCTAGTCCACAGATACATTTTGAGGAAATCTCGCCAAAGCCACAGACGTGTGAGGTCTCCCTTGCTCCTGCAGGGCATCCTGGGTTTCTTGCTGTTTCCTAGAGAGCTGCGTTGAGCACCCAACACCCTGGTGTGCAGAGCGGCTGGAAGCAGATCCAGCATGCGGTCGCAGCTCCCAGCCATGACACAGCACGCAGAGTCTAGGAACCAAGCAGCTTTGCCCAGCACTTACTCAGGGATGGCACAACCTGTCTTTGTACTACTACACAGATTTTCCCTGGAGGCTTCACCAATATTTTTAAAGGCAATATGGTTCTGCTGTTACTAAGCTAAAACGTTTGTGAGATCCAAGAAAAATTAAGGGAAACCTTGGCTTTCTGGAGAACTTGATTACTTCTGTGGTTAGGCTATAATGCACTAGGTACCTAAGGGAAAAAAAAAAAAAAAATAAAAAATCACAGCTTTACTTTTACAAAAATAGGAACAGAGAAGAGGTAGATGGAAAAGACAAGGGAAATCATACTGTTTATGATACTAAATTATATTTAGATAAGTTTTGTGTAAATCTCACTGTGCTATAGAAGAAGATTAAATTTATTTCTGTGGATGCATAAATAGAATGACTGATCTTTGATTTTAATGCTGTGAACAAATTACTGCTCAGCAATATTTTTGCATACGTGCAGTAAAATGCTGCTTTCTATTTGCATTTTAATTGCACTGTGAAAAAAATCAGGTTTACGGTGTATATTTGTAATGTGCAGGAGTATGATGTTTAAGTCTGATAGATGGTCTAGGTTTTGTGGCAGAGGATTTCAGCTACTCTGAAAGTAGTAGTTGCTGCTGTTATTATTTTTAATTTTGAAGACTTGTGATGAGTGTTCCTGGTTTGGGGTAGCAAATGTTTGGTTGCCTGCTCTCTGCTTCACACCTCAGAGGACTGAGGAGCAGTAGTCCAGCATTTGCCAGCTCAGCAAAGACCTGACATCAAATTCACAGCATAAGACTGATTTGCATCACTGGGGGTATCTTCTTTTCAAAATGTTTTTGTGTATATATCATTATGCCTGTTTGGAGGAGGACAGGATGCAATAGCAGCATATCTCTCTCTCTCTGCATATGCTCCAGGAGCGCTATCATTGTGAAAGTGGCGTTCCTCGGAGGGGGTTTATGAATTTATCTTCATCAGATTCTGTGAGGTAGGGAGGGGAAATGATGCAGATTATACGGCTGGGGAGCTATGGCACAAAGATGCTGTATTCTCAAACATTTAGGCACGTGCTTAAATGACAAGTGCAAATCCAGTTCGCTGTGTAATCTGAGGATTCCTGGGAAGCCAGCCAGACTTTTCACAAGAGCACACTTTGGCATCGCCACAGCCGATCAAGAACTGAGTGGCTGCCATGGGTGGGCAAAGTCACAAGAGTGAATCCTGATATCCCAAGACTTCGTGTTGTGTTTTAACAGTAAGAACTCTGTTCTGCTTAGCTGGGGCCACCCTATCCCTTCTCCTTGTCGGGTCACGGAGAGAGGGGCTGGTGCCGGGAGGAGCAGCGGCCCCTCAGCAGCCAGGCAACTCGCTCGCTCTGGCAGGCCGGCGCTCTGCCACGCAGCCGCTGGGCCCCGGTCCCTCGGCCCTGCGTGCCGGCCCGGGGATGTTACAGCCCGAACTTCACTAACTGCAGCCAAACCGCGCCCAGCCGGCTGCTCGCTGCAAATACTGCCCGGACGCGGTTGCCCCCGCGCTCGCGGCTTCTCAGCAGCGCGAGCAAACGGAACCCCCCTTCCCGGGTGAACGGCTTAGCCGAAGCGGCCCCCGAGAAGAGCTCGGTGCTGCCGGCTGCGAGGGCACCGACGGAGGCGCGGAGCATCGCCCCCAGCCCCGCGGCGTGGCCGGCCCGGGGGGGCGGGGAGCGGGAACACGC
>NW_020799095.1:6440079-6444288 GCF_003259725.1 Athene cunicularia
CCGCGGGGTTCGGCGCGGCCGTGGGCACCGCGGCGGGCAGGGAGCCGGTCCCCTCTGCTGTGCCACCATCGCGGGTGGCTCCTCTTCCCGCCAGCGGCCGCGGGGAGCGGCGCAACTTCAGGGAGGCCCCCGGGCGGGGCCGCGGGTCTTCCCCGCTTACCCAGAGGTGATGCAGTTTATCGAAAGAGCCGGCCATCTCCTCCCGCCCGTGACATCTTTCCTTTTAGCTGCCGTACAAAGGTCGTAGCCGGAGAACGGGTCCGTTATTTGTGATATTATATCAGTTTAGGCTTTGGTGGGGGGTTTTTTGTGTGTTTTGTTTTGTTTGTTTTTTCTTCTTCTTCTCCTGTATACTACCACAGGCAGAGTCTATAAGATTAATTTCTGTGGTTAGTAGATTAAACGCAGGACAAATTCCTTATACCATCAAAGTGAGAGTTACGGGCTTGCCGGGTTCGTATAATCCGGTGTTCTCGAAGCTCAAAATAGGCCTTTTCATTAAAAGGGAGAAAACCGGATCCAGCTCTTGCAGCTTTTGATTGATTAGAGCTCCCTCATAGAAATCAGCGGGGAGTTTTGCCTGATTAAGACCTGTAAAATCGTCTTGAGGTTTTGTTACACAACTGGCTGTAGATGTGCAGAACAGGCTCAGTTAGGTAACTTTGCATCTGGGTCTTGTTTTCACCGGTCCAGCTGAAGTACTTTTAAGCCAATTTAATTTTCGTGCTCCACTTTGAGGAGTCAGCTCTCTCCAACTGACATGTCCAAGGGAGCAGGAGAGGAGTGTTTTATCTGCCTTAAAGCAGAGTAAACCTGGGTACTCAGAGCACTATTTTACTTGCCTGAAAGAAGAGTAAACTCTGGTTAAACAGAGAAACGGGTGACACCCGTTGGAGGGAGTGACTGAAATGTGGAAATGCTCCGTGTATTTTGATGGCAGCGCCAGGTAAAGTCATCTGTTTTCATCCTGAATGTGTTTCGTTCCTTATTGCTTGTGGTGGGGTTGATCTTCAGGAGCCCTAGTCAAGAACTAGGGACCCAGCTGTAATAGAAAATGTACATGCATGCATGTAATCATAGTCTCTTCACTAAAGAGTGTGCTTTCTGGTGTGATTATGCACAAATGTTATGGAAAACAGAGCACTGGTCCCAGAAAAGCTTGCAGGTTGCAATTTCCACACGTGTGAGCTGACTGTTCAGTTATTGCTGTTCTGTATTTTTTCAGTGTTCCTAAAATACCTGACAGTAAGCAGATTATGGATTCTAGTCAGTTGTTTGCAGAACTTTTCTTGTTGCTGCAACTGCAAAGGTTGCTGTCAAGTTGCTTTTTTTAAGGTGTGAAAGTAAGTAAAATAAAATGGAAACTTTCTTTCACTTCAAAGAGTAACGATATAGGACCGGGCTTGGAGGGTGGAACAAACAAGATCCAATGCTTTTTCTCTGTGCTGTAACTACTTTCACATGAGAAAACTCCTTTGGGATGCCATTTCTCAAGTTCGTTCTTGGGTCCTTGGAATTTCAGGTGGCAAAAGTCTAATCGATCTGTCTCTTTGAGAAAAATGTACTGTGTTGTGGTCTGTGGAGTTCAAATGCACATTACTGAAAAGCTTCAAATAGCCTTAAAATAATCCTTCTTGGGGCAGATGTATTTGCAATGTTTGGGGCAATTGGATACGGTTATAAAAGAACAGGCAGCATTTTCAAAGTAGAGCATACCTGTTAGTTCAGTACTGGTGTTCCCAAACTGAGACCCTGATCCAGTATGAATGCATGCATGTAAATACAGTGTCTGTAGACAGATGTGTTGTGTTGGTATTGTTAACCTCATGGCCACACTGGAGGCTTGGATACCTAATATCCTTAGGGATCAGTCTATGGAAATACTCAGGCATGTGCTGAACAGCTCTCCTGGGCTTGGACTATAGAAAACAAATTGTGTGTCGCTAAAGTTAAAAGTGTACAGGAAAGCTGTTAATAACATTCAAAAAGAGATTCTTAATATGTTTGTGGAGAGCATTATCAGTTTGTGCAGCTCAGTAGCCGGCATGTAGCTGGGCTATCATGTCTAACAGTCTATCTCCTAATCTTTGAGGAGAGATTTTTCTAAACTAGGGTGCCTAAACACATCCTAGTTTAAAATACTAAAGTGAGGTGAATTATGGTGAACTAATTCTACTTATAAGATTGGATGTTTGTACATTGGACAGAAAAACTATCTTGTTAGCAGCATGCCAAAGCTTGGAGCTCTCCATACTCAGAAAAGCTAATGGAATACGCCTTGTGGTGTTACGTGTTCAGTGCAGTTTGACAGGAGACACTTAAATGGCAGCTATCACTGATATATCACAATTGCTGATTTGTCTTCATAGGATGGGGATAGGAGAGTACCAACGGATGCAGAGACCAAGTGCCTTGCCGAGTCACTCGGGAACTCTCAAAGAGCGAGAAGCTGAAGCCAGATGGAAAGAGGACTAGACTGGCAATCCTACCTGGATTGTCTGCCTTGTTTGCTATAGATTGTTTGAATTATGCTATAAAATAAAGATATTTCTAGGTATTCCATCCAATGGTTGTCGGACAGTGTTCCAAGTTTTAAAAGTGTTTTTCTATTACGTGGCTTTCTATGTCTTTGCATGCACATGACATTTGGTAGACACCAGTGTTTTATTATACTGTCATAGCTTCCCTTTTCCTAGGTTTTATGTTTTAATGTTTTAGAATCATCTGGTAGACTCCATGCAGAAATAACACTCTGTTAATGGATTGTTAGAGTGGGGAATTTGAATGTGAGATAGCCAGCGGTCAGCGTTACGGTTCCCAATGCAACCATTATTCAGCAACACTTCAGATACATAACTAAAAACTAATATCATTTGCTGTAATGTACTTCATTGAAAAGGTGATTTTATGCAAGCAGGAAGATCGAACTTGAGGATGAAACACACATGCCTACAAAGAGCTATGTTGAGGTTGCCGTGAAAATAGTAATTTTAGGGTTTAAGCATTTGTGACTCAAAATTTAAGTCCATTTTTGCTCTTAAAAACTGCAACATGCGATTTTAAAGAGTGGCTAAATAGTTTTAGTTTTTCACAACATGCTTGACAGCAAAACCTCTGAGTCACAAGATGTGCTGCTCTGAGGAGTTCTGCTTTTGTTTGCACTTGGAACCGAAGTGTCTTTTGCTGGTTCAGTTGCCTGTGCTGCTGTTGGTAGCGAGATATTTATTCTGTGTAAACTCAGGTTTGAGTAGCTGAAAGACCCTCATGTTGTCTCCCACTAATCAGCCAATTGTCATTTTTGTGTTTACTGCAAATCAATGAAAAGAAGTTGTGTTAATTTGCTTCTGCTTGCCCTTTTATGCTGCGAATGCTGCACAGATGTGAAGTTGCCTTTTAGCTCCAGTTTAAGAAATATGCTTCTTTAAGGGGGTGTGCATGTCCTTAAACAGCCCTGATTCTCAAAGAAAGGTAAGTTTGAAAGCGGCATCTGTGTCCTAGAAAAAGCTGCACAGGGATAAGGGGAGCTCTGTGCATGCTTAAAAACTAACACATCCCCAAGTGTTTTGGTGAATAAGCTTGAGTGCTTTGCTGAATCATAGCTGTGAGCATGCAGAAATACTATACCTATAGAGTCTGCTACGGCTGAGCACGGTGCTTGTATCTCGGCGCAGGTGTTTGGAGACTGTCCGAACTGCAAAAGGAACGAGGAGAGGTATATCATACGTGCTGTCACGACAAGAATGGAAACGTAATGTTGCAATTCACTTAATTTAGGCTTTGCTGAGATTATTTTACCAGGACTTTGCCGTTTCTGTCCAATACTCAAATATCGGGTGAAAACCAACGTAGTAAAGGGCCCGATTTCCATTGATTTCCTTAAGAAAATGACTACACGAAGGGTGCGTCCAAGTAAGCTGCCATGGCAGTTGCACCCGGGGCCTGCAGACACCACGACGTTTGCCCGATACCAGGATTTCCGTGGCAATCCGTGGTACTGACTGGCTAAGCGGAACGGGCGGTAGAGATGGCAGCCCGCGGGGAAACGCAGTCCCGGTACCGATCCCCCTGCCAGCCGGCCGGCCTTTCCGTTCGATCAACCTACCGGAGAGCTCCGGGGGCGGGAGCGGGGCCCGGAGCCGCCCGGGGAGGCTCCAGCCGGGCGGGCTGGCGTCGTCCGTCCGTCCGTCGGTCCGTCCGTCCCGCTTCCCC
>NW_020799095.1:6444338-6600332 GCF_003259725.1 Athene cunicularia
ATAAGAGACAGCCCCACACCCTGGGGGATCCCGGCGGGTTGGTGGAGCCGGGACATTAATCCTAATTTACCCGATCCGTTCCACGGGTAAACTATAGCACCCGCCCGCACGATCTCCTGGTCACCGGGAGGGGCCGCGTTGGGTTGGTGTCGGGGTTTAATCCCAGCCGGCAATCGCTCGCTCGCTCCTCCCCCCTCCCAGTGCAAACGGGAGGAGACAACCTGAAAAAAAAAAAGTAAAACTGTTGGTTAAGAAGAGTTTAATAAGGAAGAAAAATCATCAAAAGGAATATAAAAGAGAGAGAGAGAAATAAAACCCAAAGAAGACAAGTGATGCACAGTGCAGTTGCTCAGCACCCACTGACCGATGCCCGAGCACCGATCCACCCCTCCTGGCCAGCTCCCCCTAGTTTATATGAGGTACTGTGGTACGGAATATCCCTTTGGCGAGTTTGGGTCCACTGTCCTGGCCATGCTCCCTCCCAGCTTCTTGTGCACCTGCTTGCTGGCAGAGCATGGGAAACTGAAAATCTTTAATTTAGGATAAGTGCTACTTAGCAACGACTAAAACATCAGTGTATTGTCAAATTATTCTAACACAGCACTGTACCAGCTACTAGGAAGAAAATTAACTCTATCCCAACTAGGACAGTTGGTCTTAGCTCACTGACAATAGCGAGGTATACTCAACTGACATAAGGCCACTCAGCGCAGTGTAGGTGGTGCACCTGGCGGTGTGAGGCAGTCAGTGATACACTTTAAAGTTGTGTTCAGATGAGTTTTGCTGCGCATCCCAGTGCAAAGCAGCCTGATGTTACAGGGGCCTGGGAGGAGGGTGTCCAAGCACCCCATCTGCTTCCTGTGGAAAGTCAACCCTCTGTATCGGTGGGCAAACTACTGGAAGGGGGATTTGGGGCAAGGAAAATGCTGCTTGGCAGAAGTCCTTCAACAGCAAAGTCCTTTCATTGTGGACCTGGTTATGTATAGGAGCTAGTCTGGCCAGGGGGAATTCCCTAACTTAGCTCATTGACTCACCACCACTGACATTTTCTTATCACTAACCTCTGCTACTTTTCCAGACCAGGCTCTCCAAAGCTGGAAATGAAATGGCTACAAAACTTCTCCGGTAGACTGACTGAAGGGAATGCAAGAAGCACCTCAGGATTGAGTGCTAAGAGGATCCCTGGCCAGACCAGCCTTTTGTGGCTAGAACAGTGGTTCCTGGCTATAGCTACCCACATGATTTTGATTCCTCTTTTATTTTTAACAAATGCATGATTGATACAGGGGGAGTACCTACAGCATTTAATTTGCTAATGAGGTCATTCATGGGTCAACAAAGTCTGTAAGTGGCTGTTACAGAGGGTTGGGGTACTATGGAATATAATTCCCTATAGTCTAACAGCAGACAAATGGAAAGCAGATGTGCCCTAAGGAAGTTAAGTTTTCTTAGTGGAAATGATTGTGAGCTGTGGAACTGCTCTAGCATGACACCTGTGCAGTTGATCCATGCTTTCCTAATGTACTGCCTGCTGCATTTTCCTCCAGTGAATTATTTGCTGTGAATTGTTCACTAAATGTTATGTGGATTGTCAGTCACCAGGCATCAAGACAGCCATTCACTGTATATCTGGAGAGGGCATAACACCCTTCTCACAGGTGACAAAAGCCAGTCATTTGGCTATGGGCTGCAGCTTGGACATGGGTGGTATTTGGAATTCATTTCTCGCTCTTTTTTGATTGTCTGTTTACTTATGGGAGTTTCTCCTCTTGCATTTTGTTGTCTAGAGCTTTCAGGTAAGATTGTTGTCTTTAGTAATGCTTGTTAGTGTGGCTCAGCATAATGTGAAGGACTAGGCTTCTTAATGTTAGTTGCTGCTTAGAAGGATTCTCTCAATGAGCAACAGAATGTTCTGCTACATGCAGGACTGGCTTGTTGAATTAAAAAATACCTTGTTAAATATCTGCAGTAAGAAAATATCTGTATAGTTATGTGAGGGCTGTAAGTGACTGGCACTTTGTCAATGTCAGTAAAATCCTTGGAAATGTGGACAAATGAATAACCCATAGCTAAGTATTGTAGACAGCTATTTCTTTTCTGGTTTTATGTTAATTGCTGCTGCAGTTACCATTGCATTTGAGAGTTGATGGAGTTGTGCATTATTTGTGTACTCTTGGTGCAAATGTTGCCTTGGTAAATCATGTGTTGGTAACAGATAAAAGCAGATGCTTTTACTTGGATGCAAATTTATGGTGAAAGTTTTATGGGATCATTAATGCTTACTGAGAAAGATTGACAATGACCTGGAGATCTTGCCAGACATTTGGTCAGAAAGACTCATCTTCGCATAGTGATCAAAGATATGAAGAAGAAGAAAAAAAATCTATTAAATTATTTGTATGGAATTAGCGTATGGATGAAGGAGAGGAGTAAGGGAAAGGAAAACAGAAAATTGGACTAGCCTGTCTGTCAGGGTGGTTTAGGTAGGGTCCAGTTCCCTGTGAGGGATTGCAAGCAGCTTGTAAACTGCCCGGATATGTTCTGTTTGAACTTGCAGAAAGGCTTTCAGTCTTAAGCTTGTGTTCACAGTTTGGGATGAGACTCAGCTTCACTTGTGAGGAAGAAATGGAAAAAGGTTTGCTGTGATACAGCTTGGTTTATGGTTATTTTGCAGATATATAAAATAAAATGTCAGCCTTTATGTTGGGACTGACAGTACACATGGGAGTTGGCCACAGACAAGCAAAGAAAGAGCACGCAGAAACATTTAAGGCTCATGTCATTTTCTCTGAATTTAAGAAAAGTCCTTTTGTCACTTCATCTAGATTAACTGCTGCTTGACTAACTTTAATTTTCATTTTGCTTCTCTTTGTGACATAGGCAGCCATGCTAACTTTGTTAGAGATTCCAGATAAATAATTCCGTCAGTTTTGATTTGATATCTTAACAGCTTAAGTGCAACTTATAGCAATCAGTCCTTCCTTCTGATATCCATCAAAGTCTTATCTTCCAGAAGAAAGAATTGTGCCATAGGACTACAGAGTAGTCTAGAATGGTGAAGCTGGTAAACTGTATTTGAAAGTCACTTTTTCTTCACAAGCTCAGATACTTTGTATCTCTCTCTATTGAAGGGCTAGGAGAGGAAGCAAAGTAAATGTTTGTTACCTGCATGTTCTAACTGCAGTTTGAAATGTCAGATGCAGCTTATAATTAGAAATGAGACTAAAATCTCATCTCTCTGACCATGGACTTGTAATGAATGGCTGATTTAGAGCAAAGTATACACAAAAAGGAATGAAAAAATGTTTAAACAAATATTTTTATGAGATTATCCCTTAGTATTGAATTAAATATTTTCTCACTTCTGTAATTATTATAAGTGCCAAGAATTATATGAAAGTGACAGATTATACAAGAAAATATTTTTTGGGGGTGGAATTTTATTAGTTTTGTTTATAGGTGGACTACATTCAACTATGGACCCAAGGAAGAGATACTGCAAGATAGACATGAATAAGCTGATGTAATGCTTCCCCATCAACTCAAAAGAGTTTCAAAGATAAGAATAACTGCAACATGGAATAAAATCGATTGCAAAGATAATTTTTTGGAGTAGTCACCTCTAGGTGATTAATTCTCAAATGTCTTCCATGGGCTGGTAAGGGAGATAGTATTCCTTCTTTTGCACACAAAGACAAAAAGTCTACTTCATAGGGACTTATTATGAACAAAGACTTTCTTATTTTATCAGTGCATTCATAACAGTAGAATCCGAAGAATTATTCGGTGTCCTTGGTCAGCAGCATAGATTCTGTTAGACAAAGATCCCATTAAGCACCCCCATGTGGAAAAACTAAAGCAGTTAGCTGTAATGCTCTCTCTTGGTCACTTTGTTTGCCCTTTACTGAATGGGTGATGCATGAAGAAACCATGAAAGCAAGATATATGTAACTTTAAACAAGTTATTTATTGACTGAGATGTGTGGTAGATAACTAGGATTAGGGAGCAACCAGGCAAAGCATTGACATACCAACACCAGGTAAGACATCTGGTTCACAGAAGTGCTGAGGTTGGCATGGACCTCTGGAGGTCATTTTGTCCAGCCCCCTGTGCAATCAAGGCTACCCAGAGCCAGTTTCCCAGGTCTGTGTCCAGACAGAATTTCTCCAAGGAGGGAGACTCCTCAACTTCCCAGGGCAACTTGTGCCGGTGCTAGTCACACCACAGTGAAAAAGTGTTTCCTGATGTTCAGAGGGAACCTCCTGTGTTTGAGTTGGTGGCCATCTCCTCTGGTCCTGTCACTGGGCACCACTGGAAAGAGCCTGGCTCTGTTTTCTTTGCACCTTTCCTTCAGGTATTTATATATATTGATATGATCACCCCTGAACCTTCTCTTCTCCTGGCTGACCAGTCCCAGCTCTCTCAGCCTTTCCTCATATGTTTGGTGCTCCAGTCCCTTCATCGTCCTTGTGCCCCTTGGCTGGATTGTTTCCAGTGTCTCCATGTTTTTCTTGTACTGAGGAGCCCAGAACTGGACACAGTATTCCAGGTGTGGCCTCACTCATCTTGGCACTGTTGCTGGCTTGGCAGTCATCAGTATTGGGGGAGGTTGGCTTCCGTTGCTTCTTGGATGGACAGATTCTTATGTGTTGCCAAGTTGCTATATTCTGACTATTTTTTTCCATTATAGGTTTTCATAGCTTTTCTTTTTTTGTTGTTGTTGTTTGTTTTTTTGTGGGTTTTTTTTTTTTTTTTTTAATCCTTGAACTGTTAACAACCTGTGTTTCAAAGATCTTATGTCTAGCTGCAAATTTACCATTCTGATCTATCATGGCTCTAGTCTTAAGTATTGTCACACATATTTCTTGCAAGCTGGCAGTTTCCTTAGAAGTTTAATCCAAGGTTACACAGTTCTGCTGTGTCAACTAGGCCTTGGATCACAGACAGCTGAACCCCTAGGAGGAGGTTTCACACAAAGTTGAGGTGTGAAGTCAGTATGAGCTATGCTGTGCCAATTCCCTCCAGAGGACGCACAGTGAATAGTAGCTGCAAGGTTATTTGAACTACTTTCAAAATAACTGGATGCCTGCAGGAGAAGCTTTGTAACTTAAGCTTTCTCTGTGCTGGACTTTTACCCATCAGTGTGTTATTGTCTGTATTTCTGACACTAATGTGATTTATAATTGGCTCTTTGCCTGGTCTTAGTCAGTGACAAGTGGTGCTGATATGAATTGACTATAGTAAGGAAAACCTTTTTTGTGCTAGGGGAGGTTTAGATTAAATATTGGAAAAAAATCTTCACCAGAAGGGTTGTCAAGCATTGGAACAGGCTGCCCAGGGAAGTGGTTGAGTCACCATCCCCAGAGGTATTTAAAAGATGTGTAGACGTGGCACTTAGGGACATGGTTTACTGGTGGACTTGGCAGTGTTAGGTTTACAGTTGGACTTGATGATCTTAAAAGTCTTTTTCAACCTAAATGATTCTATGATTCTATAAAAAGATAGCACTATAGCCATCAAAAGAAATAGAGGAAGGTGCAGCTCAAGATATTGCCAAAGTTGTAAAAGTGATTGAGTGAGGGTGAGTCAGTACACTGGCCTCTTATGTTGTATGCAATTTGATAGTTAGGAAAAGGTGCTACAGTGGGTAAAATTGGAGAGAAGGAAAAGTAAGAACAGGTTTTATGAAGAGAGGAGAAGATAGTTTTAGTATTTCCCAAGGGGTAGAAGGATCAAAAATTACAAGTGGGTTTTAATGAAAAAACAGCTGGTAAAGTTCTGACTCTTGTGAAATGCAAAGCAAAATGTACGTTGCCTTTTCTAGTGCTAGAATTATTCTCGTTTTGAATGTCAGGAAAGAAAGAGAATATCAGTAAAGAAATGAATTTTTTTGTTGTAAGTTTACAGACTTGAAATATTTGTTATCTTTAATGGAAAATCTGGTCAAACACTGGGAAAAACTTTCTCACTGGAACAGTAGTGTAATTAAAAAATTTCTGAAGTGAGATTTCAATCATCTGGAAGTTTTAAGAATAACGGGTATCTATCATGAGGTTTTGCAATACAGTTAATTCAGTTTTGGGGGCAACTGATATTTGAGCCACACTTTTTGTGATTTTATAGAATTTTCCAGAAAGTAGACTTTCAGACATGTTTGATCCTTTCTACACAGGAGGCAAAGCTTTCCTAAATTGTTGAACTCTATGTAGCACATCAAGGAAACCAACACGTTTCTGACATAAAATTACAGGAGCTAACAAATTGTGAAAATAGTGTGGTTTGTTTGGGATTGTTTTTTTCTTTTTTCTTTTTTTCCTTGAATTAAGATTTCTGATAGTGTGCAGCAGGTAATGGTACTTATTTGTAAACTGACTATTTATTAATGCTCTTTGATATTTTTTGCTGTTTGGATATTTATTTTGACAACCGAAAGTGGCCCCTATGACTTGCTTATGAGCAAGCATTGGTCTGACATCTTTGAGAAGTGCCACCCCTCTTTCACTGCTAGAGATATGTCAAGCGTGATGTGAGTGACTTCCTACTGCTAATTATGAATAGGGACAGAGGCTGTGGTATCCTCATCTAAGAGATGTCACTTAAAGCTACAGACATAGTGGCATATGTATTCATCAGCTATTAAGTCTAAACCTGGTCTGTACTGAGTAAGTATAAGATGAAGCATGACTTGTATAAGTGGTGACGATGAAGCCAAATGTGTTCTGTAGGCATTTAGGATCATAACTGGCAAAAAGCAGATTTTTACATGACTTGAACTTTATTACCTTCTTAGATATAATGCATTTTACTGTGGGCAATAGTTACCATAAAGTCACTCTCTTTAGTGAGTACCCAGAGTTCATTTACTTATTTGTGCTTATGTCTTGGTGACAATTTATTGTGAAAGTAGTTATGTTTAACAACCCATTTAGCAAGTGAATAATTCTTTAATGCTGTTGTACCCATTTCCCAGTGCCCATCAATGACTTGTCAGGTACTAATCTTTTCAAAGGGTGTAGTTTTATATCTGCACCAGAGGCTAAATGGGAGTTGAGCAAAATAGCAAAGAGAGAACAATGAGGGTTTGATCAATTTGAAGTGGTCCATTTCTCCTGCAGTTCAAGAGAATCAGGGAAGATGGATACAGCAAGTGACTTGTAATGTAGCTGATCTCCTTAACTTCACTGACAAAATATGTGCTGCACTCAAGCATTGTTCACAAATTACCAATGTGTAGGTTGCCAGCAGAATGCATGAGCTCTGCAAAATTGGTAGTGCCCAGTGGTTTCTGAAAGATACAGGAACAACAAGGGGAGAGTAGCCGTAACATTTTTCATGCAGCTGTTGCCAAGAAACTTCAGTCAAACATAATCTCTTATCGATTGTGGTTCCGTAATGATGTAAGTTAGACCACAAATTCAGTTTCTCTAAACTGATTCTGATGTGACCTATCCCTGGCTCTTATAGCAAAGAACCTGTGTAGTGTGGATTTTGTGTTGCTTGATTTTTTGGGGTTTTGTTGGTGTTTTTGTTGTTGTTGTTTTCTGTTGTTTGTTTGTTTGTTTTTAAACTGAGTATGGATACCATAAGCAGATGAAAACCACCCAGTGGAATTGCAGTTGAAAAATAAGGCAGAAGTTCAAGTCACTCATGCATTGAAATGGGGGAAAGATTAGTATGCAGCTAAAAGCTTATGAGTAAGTGAAGGATTAGTGTTATGTGTTCTTAATAGCCATGTTTTGGGAGGAGACACAGGAGCTGACCTCTGTGGAAAAGGTAATGCATTACCTGTCAGGATAAAATGTCTTGTAAAGAGCAAAGTAGCTACATGGGGTTTGTTTGGTTCATAATCCACCATGGAGAGTGTGTTGGCAGGATGCCTGCTGCAGAGTGACCTGTAAGCAACAGAAGCTTTGGAGCAGAGGGGCTGAAAGGTGTTGGTAAGGCTGGAAATGGATGGAGCTGCTGAGTTCCCTGCAGGAAGCCGTACCTGAATTGTCTGTTAATACCTACTCGCCTGTGCATTTGGGTTTATATAGATGGTGAGTGTCTGAAAGGGCACCTTGTGGCAGCTCCCACAGTGAAATCCCTTGAGTGTCAAGGTGTGATTCATGAAAGCTCCCGTCATCCCTTTCCTGGTGAATGATCTTTGGGGTTTCTCTTTAAGTGTCTTGGGTAAATGTCTTGAAGGTATATGTGGATGCTCTGTGAGGCTTTTAGGACTATGAAGGCTGGCCACTCCTGTTTTAAACAGTTTGCTAGATCATATTTGATGATTGCAAGCATCCAGATATGTTTCCAAAGATGTAGTCAGGCCTCAAACAGAAAAGATTAAGTAAGATGTGATCATGTGTGTGACTTAGCAGCATAAGTTTCTCCAGCTGTCACTTGGCCCTGTCTCTGTGAGCACCTGGAAAGAACACTAGTCACCACCCAGGTATTAAGGGTACACAGAGAAAGGCTGTAGGATCAAAGGGCATGGATATGATGACTTTTCTTTTTCTAATCAGTAGAAAGGAGATGATCAGAACATTTACCTCTTGCAAGAAAGAAGCAAGGATGTTTAAAAATCAAACTCAGTCATCTCAAGGAAATAAGAGACTAAGACAAAGTTCTTGTTCTGCTGCTGACAGCATTTTCATTGTTTTGGTAATCTGTTTCCAGGAGTCCTTTCATTTTCAGCATTAATCCCACTCCATGTTTTCATGACATCTCATGAACAAGAAACATGAGGCAAAGATACTAAAAGGTTTTTATTGATTTTATTCTTACTTGTAGGGTGAGGTTTAAGTATTTAATGCACGTGGAATGCTTTGAAAATAGAAAGTGAGACAGGAAACAGTATTTTCTGGTATATTTTTTCTCTGGGAGTTTATCATGTAATGCAGGGTTTGACAGTATGAGTCCAAAAGCATAGCTGCTTTGTGACTTAGCTTCTCTTCCTAACTATTTTAGGATAAAATGTCTATTGATGTAATTTGTAAGCCATCAGCTCTATTGTCTCCTAGTTATTTCTTCAAAGAACAGGTACGTAACCCAGTGCAGAATTACAGAATTTGCAGGGCCCAGTTTGGAGAGTTTATTGTTTTTTCCTTCATAAAAAATGGAAATTATGGAATAATTTCTCACAGAGCATCAAACAACACTGACTTGAGTAGAAAATAAGTGAAGAAACCAAACCAACAAACTGGTGTGACAGTTTAACATTTTACATCGTATTGTCATCTTGATTTCTTATTAGAATTGGAAATAAAAATGAAAGCTATGAACAGTGTCCTAAAATTGTGTCAACATCTGAAAAATCAGCATTTTTTGTGTTCTATTTAAACAAATAATTTATAAAGATTTTCAACTGAGTATTGTTTTTTGTGTTTCATTCAGAGATAGAAATATCCTTTTTTTTTTTTTTAGCATGCATTTAATGTCTAGTGGTCAGTTCTACACAACTCTTACTGCTAGTGTATTTTCAAATAGAATTTGAGTGTTTTGTGGTTCTCCTTAACCATATTATTAAGATAGAAGTAATTTTTAAAATTGTTTCAAATTACTTCAGAGTTATATAATAACTCTTATTTTTCTAATTCTAGAATTATACTTCTAATCCATTCACCTGGATGGAAGAAGATTTGCTTTCTGTTTTTCACGTCAGGAAATAATTGTCTTTGCTTGCAGGGTTGTGTGAATAAAGTATATTATTTATTTATTTAACCACTGAAGCAAGTCACTGCAAATTCTTGTTTGGTCTGTTCTAATACAAATCTTCATCTAACTTATTTTTCATTTTGAAAGAAAAATGAAAGAATTTCTTGAAGACTTGGGAAGATCAAATGAGAGATTCCTTCACTAAAAACAAAATTTTGTTTTGATCTGAAGTAGTTTTTATGGCAGCAGAACACATAGATGTCACTGAAAAATATCAGCTGTGAGAATTGCCAGTCCTTTGGTGCACAGGCCAATGGTTAGAGCACCTTCTGTGGTTAGATTTAAATGTTCCTTTTTCTGTAAAATGCTTGTACTGGAGCTGAGCCAGACGAGGAGAGTGCTGTCTGGCTTCCTCACTCAGCCAGCTGTGGTAGGGAGAGGAGGCGCGGAACCTTTGGCCTTAGCCTGGTTTCATGTATTGGAGTATATTACATGTAGGGGCACACCATCTGTGGGAGAAACCAAGGCAGCATCTGTAAACTAGATTAATAGCACTCATGTTTGGAAGGAAAGAGGAAACCTTTTGAATCCTCTTGGTTAGAGGAAGGACTTGAATCTTTCTTCCTCATCCTGGGCCAATATTCTCTGAACAAAAGAAGGGGCTGTTAACAACTCTTTTCTGTAGATTATCATTCCATTTTTAGTTGAAAGCACTTAGGAAAGTGAGCGGAAATAATGAATAACTTGGTGTGACAGAAACTCTGGGGTTTTGGGGTTGTTTTTCCTAATAAACATTTTTGGTAGCTCTTCTCCATCCATTTCAACTTGATTGGAAACTCCAAACAGTATTGCTATTGCACAGGGTATTACTAGCTATTAGGGAAAGTGGTGGTGACTCTCAGATTTTTCTGCTCTTGTTCCTGTAGGGAGAGACTGAGGTACTCTGGGGAAAGCAGGGTTCAGGTGTGAGGGACAGCTGGGCAGCAGTGCAGGGTGACAGATCTGCCTTTGTTCCCTGTCATGGTCTCTTTTATGTGAGGTGTATATTTTGGAGCAGGTTTTAATGCCCTGGGAAGGAAGAGACAATATGAAAGGCTGAAGCAGGAAGAAAAGGAAGGGAAGATTAAAAAGAAAAACTGCCTTTGAATTCACAGTCTAACCAGCCTATGAATTCTCACAAATGTTGAATAGTGTTTCTCCACTGTGCCTTGGTGTATGAGTCACAAACATTGCTGCTGTGCTTTTTCTAATCCTATGTAAAGAGGGGAAGTAATGCTACTCCAGATCTACTGACTGGGAACTGAGGAACATCAGGGTTATTTGACTTATCTGCAATCATATTAGGGATTTGTGACAGTGAGGCATGAGGAGAGAAAAGTTTGGACTTCAAGTCCAGCACACAGTTATAGGCATTTCCCCTAAAAAAACACTTGTGCAATATTTTGTCTATACTGGAAAAAAAAAAGAGCAGAAAGCCAAATTAAATTTGGCAGAAGGAGGAGATCTAAGAGATGGGAGAGGCTGGAAAAAGGTTGCTGCTCATGGAGGCAGGAAAATCCTCTCCTGACCTCCCTCACCCTCCATGGTGTCCCTTCACAATAGATTTGGGGCCCTGGAACTTTTGAATGAATAAGAGGAGGAGGAAGAGAATGAGACAAACAAAGAGGAAGACCAAGGTCCACCAAGGCCAGTTTGTTCAGGACCAGGTATTAAAACTAGTTCTAAGAAGAACACCAGAAGAGTCAATGTAGTGGGTGACTCCATTCTGAGGGGTGTCAAAGGCCCAATATGCAGACCAGATCCTCTTCATAGGGAAGTCTGCTGCCTCCCTGGGGCCCAGGTCAAGGACCTCATGGCAAAACACCCCGCTCTAGTGAGACCCAAGGACTACTACTGTCTCTTAGTTTTTCAGGTAGGTAGTGATGACATTACCAGAAGTCCTAAAGAAATGAAGAGAGATTCAAGTTCTTGGGGAAACTGGTTAAGAGGACAGAGGCACAAACTGTGTTATCCTCCATACCTTCTGTTGTGGAAATGGATGAAGAATACAGGAGAACTCAAAAGATGAACTTGTGGCTCCAAGACTGGTGCTACCATCAGAGCTTCAGATTTTTCAATCATGGGTAAGTGTATAGGATGCTAGACCTTTTCGCATCAGATGGGATGCACCTGTCCCAGAGGGGAGAGAGGATCTTGGGGCAGGAGTTAGCTGAGCTCATTGAGAGAGCTTTAAATTAGATTTGAAAGGGGAAGGGGGCAAAACACCAGCCCATCTGAAGTGCATGTATACTAATGCACACAGCATGGGTAACAAACAGGAGGAGCTTGAAGCCGTGATGAAACAGGAAAATTATGATGTAGTGGCTATTACAGAAACATGGTGGTATGTCTCCCATGACTAGCGTGCAACAATTGATGGGTACAAGCTCTTTAGGAGGGATAGACAAGGGTGGAGAGGCAGTGGGGTGGCGCTGTTTGTTAGGGACTGTTAGGATTGCTTTGAGTACAAGTGTAGTGAAGACTTGTGGTGGTGGAGTGTCTTTGCATTAGAATCAGGGGGAAAGCCAACAGGGCAGATGATGTAGTTGGAGTCTACTATAGGCCACCCACCCAGGACAGAGAGGTGGATGAAATATTCTATAGGCACTTAGGAGAAATCTCACAATCGCTTGCCCTTGTTCTTGTGGGAGACTTTAACTCTCCAGACATCTGCTGGAAATACAACACAGCTGAGTGGGACCATTCCTGGAGATTCTTGGAATGTGTGGGAGACAACGTCCTGATGCAGCTGGTGAGTGAACCGACCAGAGAAGGTGCCCTGCTGGATCTCCTCTTTCTGAACAGAGAAGGACTGGTGGATGATGTGGTGGTTAGAGGTTGACTAGGGCACAGTGATCATGAAATAATGAGTTCTCTATTCTGAGAGAGGCCAGGAGAGGGGGCAGCAGAACTGACATCCTGGACTTCCAAAGGGCTGACTTTGTCTAGTTTGGACACCTGCTTGACAGGATCCTCTGGGACACAGTCCTGAAGGGTATAGGGGTCCAAGAAGGCTGGGCATTCTTTAAGAAGGAAGTGTTAATGGCTCAGGAGCAGGCGGTCCCCGGGTGCTGTAAGAGAAGCCGGCGGCAGAGAAGGCCACCCTGGCTGAACAGGGAGCTTGGCTGCAACTCAGGGAGAAAAGGAGAGCTTACAGCTTTTGGAAGAAGGGACTAGTGACTCACAATGATTATAAAGATTCTGTGAGGCTATGCAGGGCAGAAATCAGGAGGTCTAAAGCTAAAATGGAAAATAATCCAGCTTCAGCAATCAAGGACTACAAGAAATGTTGCTATAAGTATATGAGCAGCAAAAGAAAGACCAAGGAGAGCCTCCATCCCTTGCTAGATGCAGGAGGAAACATGGTAACGAGTGATGAAGAAAAGGCTGAGGTGCTTAGGGCCTTTGTTGCCTCAGTCTTTAATAACAAGACTAGTTGTACTGAGAGAAACCAGCCTCATCAGCCAGAAGACAGAGACTGGGAGAACGACCCCTCCACATTCCAGGAGGAGACAGTCAGTGACCTGCTGCATCACACAGACACACACAAGTCTATGGGACCGGATGGGATACACCAGAGGGTGCTGGAGGAGCTGGCTGGGGTGCTCGCCAAGCTGCTTTCCATCATTTACCAGCAGTCCTGGCTGACTGGGGAGGTCCTGACAGACTGGAACTTGGCCAATGTGATGCCCATATATAAGAAGTGTCAGAAGGATGATCCAGGAAATTACAGGCCTGTCAGCTTGACTTCAGTGCCCAGGAAGATGATGGAGCAGCTCATCCTGAGTACCATCATACAACACATGAGGGACAATGAGAAGATTGGCCCCAGTCAGCATGGGTTTAGGAAAGGCAGGTCCTGCTTGACAAACCTGAGCAACTTCTACGACAGGGCGACCTGCTTATTGGATGAGGGAAAGGCTGTGGATGTTGTCTACCTTGACTTTAGCAAGGCCTTTGGCAGCATTTCCAACAGAATTCTCCTGGAGAAACTGGCTGCTCAATGCTTGGATGGGCACATGCTTTGCTGAGTAAAAAAACTGTCTGGATGGCCGGGCCCAAAGAGTTGTGGTGAACGGAGTTAAATCCAGTTGGCAGCCGGTCACGAGTGGTGTCCTGAGGGCTCAATGTTGGGGCCACTCCTGTTTAACATCTTTATTGATGATCTAGACAAGGGGATCGAGTGCACCCTCAGTCAGTTTGCAGATGACACCCAGTTGGGTGGGAGTGTTGATCTGCTCGAGGGTAGGGAGGCTCTGCAGAGAGACCTGGACAGGCTGGAGCCATGGGCTGAGGCCAACTGGAGGAGTTTCCATAAGGCCAAATGCCGGGGGCTGCCCTTGGGCCACAACAACCCCCAGCAGCGCTACAGGCTTGGGGAGGAGTGGCTGGAGAGCTGCCAGTCAGAGAGGGACCTGGGGGTGTTGATTGACAGCTGGCTGAACAGGAGCCAGCAGTGTGCCCAGGTGGCCAAGAAGGCCAATGGCATCCTGGCTTGTGTCAGCAATAGCGTGGCCAGCAGGGACAGGGAAGGGATCTGACCCCTGTACTCGGCACTGGTGAGGCCGCCCCTCGATTCCTGTGTTCAGTTTTGGGCCCCTCACTGCAAAAAGGACATTGAATGACTCGAGCGTGTCCAGAGAAGGGCAACGGAGCTGGTGCAGGGTCTGGAGCACAGGTCGTACGGGGAGCGGCTGAGGGAACTGGGGGTGTTTAGTCTGGAGAAGAGGAGGCTGAGGGGAGACCTCATCGCCCTCTACAGCTCCCTGAAAGGAGGGTGCAGAGAGCTGGGGATGAGTCTCTTTAACCAAGTAGTAAGCGACAGGACAAGAGGGAATGGCCTCACGTTGTGCCAGGGAAGGTTTAGACTGGATATTAGGAATTATTTCTTTCCAGAAGGGATTGTTAGGCGTTGGAATGGGCTGCCCAGGGAGGTGGTGGAGTCCCCATCCCTGGAGGGTTTTAAGAGTCAGGTCAATGTAGTGCTGAGGGATCTGGTGTAGTTGGGAACTGTCAGTGTTAGGTTAATGGTTGGACTGAATGATCTTCAAGGTCTTTTCCAACCTAGACGATTCTTTGTTTCTGTGAAATGACAGGCACAAATAGTCGCTTGCGATATTTCAGTAGTGCAGGTATGCTTTTAGCCCATGTAGCAGCATTTGTGGAAGAATTACTATTTATGAAGAGATTTAGAGCTATTTCTCATCCATGAGCTATTTACTTCTTCAACTGAGCTAACATCTATTAAACATTCATTCTAAGTAAAATACCCTCAAGATTCAATTTAGGTAAACTGCAGTACCTCTTTCTAGAGTAAAAATTGCTTTGCATAATGCACATAGAAAAATCCATTAAATTAATTTTTCTGTTCCTCTCAGTCTTTATTATAATTTGAGATTAAAACCATTATTTTTTATGAGGGAGTAGGGAAGGAGGGAAGAAAGCACCTTTGTCAGCTGCATAAAGGGACAGTCAAAGCTTTTGTGTGTAACAAATTTTTTTAATCATGTCTTCAATTTTCTTCTCTTTTGAGTTGAATATGTTATCATAACTGCAAACTTTCACACTCTCATTGTCATAAACAATAGTCTAATAACCTTTAGAGCTTTGGCATTTTCCAACCTGGCAGCCAAATATATGTGTGGAAGAATGTTGAACACAGAAACTTAAATCATGTTGCAATACACAGTTAGCCTGTTTTTTGCTTCAAATACTGTATGGTATTTTTAAATGCAACAGTGGATGATGTTTGAGAATTACTATCACCTTTGATTACTGTTTGAGAGGACAAGCAGCTGCTTTGCGTTGGAGTTAAGAATGTTTCTTAACAAGATGATGCTGAACTGTGCAGCTTGATGAGCTCAAATCTTGGAGGGGTAAGAGGGAGGATGATGCAGGTGAGACCTGCCTAGAGATGTGGGCCTTGGTGGGAAACTGGAGGGATTCACCTCATAGTCTGTCTTGGGTGATGGTTGGAGAGGGTCTGTGGTCTCCTAGCCTTGCCCTGATACTTTGCCTCCCACTGTCAGAAGTTCAGCTTTACTCTAGTTTGGGTGTTATCAGGTGTTTAACACCCTAAAAGTTAAGACAATTATTAAGTGGCACAAAAACCAGTGCACATCAAAATTGGGGACTATCATTAAGGGATGGGACCACAGCCACTGAAGTCAGGGATCATTTTTTCCTTATCCTCTAGTGTATTTTTGGTGAGATTATAGAAATGTTTTAACGGGTTGGGTATTCCTTTAAAATGTCCTAACATTTTTTTACCAGGGTATTTTAAAGACACAAACCCCAAAATACCATTTTGGATTTTGTGCAAACGTTCTTTGTTAATTTAACTTTAAATTATTCAGTATTGCAAGAGGGTAGGGGAATGCCAGTAGCCGATCAGTAGATGGTAACATTGCTTTTGCTGCTACAGTTGTCCAGTAAAGCTAATATTTACCTGTGCATCAGTGAATCCCCTCCCCATGCCTCCCCAAATACTATCAGCTATTTCCAAGCTTAGGAAGGGGATTCAAGTAACCAGTACCAGGCTCTGAGCTCTGGGTCAAGGAGGGCTTACAAGTTACTGAGAGTCAGGTGAGCCATGCTAACTCTCCATGTTTATGCTCTGAACTCTCAACTACTGTGCATCTCCTTTAGACTACTTTAGCTGAATTTTGGAAATAAAAATCTCTAGCTGCAAACAGTTATTCATTTTGCCGATCTATTTGAAATTTATGTCACCCGCTGTAAGTGCCATGTTGTCAGAGATTGTTTCTTTACAGCTCTGCGAGCAGAATAGATGTGTAAGAATATTCTAGTCTGCTTCAGTCTAAATCTGTGAGACTAGTTTAACCTGCTTTGCATGCGGGACTGGGTTTGAGTTAGCTGACTGTCTTTCTGGAAGGATATTAGAGAGTACTTTCTACCATCAGAGCCATAGGAAAGGGACAATAACAGGTAGCACAGCTACCTGCAGAAGACATCTTTGTAGAACCTGTGACTTGTCACCAGTGCATATACCTTGCACTGATACAGGTTAAATAGGTTAAAGTGTGTGAAAGTGCTCACAGAGGTCCAAACTATACTAGCAGGTTTGGCTTATGCCTGTTATGACCATGGTAGAAGAGTTCTTACATTTTGGTGTTCCAGCAAAGTCTTTTGAGTGTAGACAAAGTCACAGTGTTGATTACTACACCTCATCTAGCTTAGATTATTTTAAAAATCTCTGCTTAATAAGAACCCACCCTTATCAGATAATGTAGCATTAACTTGCTGCAGTTCTGAGTCCAGCTGAAGAAGTTTAAAGCTATTTTCAGACAATCAGATCTACGTAAGAAAGATTTATCTCTGTAAACATCCAATAAGCCCAGCCAAGCCATGGGACCCTGGCTTGAGAAGATGATAATTGCTGGTATTGGGGGTTTTTTTTGGTTTTTTTTTAGTTTTTCTCCACTCTGTGTGTTTTACTTGCTGGTAGCATTCTGGCAGTCAAACTGCAGTTCACAGTTCAAAATTTTATAGAATCATAGAACCACAGAATGGTTTGGGTTGGAAGAGACCTTAAAGACCATCCAGTCCCACCCCCCTGCCATGGGCGGGGATACCTTCCATTAGCCCAGGTTGCTCAAAGCCCCGTCCAACCTGGCCTTGAACACTGCCAGGGAGGGGGCAGCCACAGCTGCTCTGGGCAACCTGTGCCAGAGTCTCACCACCCTCACAGTAAAGAATTTCTTCCTTATATCTAATCTAAATCTACCCTCTTTCAGTTTAAAACCATCATGCCTCATCCTATCCCTACACTCCCTGATATAGAGCCCCTCCCCATCTTTCCTGTAGCCCTCTTTAAGTACTGGAAGGCCGCTCTAAGGTTTCCCCAGAACCTTCTCTTCTCCAGGCTGAACCATCCCAACTCTCAGCCTGTCCTCATAAGGGGAGGTGCTCCAGCCCCCTGATCATCTTCATGGATTTATTTTCTACTTCTTGTTTTCTCACATGACAATCTTGCAATCTATCTTTCTTTATAAAATACTCTAGGAGCCACCTTTTCCCAGCTAAAAGTAAATTATTTTCTTTTTGTTCTTCTCCTTCTTCCCCCTTATAAAGTACTGCAAGCATGCTTTAAAGTAGCAGCAGTCTGGAAGGTTTTTTCAAATAATTTCTTAGAATTCCTAATTCTTTCATATTTTCATACTTCTATACATGACATTATAAAAAAGTTGATTTACAGCAATAAGTAGCAGATCTCTTGGTAAAATAATTTCAAGCTCATATTATATTAAAAAAAGGTAAATACTGAACTAATATAAACCAATTGTGAAGAGCTGAGCATACTTAATAAGCCAGACTCTTGCAGTAAGGTATTTATTTGCTTTAATAATGAGGGTATTTAACCTTTGGAAGCACTGGCTATGGATGTAGTGAATTAATTGTCTTTGTAAGTCTTATTCATTATTTCTGTCTTTTTAAAAGCTTCCCTGTCACTTAGCGATAAATCGTAGGGCTACTTTAAAACTTAGATGAAACATTCACTTTCTGATGCAGAATATAAACTCTTGTTCACAGTCATCTTTTCTGCCCTTAAGAATCTGGTTGCAGAATCAGGACTTCCAAGTTTCTTCTTGGTCAGGGATTGGATAGTTTAGCTGTATTCTACATTTGTTATAATGCACTCACCTAGTTGAATCATATCTGCGGTTTGGTGTAATTAATATGCCTACTGATTTTCCACAGTATCAAACAGACTCTTGCAGCTCTTGGGGGAAAGTGAAGTTGAGAAAGGAAACTCAGTACATTGCACTTGCTTAGGTGTTAGACTAGGGGAGATCTGACGATTTAGCAATGATGGTATAATAAACCAGAAAATTACTTCTATAATGATTTTCTCATCTCTGTCAACCACAGAAATAGTTCCAAGAGCCTGCATTTGTAGTTTCTACTCTGTTACTGTGCCTACAGTAAACTGGGTAATAAAATGTGAAAACAGGTCTCCACTAAAGACTACTAGTTTGTAATGTGGCAAGAGATTTGTGTATATACGTAAATATATGAATGTATGTGTATTTCCTCCCTATTGTCTCAACTCTTTATTTCATAAGCATTTCTGCAACTCTCTTCTCCACTCCTTGTGCTTTGCTGATTACAGTAAAGTCAAGTGAGCCTACCTCAGAGTCAGCATTTTAGTCATGGGACTGTGGCACGCAGGGCTATGGGGAAGGTAAGTGTCAAAGAAATCTCGATGTATGTTGCCATCAAAGGTTTCTGAAGCATCACGAAAACAAATGTGTTTAAATTAGGTCTCTTTGAGGGTGGGTTGGGGTTGGGGGGAAGGGCACTAACTACTTGTTCACTGTATTATACATGGCAGTAGTGTCCCATTTTAGACCTTCTCTGACCTGAATCTGTCATCTGTAAGAAAAGGCTATTTTGAAGTGCATGGAGTCCAAAGAATGTTTTTTTTTTCCCAGCCTCTCCTGTACATCATTTAATTCTCCTTATGTTAATGGTGTAAGTAAAATACAAGCATCACGCAGACTGTAGTAGCTGAAAAAATGTTATGACTGGTGGGTGTTTTAAGAAGAAAAAGCAGTTTTAAGAAGGGCTGTTTTTTCTTTGTGAGATTATAGTTTGCCAGCCTTGGTGAGTAGTGTAGCCCTGTCAGATGCTGCTCATGAATCGGAAAAGGAGATGGGAGAGCTGTTAAGGGGTCTAATTCTAAAAGACAGAATAGATGCAAGATGAAGTTTGAATGATGAGGTAAAGCTCTGCTTCAGGTCACTGGTGCTTCTATGAAGGCTTATCAGTGTTGTGCACTGGAGCGAATTTGTCGGTGCCGGGAGCTCCTTGTGCGTTTGCGTATCAGGCTGCAGAAGGGAGGTTGTAGGTTAGCTGTCAGCAGGCAGCGCAGGGCACGTGTGCCTGCCCCTGCAGCTTTGCACTGAGGGATGTCTGCTCTGTGCCTGGTGGCATACAGTGAGGCTGCTGCTAGGTGTGGCATGTGAAGAACCTCTGATTCAGTAATACTTGAATGAAGCAAAGTAACTCACTCTGGGATGCCAGGAAAGTGTTGGATTTGCTATTTATTTAAAAAGAACAAACCAACCAAATTAAAAAAATCTCCCCCAGACCTGAAAAATGCTTGTGTTTCCTCTGAATTGTTTCCATCTCCCTTGGAAGGGAGGCTTGGGCCTATGTCCCAGAAAGTCTGCAATTTCCCCTCTTTGGCAGAAGAGATGGGTGCAGAAGACCAGTGGGTGCTCTTGATGACCCTGTTAGATTAGCGCATGAATGGAATGCTCGTTTATGTCAGACACCACCTTCTCAGCTCTGTGCAGTATTTGAATGGCATGCTCTGAATGCCTCTACTGCTGGTATCACATCCCTTCTTGTTCAGAGCACATCTAGATAAAGATCACAGAATATTATGTGACTGGTACAGTAACTGTTGTCACTAATGCACTGTTCCTAATACTACTGAATTGCATTGCATCTAATTAACAATGGGGAGAATTGCTTCTAATTCACACAGTAATAGAGTTCCCAATGTGGTCATGCCTGAATTGACATTTTTTTTGGCCCTGGCAGTGTATTGCTTACTTTCCAGCCCTATTATCGGAGCATCTTGAATAGAAGCTGGAAATGTGAAGTGGGAGACTTGAAAATGAGGGATCTGGAAATACTGGTGTGAATACTTAAAAGTGGTAGAATGGAGGGAAATTCCTAGAAAGTCCTTGTTGTTGCCCTATTTTCTTTCACAATAGGTGCCAGTGTACCTCTGAAGTGCTGGTATGGTGGGTATACCCAGCAGGTACTTTTGCATCCTTTATCTTTTTTGTCTCCCTTTAAAGGAGATGGAGCGTATGGTTATCATCTTTTCTATTCAGTCTATGTGCATGCTTTCTCAGTTCAAGTTCAGCCACGTCTAACTCACTCATGCAAGCCCTTTTGATTAGTTAATTTATTGCCCTTAATGAATGTCTTTCTGAAATTAAAAGGCTGGCACATGAAAGCTTCAGCACAGGACCTTTGCTGGGACTATTTGTTGAGCAGCCCAGTCCGTTTAATCAAGTTAGTGAATTGCTCTGTTCCATCAGGCATGGTCTGGTCTCTTGAGTCTTAAGGAACTTGGTTGCAGAAAGAGGAAAATGTTAAACCTATTCTAATTCAGTAATCTACATACAGAAAAGTGTAAAATTGCTATTTACATAAGTAGATAATGAGAAGCCAATTTTTAAAGGAATTATTAAGTCTGCAAATATGCTTTGGCAATCTTTCATGGCAAATTCAAGTATTAAGGTAATGCAGTTTTCAAGGTTTTGATTTATACGGCTGATTTTAAATTTCTGCTTTACTCTGTAGAGTAGGGTGAAGTGCTGTGCAGAAGTCATCCTGGGAAGTTTATTTGTTGTGATTATCTGAGACTGCACTCTCAGCCCAATTGACTCTGCATTACAGAGGCTGTGCACACTTTTTGGGGGAAAGGAGCCATGTTGTCTGCTTGGTGCTGTGAAGAGTGGAAAAAATACTTGCTGATACTCCTAGATGAGATATAGAATGGATGTCTAGGATTAAAAAAAGATATCCATAAATATAAACCACACAATAAAAAGACACTGCAAAACACTATAAAGTCCCTGAGTCACTGCTTGTTATCCCTTTCATAGGTACATGCTGAAAAGCGACTGGAGAATTGCTCACTTGGCTAGACTTAGTGCTGCATTACAATATTGGGTTGAAATGATTACATTTCTGGGAGCTCAAGTGGTAAATTCGTATGTGGCCTCCAAAATGGAAGGTCCAAAATTAAGAACCATCTTTTCAGCATGTCATTTGGAGGATGTGTCTTATTCCTCACCACTGGTTTTAATCATCATGGTGATTAAAAAACCAAAACAACAACAAAAATTAAACAAACTACAAATACGGTAGGGTGATTTGTTGAAGCTCTGTTGGGAGGTTGCACTGGGAATTTGAATTTGACTTTCCCAAATCCTGTGCCACTGACCCATCATTCGGAGCAACCTTTCCTGATCTAAGCTAATGCTAAGAGAGGAGCTAACAACACGCACCTGTGGCATTAGATACTTGTCTGATTGCTGTATCTGTATTGGTGGAAATCAGTAGAAAGCTAGGCACCAAAATGATGTGGAGCCTGTCCCTAACTCTATATTTAGTGTTGCCTTAATTTTTTTTTTTTTTTTTTTTTAAATTAGCAGTCATCTGAAGCTAATTGCCTCAAAGTTCTATCTAGATCAACACGTTGTTACCTCATGTTGTGACCATAGAGGAGATAAAAGCTAGGGACAGGAGAAAAGCACATTAACTATACTTGTGATATGCTGTTCTAGAAATTGTTTCTTGTTTAACTTGGAGGAAACATGAACAATTTCAAGCAACATGCAGCTTGATTCTATGGACTTTTTAGGACTGCTTTGTTTTAAAGACTACCATCCTTTTTGGGGACTGTACTGGTTCTAACATACTGGAAGGTTTAAAACAATCTCGAACTTCCAGATCAGAATGAGCAAATGAAATTAATTGTGCCATCAGATTGTGTTTATTTAGCAATCTCTCATCAAATAACATGTAAAGCATGTAAGAGCTCTACTTTAACCTGCTATGGAGGCTTCATTCTTAGCTCTGTGATCCTGATAGATAGGTCTGTTAAAGTAACTTTTTTAGAACTTCATAGAACTGAATAAAGACATCTGTCTTAGTATTTCTATCTATGCCTACGTAACCCCTAGTTCTTGCATTCCCCCATATTTAAGTATGAGCGGCATATTACCACATCCCTCTCTAGAGTGCCTTAAATAGAGCTGACAGGGAACTGATCTTCCTGCTGCCCATTGTGTGACAAGGGCTTTTTCACAGTTTTTTTCAATTTTCACTGTGACCCTGAGGTCTGGCAGGGTAGAGTTGGCAGAACAGAAAGGATGTAGGCTCCTCAATTCCATCCTCATCTCCTGAAGGTGTTTTTATTTGGAGAATATTTGGGTTTTGCTTATTTTTCAGCAGTCTTTCTTAAATGCAAATTCCTGGATAAACATTCTGGTAATCCTATTTTAGTTATTTAACCCAGGACAATAATTAGGCCTTGTGTGTTTTAAAAATTCATACTGTGCAGGCACATGTGGCTGAATAATTGATCTGGAAAGTAAACAGGAAGCCTCAGCAAATGGTATCACACCCTGTGAAGACAGAAATATATCTGCTATACAGACTTAGTGTAGGATTAGCATCATCTTGTACGTGACAACCAGTGCAAAGCCGGTAAGAACAGGGAAGTACATGGCTTTGCCCCAAAGCTATGTATAAGCCTTTTCTTTCCAATGCTTTTTACAGAATGTTTTTAAGCATGACTGTAAAGTGAAAGCACTTTTTTTTTCCGTACTATTGCCTAGATGTGACTTTGTAGTAAAGGGCTATTTCAGTTATTGTTATTAGTAGATCTCATACGTTAAGTATTTTCCAGGTCAGTATTAATTTAAATATATGGTGGTTATGGGTGACAGCCTATGCTTTATAAAGGCTTGTGTAATTCACTTATTACCACAGGTCAGTTACTGGCTTCTTCTTGGTGGATGCCAGACACTTACAGTCATAGCAAATTCAAATACCAGAGAAAGAATCAATAAACTTTCCATATTCTGAATTTTTAATAAAAGCCGCTGGGAGTACTGCACAATGCTACAGAGCATATTCTGTATAGCAGCTAGATAAGACATATTATTAATGTGAAAGGAACTATTGATCTTTCTGAAGCTTGTCCATTTCTTGAATTCTGTTCCTCTGAAGACATAGAATTATTTTTTGAAGCACGCTGTTGTGGATCATGGCACATGATTGGTTCTGTGTTTTTTTTTAAAATACCATTCCTATTGTCAGATGCATAAGAGAATTTATATTTGTTGTGGGAAGGATTAAAGCCATTAGGGATGTAAGTTTGGGTAGAGCAACATGGTCAAGAGATGGTGGGAAATGATGAATAACGCTGCTGAATGCTTCTTGAATAGAGCAATTGGGATAAAATAGGGCAGGATCAGAAGCACCAACTTTCCATGCAAGTTTTTAAAGGCAAATCTCGGAAGCAAACGTGTAATCAATCACAGACTGCTTCACCTGCAAAATGGTTCTGAAATTTTAAAATTAGGCTTTTAGACTTTTAAAATATTCCCTCCTTTGAGTTTGACCAGATGACCTCCAGAGATCCCTTGCAATTTTATGTTACTCTGACTCTCCACCTCTTTTTCTCTGGCAAAAACTATTTGGTAAATTTAATTTCAAGTACTTTTGTTTTCCATGTAGCTCTATTTTGTGAAGAATATAATGCTTATTTAGAGCAGGTGGTTACTTCCCCCTCCCCAGTAGTGATTGTGAATGGGAAGGTATAAATTAAAGGAGGACTGTGCTGCTAAAAAGAGTGTCGATACTGTGGGTGTATAATCAGAAGTTAAAATGAGATGACGCATCAGCTAGGAAAAGAGTTCTGTTGTTTGGCACAGATTTGCTTGAAATCAATGGCAACTATATCAGCATTTTTTTTTTTGGCCCTATGTTTTTTCAGTCTTTTATATAACCCATAAATTCACTTAAGTCTAGCAGAAACCTCTCATTTGAGAGTTATTTCTATACAGTATAATTGTAGTGCAGACTCCCTAATTTTGTCATTCATTTTTGTATTGAAAATGTAACCCCACTGTTGACATGTTATTAAGGTTTCTGCACTCAAAGGTCAGTTCCCCCTGGAGACTCCTTTGGTCTGGAAGATGGCATATATTAAAATTTTATGACAATTCCCATTAGTTCCAATCCTATAATCTTGGGATCAATCTTTCTGCCCTTCTTCGCAGCCTATCAAATGCAATAAATGCCTTAGGTGAGCAATAAAGTGATTGGAATTAGATTCTTCTGAGCAAGACTTGTTTGCATAAAGGTTTAAACCTGGCCACAGTTGTGCTGATAAGGCTTCTTTCACTTCAGCTGAAAGGAGCTGCTAACACTTTCACATATAAAACAGCTGATCTTATGAAATAAGATACAATAAGTATGGGTGCATGTGGATGCAGGGCTACACTTTTAGTGATAATTTCTTTCACTTTGCAGTCTGCTCTTTGTACACAATTATAAAAGAAATAATCTTCTCTTAGGTTAAGTGTGAATTGTTAACTTCACCAAGGTTTCAAAAGGAAAAGGGTATTTTCATTCCCAAGAATGAATATTCTGTTCCCAAGAATGGTATCTGTCCTTTCTGCTTCTCTCTCCATGGCTTTGCTTGGGATTTGCTCTTGATTTCGGTCAATGCAACCCCTGGGAGAACTAGAATTGGAGAGTCCCTCCCAGCTGTTAGGAAGGGGATCCATCATCCAAGAATATGCTTGCTTTGATTTGCGTGTGGGAAGACTGGCCTATGGTAGTCTAAGTAAGCTCTGTGGGTTAGCAGTTTTGGTGGGAGTGGAACTGAGAGCAGAGGCCAGAATTCCGCTTCTCCTTCAGTCGCTGTAAGAGGAGGGTACTGAACAAACACCCGTGGCTGGAAAACTGGATTTCAGATGTTTCCATCAAAAAACTTCAGATAAGGTCAAGGCAATTATTTCTTTCCTACAGACTTACTCCACTGTGACTAACACAATGGTCTAGTGCCTCTGGAGACTATTATGCCCCTGGACATTATTATGTGGATAATAATATTAGCTTAAAAGCTTAGAGACAGTCATCAAATTCATATTTCCAGTGGGATAAATTTTTCTCAAACAGCATGACTTTTCATAATTGATTGCATTTTTTAAAATGTCAGGCAGTGTCCTGCTAAGTTGATTGATGAATGCAATGGGTGAAATGTAATATTAAGGGAAAAAAATAACACAGCATATAACAAACAAATCATGGTTTTCTTTTAAATCTCCTCTTGTCATGGTCTCTTTGAAGGATGCTGCAACATATCTTTGAGAACTAATATTACAGCTCACTGAGTATTTGTGAATGAGTAAGATGTCTGTCCTCTTGGCCAGCTCTCTAACGGGGAGGATGTTGCCAGGGCGAGACCTCCATGATGAAACTGCTTGGATGAGCTGTTCCTTTTTGCTTTTGTGAAGAAGCCAAACTGTCAACTACCTTAACACTAAAATGATTTATTGAGCTATGCTGCGGTTGTGACAGGTTTAGATAGCTCCTATCACCACCGTTAGATCTGAAATGTGCCCCGCTGGGACTGATTGATCACTCAGTGCTTCTCAGTGAGTAAGTGTGTGAACTGGACTGAGAGCTGATGAGCTGCCAGGTGCCGTTACAGAAACTGGTGACAATTCCAGCATTAGGTAATTCTGTGCTCTTATATAATGTGATTGCTTGACTGAGTTGGTGATTATTTTTACCGTTTGGTTGTTTTTTGGTGTTTTTTGTTTTGTTTTGTTTTGTTGGTTGGTTTGTTTTGGGTTTTTTTTGAGTTAGGGGAGGGGAAAACGAATCAGTATCTTTCACACCTTTACCACTTTATGTAGATGTTGAGTTGTCCAGAAAAAATAGACAAACACGGCAAGGGAATTCTATCCTGTTCTCCACTTCTATGACTGTATATAACTTCAGACCTGCAAACTTCACCTCTCATGGATAAATGAATATTTAAGAAAACCCAGAGAAATACATGTGGATTAAATTAACCAATTTCTTCAGAATGTGGAGCCTTTAACATGTTCTGTGCAAACTGATGAGTCACATGAAATTATTTCAGGCAGTAATGTCAGCAGTTCGTCTTGGTAGATGCTGAAAGTGAGTTTAAATGTTATTTAAAGAATGAAAGTACTGATAAGCTCCAAGGGGTTGGTTATTTTCTGATATGTTGGGTGGGGGAGACAAATAGTTCTCTTAATTTAATTTAGGTATATTTAATTAAATAAAATTCAATTTGTTTTCTTAAGAATGTATACTTATTTTGTTGTAGATTTCATAACATTGTTTTCCGTACAGAATTATCAAGGTTGGAAAACACCCTGAAGATAATTCAGTCCAACCATAAACCTAACACTGACAGTTCCCAACTACACCAGATCCCTCAGCGCTATGTTGACCTGACTCTTAAAACCCTCCATGGATGGGGACTCCACCACCTCCCTGGGCAGCCCATTCCAACGCCTAACAACCTGTTCTGTAAACAATTGCTTCCTAATATCCAGTCTAAACCTTCCTTGGCTCAACTTGAGGCCATTACCTCTTGTCTCATCACTTGTTACTTGGTTCAAGACACTCATCCCCAGCTCTCTGCACCCTCCTTTCAGGGAGCTGTAGAGGGCGATGAGGTCTCCCCTCAGCCTCCTCTTCTCCAGATCTGGTCTGCAGATTGGGCTTTCGACACCCCTCAGAATGGAGTCATCCACTACAATGACCCTTCTGGAGTTCCTTTTAGAATTGTTTTTAATACCTGATCTAGAGCAACCCAGCCTTGGTGGACCTTGATCTTCCTCCTTGTCTGACTCATTTTCTTCATCCTTCTCTACTTCATTTGAAAGTTCCAGGGCCCTAAATCTATTGTGAAGGGACACCATGGAAGAACATCTTGATGTTCACATGTCCCCCTTCTTGAGCTTATCCAGGTCCCTCTGGGTGGGTTTTTGTCCCTCAGGTGTGTCAACTGAACCACTCAGCTTGGTGTCATCTGAAAACTTGCTGAAGGTACACCTGATCCCACTGTCTATGTCATTGATGAAGATATTTAACATTACAGACCCCTGAGGGTCACCACTGATCTCCATCTGGACATTGAGCTGCAGACCACTACCCTCTGGATGCGACCATCCTACCAGTTCTTCATCCACCAAACAGTCCATCCATCTATCCAAACCATACCTCTCCAATTTAGAGAGAAGGATGTTGTGGGGGACCATGTCAAAGGCCTTGCGGAAGATCAGATAGATGGCATCCATAGCACTTCCCTTGTTCTACTGATGTAGTCACTCCGTGATAGAAGACCACTAGGTTGGTCAGGCAAGGCCTGCCTTTGGTGAAGCCATGCTGACTGTCTCCATGTGCATAGCTTCCAGGAGGATCTGTTCCATGATCTTCCTAGGCACAGAGGTGAGACTGTCAGGTTGGTAGCTCCCAGGGTCCTCCTTTTTACCCTTTTTAAAAATGGGTGCCACGTTTCCCTTGTTCCAGTCACCAGGGACTTTACCTGACTGCCATGACTTTTCAAATATCATGGAAAGTGGCTTAGTAACTATTTCGGTCAATCAGGACTCTGGGATGCATTTTATCAGGTCCAATAGATTTATATATGTTCATGTTCCTCAGGTGGTCATGAACCTGATCTTCTCTTACAGTGGGAGGGACTTTGCTCCCCCAGTCCCTGTCTTGAGAATCATCGACTTGAAGTATATGAGAAGAATGGTTACCAGTGAATACTAAGGCAAAAAAGCTTTTGAGTACCTCAGCCTTCTTCTCATCCATTGTTACCAGTTACTTCAAGTTGGTCTTTCCTCTCTTGGCAAAAGGGAGCAAGAGCTGTTTGAGAAGAGAAGCAAACAAATTAGCTTTTTGTGGAAGGGAAGGAGAGCCATAGACCAGACAAGGAAATTGGATGGGCTAGGTAACAATTTGGTTGGATTTGGATCCAACCCAAGAGCTTGGGTGAGGAGAGATAACAGGAGAGAGACTGGTGCTGTGAAACAGAGTGGTAGGGAGGAGGGCTGAGCTGAGATACATAACATACAGGCTTAAAGGGTTGGGTAGGAAGACGATACCAAACCAAAAGAAATATTGTGGTAGGGAGAGCAGGGTGGGTTGAGAAGCTCTCAAGGCACCAGTAGCTACTTGAACTTGGATTTTGTAGAATATTGGTGATCCTAGCCCAAATGAAGAGCAGAAATTGAGACTGAACTAAGGGTAGAAAAGAGACAGGGTAGACAGAGGAGGCAGAATAATGGAAGTATGAATAAAGGAGCAGTGTATAGCTTTATAGCAGTGCTACAGTCTAAATGGGACCTGAGATTTCTTTTTTGTGTTTTTTTCTGTTTAATTGTTGCACATCTATAATTTATAGCAAAGCTCCCAATGAAAAAAACCTTTGTTAACCAAGTGCTTGCCTCCCATCACCTCTGCTGCACTTGCTGTACTTTTTGGCACAAGAACCTTTGCTTTTAGCATACTTGCTACAAAGATCGGAGTATTTTATGCCGATGCCAGCAACCGTCATCAGGGAATAATTGCTCTCCTGTGTGACATGAACTGAAAATGGATGAGCAAAGCTCCTTTGTACAGAGTCCGCTGCCACAGGCTGTGTTCTGTCACAGCCTTTACTTTGCTATGGCCTACAGTAGATAGCAAAGTCTACTGCTGCTATGAGGTTCCACTTCAACTTGAACAGCAGGTATTTCTGCAATAAAACCCCCTCTGTCTTGTTGATGTCTGTAAGTGTTTGGTAACACCAAGTGTTTGTTGGAATGGATTGTCTGCTTATGATTTGCTTTCTAAATAACTGGCATATTTCATGTAGCTCTCCCCTCTGAAAAGCAAAGCCAAGCACCTGAGGATCAGGAAATGTCAGAATAAAATATGCCATGTGGACTTAATTGAGCCTCTTAGTTCTTGTGTTATGATACTGTCTTTTATGAACTGATCATATGCCTTTTTTTTTTTCTGTGACAATCCTGTGACAGGAGGGCCTTTGCCATCTTAAGTGGCAATTTTACCACTCTTATTAAGAGCACGTATGTTTGTAGATGACTTAGGCCATAGCTTTCCTACACCAAAGATCAAACACTGCAACTGCAAGTGACTATGAGGACTTCACAACCCTTTGAATTAAATGGCATCTTTACACTGACTTCAGCAGACTTTAGGATTCAAATTGAGAAAAAATTTGGACTGGAATTTTTTCCTTCTTCAATGACTTAATTGATGGGAAGACACATAGAAGAACTGCTTCAGTGGAGCTCCATTAGTTTTAGAAGCATGTTTGTTTTTTTCCAGACACTAAATAATAGCAAAAAGAAGGTGTTTTTTCTGTTTTTTAAATATTTGTCTGGATGCTTCACTGTTCAAGGGTGATTCTTCATGCAATTCATTAGAATTCTCCTTAGGTGGGAAAACATCCCAAACAGTAAAGATTTATGTTCCAATCTAGTAATGCAATTTACAGTGTTGTAAAGGATCTAAAATTAGGTGAAAAATCAATTCCTTTTACAATCAAGGGAATTGAAAAGAACAAAGCATTTGGTAGTGCAAGCTGTGTGTAATTGTGATGGAAGATTCACAATACTTCAGCCTTAGGATATCACTTCAGAGCATTTTAAGTATCTTGGAAGTCTGCTTAGCTGTATTGCTTATCTTTTTAATCAAAGAATATTAATATTTAAAAAAAACAACAACAAACAAACAAACAAAAAAACCAAAACCAAACGTAAAGTTATTTTGATCTGGTTGAAAAAGTTACTGAAAGCAAGGCTTTCCTCTGACATGTGATTACTACTTCCATATGGATGTTGCAAATTTACTGTAAGGATCTGATCTGCTTTCTTGGTGTGCAGCAGCTCTGCTAGGGATAGTACGATGGAATGCTTTGATAAATGAGAGAAAGGTCCGGTTGGGAGAGCCACTGGAATCCTGCAGAAACACCAGGGAAATGCCACTCCATAACCATAAAATTATTTTCACTGAGCAAATAGTTTTGAATGGATACTTTATGTAATGGATATTTATCTCTTTCCCTGTGTTTGCAGGATGTCCATGAAGAAGGTGGTAATGTGCTCAGTGTATTTGCTGTTCACTAAAAGTTAAGTAGCAAACAGCATTCTTCAATAAATACTGATTTCCATTTTTATTACATACTTGTAACTGGACAATGGGTTGATACTTCTTTCTGATTTGACCTTATATGACCAAATATCATGGAAAGAGGATTTTTTCTTTCAATGGCATTGAAAATACCTCCTTTAATAAAGTTTTGTCCCTTGCTGCTCTGAAGGGAAAATGCAGAGATTTCTTCCCTTTTTTGAGTGAAGATATGTGGGCCTGATATAATTATGATCATCTATAGTAATCATCATCCTTTTTGGAGCAGCTGCAGACTTTGTGCAGGGAAGTTTACTGGACACTTGACTCAGCAGTCCACATCTACTTCCTTCTTTCTCTTGCCAGCTGAAAGAATCCTATCACAACTCAAAAAGCATCTGTTTGTGTTGGAGACAAAGAACGTTAGTGCCACACTGTGTGAGTCTTCTGCATTCCACCTCTCATCCATTAAATCTCATTCTAGAGCAGCAGACTCATCTGTCCATAGTTGGCAATAGGAGTGACGTTGCAATGCTGCCAAAAAAGGTTGGGAAGCCAGCCAAGGTGGATACAGGACAGAAGGGCTGTGATAAGAATGGCAAAGAAAAGTAAATGCAAAGAGAAAGTCAGAGGTAGACAGTTTTGAAAAGGATTTAATGAGAACTGCTGCTTACTGTGGATTTTTGGGGGGCAGTTCTGGCTTCTGTCTTCTCAAATGTCTCAATCCTGCAACATGTTGAGCGTCTGAAGTGCCACTAAGGGGATATTTAGGGGCAGGAACACCTTGTTACGGTCATAACCACTTTCTAATGGTCTATTTCCTTTTCTTTCCTCTCTCATGGCTTTTGTGGTCCTCCTCGACTATTGCCACAGTGCTACAGTGACAATAGTTGTCCCACCAAACACTGTAGAATGAGTTAAGGTCATTAAAAGGTAGGTTTGGGGCAGATTACTGCCTATATCCAATCTAAGCTTCTGCCTCTGGATGTGACAGGATTTTGGCTGTGGTCAGTCTGATTGTGGAACTCCCAACCACTCAAACCTCACTGTCACTCCAAAAAGGTGGCAGCACTTGGTCTGATCTGATTATTGGCAAGATGAGCTATAGGGTGTAGCATATGCCTCTTTTCTAACCAAAGAGCACATGGGTGCAGCTATTGTGTTGGCAGTAGAGGACAAAATGAGTATCCCAAATCTTACCTTTGGGACAGTACGTTGGCAACTGGAAAAAGAGTAGCTCCTCCCCAATTTCAGAGGAGCGCTGTTCAGTTACGGCAACTGGGCATTTAGGCCCCATAATATCTGCTTGGAAGTCATAAATTGTGTGTGGGTTTTTTTTGGCTTTTTTTTGAGGCAAAAAGGGGAGAAGGGCTTCAGTCTTACCTTCTGTGGTTTGGAAAGACTGTCATTCTTTTTTGAATAGACAGAGTCATTGGCTGTCATGGTGACTACTTGGAGGTCACTTTTGAGACCTACAGGTAACAGGTTGATAAATGAGCTTAATTGCTCAGTGTGGGGACTGTGTTTTGACTTAGAGTTAGTGAAGTAGGAGCCAATGCAGTAATTTGTACCTAAGAATTTGTTGATCTAAGGTGGAGGAGTATAGGAAATCCTAAGGGTTGTTTGGGTAAGCACAAACTGTGTGAAGGGCAATGTGCTACAGCAGCAGGAACTGCCCTGTGTCATTTGCCTTCCAACTGAAGATATTTTTGCTTATTTTAAAATGTAATTTGTAGAACAGATATCTGTCTTGACTCCCCATGATCAGCAGGGAAACAGCTAGCCAGAGGAGCTGCTTTCTCACTCTGGATCACCAGTAAACCCCATAGTAACAGGTGTATTTGTGGTCTGCTTATAAGCAGATGTGAGTGTATAAACATTTGTGATCGTGCTTATTTGAGTGGTGGTAGGAATGAACTGGACAGGCACAAGTAAGTGCTAATAGTTTTAAAGTCCAACAAGCTAACAACTAATATGTAGCTCCTGTTTTCCCAATCCTTTCCACCATGAATTACATTACCCAAATGTTTGACTTCTGATAGTCATAGTGCTATATCAAGCCAAACATAATTATCTAAGGGGTTCACCTGCCTCTCTGTGGTTTGACCTTGAATGACAGCTGTGTGTGATGCAACATTCTTATGGAGGTGAGCAGCAAAGGAAAGTAAAGCAGAATGCTTACAACTGAAAAGCGTATGCTGGGCAGAGACCAGAACAGTGTAAGTGTGACAGGGAAGAATACATCAATGGTTTCCCCAGCCTAGTCTGCCAGCGACACCAGACGAAGATAGAGGCAGGTCCGCTGCATCCTCGTTAACAGATGGGGAAGGTGAGGAACAGTGTGGTCTTTTAGTTATTTGCTGTTTGGGGATGTCAGGTTCTTGGACATGCAGAGATGTGTGGATGAGAAGCTGAGGTGCAGTTTGGCATTCTGCATTGGGGTAGTTTAAATCAGCTCACACTTTGGGTAGCCTCTTTCAGTGTCTTAGAACAAAAGGTATTGTGCTATTGGAATGCAAAGAAGTGCTCACTTTCTCTTGATGGCAGGTCCTGATGTTGCTGATGCAATGGTATTTGACAGTTTAGTACCAGGAAAAATAAGGTCAGACGACTGCTAAACCAGGCTAGATTGAAATGGTTTCTCCTTTCCTGTAAACATTTGTGTTTGTTCTCCTGTAAGCTAACTGGCTGCTGGTTGTTAGTTGAATAATGCAGTTTTACACATTATTTGATATTTGTACATGCTATTGTGTTTTTGAATTGCAATGAAAAAGACATTGGAATGATAGAATGCAGCTGAGTTCCTCCTGCTTGGGGTCTCTGGTGTGTCAGTTCAGTTTTCAGCCTGTGCATGCTTGAGGGGTAATATCAAAGGTTCCTTGCCTTTAGGTCACGATAAATGACAAGCATTTCCTGAAATATACCACTCTAAATGTCATGGTTTAAATAAAATTATTTTTTCATGCCAAAAATTTGAAATGCCTGAGTAGTGGGTGAGAAATGGAGTGATATTTGGGCAAAATATTTTGAATTTTCATGTAGTTAGATTAAAAAGATGATTTGGTGGCCTTTCAATCTTTGCTAGACTAAATGTAATCAGAAATATGTTTGGGGTATTTTTTTTAACTTAAAATGTTTTTGAGGAAGCATTTTCCACTTTTTTTAGCAAGAAACTTCTGTGTGACCTTTTATCTAGTTCTAAGAATAGTATTACTTCTCTGTAGAGGGGGAGAATAAAATTAGGTTTTGATGCCTTGAAGCTTTTATCTTACTGTTAGGGGAGTTTGAGGCTATTGTTTGAAAAGAAGACAAAACAGAGAAGAATTTTCAAAGATAAGAAACTGGAGATGAGAATACTGGAGATAAGCCTATAGAAAATACAACTTCTGCTCTGAGCTGACTTTTTGGTTATTGCTTTAACTACTAAGGAAAGGCAAGGCCAGCATCTATCAAACATGCAGGTTCCAGCAAAGTTAAAAAATACAGCCTGTGTGTCAAATAAGAAAACCATGATATTGTTAACAAACTAAGATTCTTTAATTAGAGTCTGTAGCAATGAGTTTGTTTCCAAACTTCTTTTTGCTTTCACAGACAATTTTATATAATAATCAAGCTTGATGTGTTTTCATTTTGGACATGAGCTTGAAGCTAAGACTGATTTTTCTAACAAACTGCTAAGTTTCATGCAATAAGAAATACTAATTTTAAAGGGCAGCAGATAGATAAGCTGAGGAAACAAGAAAGATTATTACTCTTAAAATTGCACAGCGATTTTAATTAAAGTTTTAATTTTGAAATACTGCAGAGAGAAATTATAACCCATTTTGAACAATCAGAAGGTAAAAGCAACTTTAAATATTTAATTTTCTCAGTGCAATCTTTGAACAAAATTCTGAGGGGAAAAAGAAATCTCTAGATACCATATGTCTGAGTTCAAATGTGTTCACTGACTGGAGTTATTCAGAAATTAAAAAATATCAAAGAGTGAAAGATAAGGTTTTAATGAGTACTCCCTATTTATTACTGTATTCTACTAAGCCACCTTTCTGCTCAGAAACCAGACTAAAATTGCATTGATTTGTTTTACCTTTCTTGAGTGTCCCTTGAAGGAATGCATGGGAAGTACTACACCCCCATAAAAGATGTTTGTCTCTGTATTAATAGTTACTCTGTAGGCAATGTGTTAATGAGATGTTCAAGAGCTTGCAGTTTTGTTCGCAGGGTTTGACCAGCCAAAGTTATCATGCATTGCAATTGGCTTCCTGTAAAGTCATTTATGGATGCAGCTCCCAATTGGCATATGCTGTTTGGTTAATGTAACTACGGTCTTCTAAAGCCTGTCTTCTGCCCATAACATGCGGGAAATGGCAGTGATCTTTTTCTTTCTTTGTCTTAAATTGCTTTAACTGAGTTAACCTGACTTTCTGATACACACCAGCTAAGTAAGTCAGCGAGTCACAGAGTCCTGGAAGGGTCTGAGAACAAACTTTGTTCAGTGTTAAGAGGAGGAGGCTAAGGGGATATGACCTTAGTGCTGTCATGAGAGAAGATGGAGCCAGGTTCTTCTCGGAGGGACAGTGATGAGTGGCAAGAGGTACAAGTTGCAACATGGAAATTTACAATAAATTGTTCACAGAGATGGTGGTCAAACACTGGAACAGAGGCCCAGAGAGAATGTGGGATCTCCATCCTTGGACAGGATGGACAGGACCTGCTTTGATCTAGGAATTGGAATAGAGACCCCCAGAGGTCGCTTTCAACATAAATTACTCTTATTAGAAATTTGCCTGTATTAGTTGTATTGAAGACCCAGTGCAATTTGACTTTAACTATACAGTATCTTGTCAGATGTTGAAGTGTCAGTGACAGAATTAAAGAGTTTCTTTGCAGTATCATTGTCTAAGATGATGTAGGTATATTCAAACTGCTCTGAGATTTTTCTTAGGCAACCTTTCTCACTTGGAAGCATAATCTTGGCAGAAGCCTAAAGTGGAGACGGTCGTAGGTTACTTACCATAGATGGAAGGAACATAGCTGCTCAGAGGCTGAAAAAGAGGAGGAATGGAAAAAACAAGCTGAAACTTCATATCTGAAGTAGTAGTTAAATAAGAAATGCTGCAGTAATCACTTGACTGAAAGAGTTTTCTTAAAATGTTTCAAAATGCTCATGTTCCTGAAAAGGGGAAAATTAAGAGCGAGCACAGAAGGCAATTCAGATAGGAAACGTACTTTCATGCCAGGCTTTCTAGCTTCTGGTAAAAATCTCATGAGAATAATTGAAGTTTTCCTCCACTAAGTATTTAATATTTGTCTGTGCTATTGCTACCTGCAGTTAAGTTAATGTTTAAGATGTCTCTCTTTATGTGCTTCATTTAATAACATATTACACAAGTGAATCATTTGAAGAATTCTTCAGTGAAATATAGACATAATTTTCATGTAACATCAGCAAATTAACATCTTACTTTGATGTATTATCCTAACTTAATACCCCAGCTCAGTCTTTGTTGATGTATTTATTCCAAAGTTGAAGCAATTTCGAACACTAAATGGTATGATTGTGTATTCCATCTCATTACAGTCTTAATGTAACAGCAGCAGGCAAGCATCTGATTATTGTATAACCTAATTTTTGTAGAGGGCAGAAATTATAAGTAAAATTTTCATTTTTGCTCCAGAGTATAAAGTATGTCATATATCATTCACCAGGTCAGATCTGAATTGCTATAATGTTTGTAACTGGCAGACAGTGCTTATGACTGAAACAGCAAGATTCTCTTTAAAAAGTTGTATCTTTTCAGAATGTTGTAGAACTTTTTAGTACATCTTTTCCATAGGTATCCAGGGCTGGATTTGATGCCACAGATCCATATGAAGAAGCATTTAAAGATCTGTAATTGAGATGTTGATATTGTGAGGACATACATTTGCTATAAGCCATATTCTCTAATGTTCATTTATGTGGTTTTGTTTGTTTGTTTGTTTGTTCTTTTCTTCTCCAACCACCTTTAACTATAGCAATTGCTGGTACTAAAGAAGAAAATAAAAACAAAGTCTTTTGATAGTTAAAAGGAACAAAAATTAAGATCTTGGATTCCATACTCATACAAGCCTTTCAAATATCTTCTGTCTGGAGTTTCCTTGTACTTATGTAGACTGAAGGATGTTCATGCATTAGACAAGCAGTTATATGAATTTATGACAACATAATTTTTAAAAAGTTATGACAAAGTATCTCTGTCTGACTCTTAGACGTGTTTGCACTGGAATCAATTCAGATCAGGGATAAGACAGGGATAAACACAGAGTACGTAGTAAATGCCTTGTATAGTTGGAGTATCGTCTGTTCGTGCCGTTGCATTTTGGTTACTGACAACATGCATATTCCTAATTCTAAAATGCTGTGGGTATAGAGCCTGGTGGCTATCCTTTTAAAGTTATAATCCAAATATAAAAACTTGAATGGGGAAGACATTGCTTGTGCTCTGAGCAACAATCAGGTTGTATGTTCACAATTTTGTGTTTTCTTTAGTTCTTGGCAGTTCTTGTGGATACTTGAAACTCTGTTTAGTTATCACTACTCCCTTTTGGCATCATGGAATATCTACTGAGGCTTCTCTGTGGGCTTTTACTTTTCTATGCCCATAGGAAATATCAATCTCTCCATAAGCATAAAGAGTTTGACCCAGCTTGTTTTGATGTTTCTGTCTCTTGGTGTGAGACCAAGAACACTGCAGTACAAGTTCATGTGAGTCAAGTGCAGGGAGTGCAGCTGGTGTAGAGGGAATGACAGGCACAACTTTGATGTTGCAGTTTGGCTTCACACCTATATTTTCACCAAAACTCTTAAACATTACTTTTGAGTGAAGTGCTGATGGCTCTTTTATTTAGGCTTATAAAGCTTGCAACTATTTTGGTATTTAAAACAAACCAGCAACTTGGACGCCTACATAAGCTCAAGTGAAATGCTTCTTTTCTTTCTTCCTTGCTTCATTTATGCTGCTGCAATTTATTCTTAGGGTGAAGACTGTCATCTTCTGAGGCCTTCTACCACCATGTAAAGTGGACTATTACATCATAGTGACCCTGCTTGGCTATTTCTTATCTATGTAATCCCCATGATGCTTTGCAGCTGTTTCTTAATAACCAGTGTAAGAGAGTTGATAAATGTCTGTTTGGAGAGCAATCATATTCAGCAGAGAGCAGGTGGGGGTTACCAGTTTCAAAGGTTTGGAGAGAAAGCCCAGGAATACCTTTAAACTTTCAATTCATACAGCACTCTGCCTTAGATAATCTTACCAGAGCTATTGCAGTTGTGAAGTGGAAACATCTGGCTGGGACTTCAATACCAGCTGCTTGTGTCTCTTCTCCATTGAGTGCCATCAGTGCTAGCTTATTTGTGTTGTTTTCTCTCTGTCATTTTAACTAGCAACTGCAGTGGGTGGTTCATTTCCTTTATTGCACTTCATATAAATTTGTCCTTTAAAGACAGATGAATGTAGGTGAAGCCTCGCGTAGTATGTGCCCAAATCCCAGAGGTATTTCTTGCCTAATACGATCTTCACTAAATGCTCTCCTACCAGGCAGTCACTTCAAGATCTGCAGTTGTTATGCTGTTCCTTGTGTGTGGAAGTTGTCAGTAGGACTTCCATGAATACTGATGAAATGGGTCCTTCTTTTTTTTAGTGTACGTTATTTAGGAACTGAGAACCCCTTCCCTCCACCTACAAACTCTAATAACAAGCAGAGCTGGATTGTTTTACCCTTTTCTTGTAAGTATATGCTAACAAAGACTGATGCTGACTTGAAGATTTCACAAGGAAGACATAACTCCTGTGTATAATCATAGGTACCTTTCAGAAGAGTTTAAAAGACAATCTTGTGTCAGAAAAAGGTTTACAAAAGACATTTCCAGTATCTTAACTTCTCATCTGTATTAGTAGTTGACAACAAAGATGTTTTGCATGTTTCAAAAGTGATATTAAGCCAAAGCCTTGGCACTGTGTCAGGAGGAATTGGCTCCACTATAACATTGCTGACAAAGCTCTGTTGCTTCCAGGACCCAGGTTAGGATCTGTGTGGGGCTTTACTATGTCTAGACACATTATGACCCATCTTTGGTAGCTCAGTAAAGCACTGCTCCTGTGGAACATGGACACACCAACAGAGGAATGGCAAGGCACTGGCACCAGCCATACATTTGGCACTGATGGGACCTTTTGCTGACAGCATGCTGCAATTCTTTTATGAATCAATTTGATACCAAAAATAGCTACTGGTTTCTTCAGAGACTGAGTCTATCATGGTATGGGGGTACTGTGGTTGCAAAGCACTCCCAATATGGAGTAGGATATACCTCCATAGAAGAAAGACTCAGCTAGTAGAAATTAATCTAGGAAAGAGATTAACACTTCTAATATAAATATAATCAGGCTGGTAGAGCTGCTTCTCTAGGATTTTCTGGTGTCTGCTGTTAGAGCTGCAATGTGGTCATATTCCTTGCTGATTTAGCTGAGACAGTGGTGATGTGTCTCTGTCCTAAGTCACATGGATGAGTCTTCAAACATTTGACCAAGGATCTTGAAAAGAAAATGAAAATTAAGTAAATGACAAGAAGGCAAGAAAGGCTTATGCTCAAACTTAAAATAGTGGTACAAGTCCAATGGGTTGTCATTGAACCTCTGTTGCAAAGGAAGGGAACTCAGGACGAGCTCTAGTCAGCAGGCAAAGCCAGCCACTACCCAGCAGCCCCCTGAGGGTGGGCAGGCTGCTCACCTACGAGAGACCTGGGAGGCCATAGGAGTTCTGTCTGTTGCTGAGAAAATGATGAGGCATGTTGGGGAGTGAAAGAGCAACTGTCTGTGGCAGTATCAGTTGCTCCCTTCCTTCTGCTTCTGTCTTACCTGACAGAGCAACTTGACTTCAAAGCTTTGTCCCAGTTTTGGTCTCAGTGTGGCCCCAAGAACATTCCTATGTAGCAGATAAATTCAGTTTTTCTCACACTGCTAAGAAGCCCTGAGCCAGCCTGTACTAAGTATACCTTCTGATTGCATTGCAAATGCAGGAACTAAATAATGAATGGGAAGTTCTTCCTCACTGTTGTTCTTGATGTGCCTATCTTTGGATTAGCGGCAGAAAGCAGCTTCTCTTGTAGGATCATTTTTATGCTGCAGGAAAAGCCGTTATGGCCATCTGTTGAGGAAAATGAGCAGTTTGCAATATGTTACATCTGTAAATGGATAAACTCTTCCAAGCATTACATGTGTTTATATACATACTTTGGTGTAATTGAGTAAAACTGAGGAATACAACTTGCTGCTTCATTTCCAAGTAACAAGCGATAGGACAAGAGGAAATGTGCCAGGGGAGGTTTAGATTGGCTATTGGGAACAATTTCTTCACTGAAAGGGTCCTCAAGCACTGGAACAGGCTGCCCAGGGAAGTGATTGAGTCACCATCCCTAGAGGTATTTAAAAGACGTGTAGAGGCAGCACTTAGGGACATGGTTTGGTGGTGGACTTGGCAGTGTTAGTTTACCGTTGGACTTGATCTTGAAGTTCTTTCCCAACCTAAACAATTCTATGACTCTATGATTTCCCTGTAGCTGGTAGCCAGTGTGCTTTTGCAAGGTGGATAGTGGGTAATTGTAATTTCAAATGTATTTTATGTATGTGTAGACGATATTGTGAGGATTAACATAATAGACTCTTAATCTTCCTTGTTGTTCAGAATTAGATAATTATTTCACAATTATTTTGGCTCAAATGTGTTCTGAAGGCTCTTAGCTGGGTTTATTTGATAGCAGAATTGTGACTGCTACACCTTGGAGTGCTGAGAATATTTGATTTTACTCCAGGCTTATCTTTCTTTCAACTATAGTGAATATCAATTAAACTTCAATTATTTAAGATTCTTGGATAAGTAACTATACTGTAAGACTTTAGAGTTCTTGTTAAGACAAACACTGTTTTATTTTCCTTCTAATATGTAATTGGGGGAACTGATTTAAAAAAGCAGCAAACACATATCCTCAGAGTGAATAACTTTTTTTTTTTTTTCCCTGTGTTTCATTTGATATATCACTTAGTGAAAGCAGCAAACTAAAATGGCAAAGCTAAGAAAATTGTAACAGCTTTTAGTGATAAGCAGTGAAATAAGTATCATGTGCTAGTAGCTTTCAAGTTGATTAGAGAGAGAGAGATTCAGTTACATTTCTGTGATTTACTATGCTTACATGTCACTTATATTCCACACATGGTTTGCATGTAATAGGTTATTTCTTTTGTGTTAAACTTCTCAGTACGGTGTTTGAAGTGGATTTAATAGCCCTGAGCTTTTCCGTGTATTGGTGCCTAGTTCCTGTGCTTATAGCTACCTATGCTTCAGGTATCATCTCAGCAGTAATACAGCAGACTCCTAAGACCCAATAGCCAAACCGGTAAGCAAATAATTTACTTACTTGACAGCCTGAATTTTATTGGGGCTTCATGTTATTCAGTCCTAGTGATAAATCCTGACATGGAGTCATGTTGTAGGACAGTCTGAACTTTGCTGGCATTTCTTTATTTTGCTTTTTAAATACATTTTTAACTTTTATAGTTGTGAGAGAGGGCTGTAAAACATCAGTTCTAATGGCTCTTCAAATGGAACAAACCCACTTTCTTTAATGTTTTCTGAGATAAAATATGTAATTTTCATGACTTGGAAGAGGAACACTGAGACTATTTAATGTTTCTGCTTGGCAATATTGAGTTGTAAGTGAAGGATTTGGATGGGCACATTTAAGGAAGCAAGACAGTGGATTAGAGGACAACTGTGGGGCTAGCTGTTACAGCTTGTCAGCATATAGATGAAACAATCTGTTTTCTGTCTGGCTTCTACACTGTTTCCAGTAAAATATATTCTATTGTTCTATTAAGATAGCACACTGTCTTACAGTGTGTCATTTTATAAACAGTATAAAATACACATCCTCCGTACAAAAGCCTGTAAGCTAGCCTTGCTGAGAGAGAGGCAGACTCTTTGTGACTGGTACAAATCCAGTGAACATAAATAAAGCAAACTTTGGTTAATTCCATGAAAAATGTCTGTCATTTGTCTGCTAAAAAGCATTGGTACTGCTTTCCAGTAGCAGATCACCCTCTTGTCTGCATTTATCCTTAGGGAAGTTATTCTGATTTGTTACCCATTCAGTCTCCTGTCTTTTGTACTAATGATTTTTAGATTTCTCTCCTGCATATTACAGGATTGTAAATGGGAAGACAGTGGGAAATTTGTGAATTAAGAGGTGGCAGATGGCATTAGCTACATGCTAAAGGAACAAGGGAGAATCTCAGGTTTGCACTTCTAATAGAGGGTAATAGAATGTGTGTATTTTAGCTGCTGCCTCTTACAGGTGCTTTGCATTGCATCAAGTGGGTCTTAACTACTCAGACCATCCAGAATTGGGCACGTTTGAGCATCTCCCCGTGCTCCAGTTATTGTGGGTTTTTCCCTCCCTTAACTGAAACGGGGTGTTTGTATAGGTGTAGCACACTTTTTGTACAGTGTTTTGTCATACATTAGATGTCTCAATTTCTTTCCAGTGACTTTTCCTTCTCCCCTTCAGCTGGTTCTATGGTAATGAGTCCTTTTGAACTGTCAGTGTGTGTATATTTCCATTTACACTGCTGGCACTTTGTTCTGAACCTTCTCCCCTTCTGTCCAAATAAATTACTTGAACTATCAGATCTGTCTCATTGTTCACAATAGCACTGCTGTGGATTCTCCAGATCCTCCTTCCTTTCTGAGTTTATTGATAATTTTGCAAAGGGCTCCTTCAAACTTCGGTAGGTGTAACTTTAAATAATCTTTGTTAATTGTTGCATGAGTCACAGAATCAAAGGGAAGGAGGAAAAATTATATTTTTAATTGCACAAACTATCCTGTGGAGGGGGTCTAGCTAACCTATTGACTTCTCATTATATAGTAATTTATATTCAAATTAATTTTGACAGCTGACATTTTGTTAGCTGTGATCATTTAAACTTCTGTAGCAATTTACAACATAGTTAATGTTGACCAGAATAATTTTTTAATAGTGATAGGAGGAGAGTCTTGTGCAGTGTTTAGAGATATGGCTGATAATCAGTCTCGAAGTATGCCCAAATACAGTAACTGAATGACCATGCTTTAAGATATTACTAATTGTTCATGAGAAGTAAGTTTTCAGAGGTGCACAGAGGAAGGCCAAGAGGCAACGTTTACAGCTGCAACAAGGATTAGACATAAGGAAAAAAAATAGTTAATAGTGAGGTTGGTCAGACAATGTAACAGGTGTTATAGAAAACCTTATACTATGAAAATACTAGAGTGAAAAAAATGTTGCTTTACAGAGGAAATGGAGGGCAATTAACATTGTCTTCTGCAGCTGATCACTGGTTCCAAATCACTGATATAAATCTGTAGAAAAGATAGGTCTGCTTTCTCTGCTATCACCCTAGGCTCTGTCTTCAGTCCTGGGCCAGCCAGGTGTCTTAGCAAGTTCCTGATTAAGCATATGGAATATTAATTTAATGAACTTGCTGAATCAGGACCTCCTGATGAATTCCCATCTTTCCTCATTTGCGCAAAGCTTATTTGCCAAACACACAGCTGAGTGAGGAGGAATGGGTTCGCTTTTCACAACCAGGGAAGCCTTCATGCCAACAACTGATGGAGTTATTCAATGAGACTGGGAATTTCCAGTCACATAAAGTTTTTTAAAGAAAAATGATTGCTCATCTTGATTAGTATCATTCCCTGAAGGGGTCCATGGCCTGCATTCTGCTGGAGCTGAACAGGTAACTAAACAGAGGAACGTTTAAAACTTTTCTACCTGAACATCCAACATAATTTCATCCTTTTCTATAAATCTTACTGTATTTTGTGTAACTTGGTCTCTCATCATAATGGGAGATAGAAGCATGCAAAATCTACAAGGCCTGAGAAATGCAAATTTGAAGCCAATGAATAAGTTCAGTGGCGTTTGGGTCAGGCCCTAAGAGGTGGTTCTGAAGTGCTAACCCCCTCTGTGCCTAATGATTATTTTTCATTACGGTGTTGTCAAATGATAACTGGGAGAAGACAGGATCGTTTGGGGCACTGTATTACTCAGCCACACACTTTATTGAAATCAGTGGGTTGGTTATTTTCTCACTGACTTTCATGGATATCAGATCAGACCCTATAAAAAGTTTAGTATACTTTCAAAATGGCATTTTATTTAATCAGATTCTGCTTGTCACTTAAAGCTAGTGATTTCACCTAAAAATGAACATGATTGCTTAGATTTTGATTTTGCTAGGGTTGTAACATAAATCAAGAATTTAGAAATTTAGAACAGAACTAGAGGAAACAAATTCCTTAGTGCTACAAGAATCACATTTCTTAATAATGTAAAAAAAATGGTTTTCCATCTCTTTCAAACTGTAGAGCACTGTTTCCTAGCAGAAGCTGGTAGTCTTTTATTAATTTTAAACTGCTAACTGTAACAGTTTTCATATTTACTTTTATTAGACTGTAAACCCTGGAAGATTCAGAAACTGTAGGTTCAAAGCTTTCCATCTAGAGAGTTCAGCTGCTCCTGTGTTTTGAACGCTAAATGTCTCTCCTGTATATAATTTATAAGTATAAATCAGTAGGAGCAGCCAGTGTTACAACATCCAGTGCTTTTAGGTCTTGCCCTCTTTTGGTGGCACTTATTCACAGCTCTTATTTCATATAACTACCATTAGTATTTCCCTGCGTGCACATACTGTAAACATTGTAATTTACCTTTTCAGGAGCAGGGTCTTGCTGTTTATTTTTGCAGAAGCAGACAGATGCTATTGGTTCATTTTCTTTTCATGACCCAGGTGCCAGTAGAACAAATGATTCAGACACAGCTCTCAACATATGGTGACGGGAAACTTGCAACCCCCAGAGTCATTTGTGTGTGCTTTGGTCTGGAGTACCGGTTTCTAAATCACAAGCCCTGTTTCCAAATGCAGAGCACACCTATTACTGCTTTTAATCTCAGCATCTTTCTCATTCCCTACTCATTCATTACCTGAACTGAAGGTGAGGCTGAGTACGTGTGTTCCCCTGGTTCTTTGCAAGGTGCTGTAGAAAAGCAATCTCTTTGTACTTCACCTGACAACTTGCAGAAAAGCTTTTTGGAGATTGTGTGTGTAGGAGAGCAAAATAGCAGAGTGGGCAGAGGAGAAAACTTGAAATCTGAATTCGGATAACATCTTAGGTTTATTTCATGGTGACTCTGAGGAGACTGGTTATTTTGTGGAGAGATTCTCTAAAGCCCTTTGTGGATCACCACTTTGTAACAAGAGGGATCTGATTGTGAGCTGAATTCAAGGCTTTTAGATCACAGAAAGAAGCACGTGCTGTTTGTATCTCACACCACAGAGATCCTTACTTTAATAGGCACTGGATGACTAAACATTTTTAAACCATTCAGTCCCTCTGAGAGGAGAAAAATGTAGCTGGCAAATACGTAATACTGATTTTCAGTGTAATCCAGTTATTTAGCCAGACACAAACTTCTGGAATTGTTTGCTGCTGCTTTTAATGAAATATCTACACATAGGAGTCTTTGTAGCAGTAGTTACCAGAAATGCTGGGCACATGTCTGTCTTTTGAGTTTCAGCATGGTTTTGGAATCAAGAGGCCCAAATCATGGATTAGTACCCACCTGTGCTAAGCACAGGAAAAACAACAGATCACAGAGCAGTCTGTACCCTAAAGGGTTTACAATTTGTTGTCTCCTGCTTAGTCACAGAGTAGTAGAAGTTGGAAGAGACCTCTGCAGATCGTCTATTCTAAACTGCTGCTCAAAGTAGGTTGCTCACGGCTGTGTCCAGGCAAGTTTTGGGGATCTCCAAGGAGGGAGACTCCACAAATTCTCCAAGCAGCTTGTTCCAGTGTTCAACCAACCTTAAAGTAAAAGGTTTCCTTTTCTTTAATTAAACTTTATGTATTTCAGTTTGTGCAGATTGCCTCTTGTCCTGTCACTGGGGACTGCTGAGAAGAATTTGGCATCATGTTCTTTCTCCCACACCCATCAGGAATTTATACACATCAATGACACCTCTCTGAGCCATGAATCTCTTAAAAAATGTCAACAGAGCACATTAATTTCTCCTAAATGAGCTCTAAATATGCCAGATGTGGAATATTTTGGGAAGAGTTAAAACTGTCTTCCTAGGTCCTCATTTATTCTTTATATTCCATAGGGTACCTGGTGCTATGAAGATCTTTCACAGCTTTTGCTTTTTTTTTTTTTTTTTTTGTAATGCAGTGTGTGTTTTGTTTTCAGCACAGTGTACTTTTGTACTTTAAGTTTTTCTTCCTTGCTCTTTCACCTTGTAGAGGTGAAACCATAAGGCTTGGTCTTATTCCTCATTCGGTGCAGTCTAGCACTGGCTAGTAAGTTTGTGGGGGAAGCATATAATGATACACTCTTTTCCTCTTTTCCAGAGGAAGTGAACTGGAAACTTCAGTAGTATGTGACTTACTGCTTTGTTAACTTGCTTTCATATTTATGCTATCACTTTCCTCTCACAGATACAGCTCTTACTCAGTGAATAATAAAGCCACATAGACACTGAAGGAATTACAAAATTCTTAAGAAGTGAAAAAGGAAAAGTTTGTAGCAAAGAAAAATGAACAATTTATTCCTCTATCAATACTGTGCAGTTAATTGACAAAAAATTTCTTACGTAATCTAACTTGTTTATGTTTACGTGAAATAATACCTTTTTCACCTACTTTCAGTAGGCTCAAAATCTATTTTCCAAGCCCCTAGCTTCCTGGTAATGTGACATCAGCACAACAGCCCAAGCTGATGATTATGTGAAAAGAAGAATATAATGGGACAAAAGAGTAAGACTGTGGCTTGATCTTTTCCATTGATAAATTTAGAACTTGTAAAAGCCAAAGTAATAGTTGTAGTGATAAAAAGAAATATAATTTTATACTTACCCGCTGTTCTAAGAAACAATGTATAATTATTGTGGGAGGAAGAAAAATACATCTCTCCCCTCACTCCGCTACTTTTTCTCCTTCTCTTTAGTGTTGAAATCATCCGGTTTAATTAAATCACCAACCTATTTCTGCACAAAGGATGACATTTCATTAATGATGTAAGATGTGCATGAGACAGAATTAACCTAATTTTCAAATGGATTTCAATTTGGAAAGGGCAACATGTAAAAATGTATTGTAAATGTGTGGGATGAGCTTGTTGAGCAGCTTTCTGAAGGAGATGGGATTATAAAACGATGAATAATTAGACAACAGTCCCTCTCCAACCTTTGTTTCTAACAGTCTTTTTGTAATCCCAGGAAATTTAGGTATCTGATGACACATATCAGGGATATATTAGAAATAGAATGAAAGAACAGAGTTGTGATGATTGCTAGCAAAATATATATGAATACATATATTTTTTTCTGTAATTTTTAGCTAAATAGTAGCCTTCAGTGGCTTTGTCAAAGTTACCACCACCTTAATCTGTTCTCTTTTTGGAAAAATAAAAGCAACAAAAAGTGAAAAAACAGTCTCCCGAACATCGTTTTGAATTGTCACTTTTGGTAGCACTTTTTCCAGACACTTATTGTCGTGCTTTGTTGAGGTATCAGATGTCATGTCCCTCCTGCATGCAGACCATTGCTTCTCAAATTATGATTTTATCAGAGTAGTTCTGATTAGGCTAGAGCCCAGTTCCCTCTGCTTGCTGTTGCTTTCAACTAGGACTGTGATCTTGCCATCACTGATGTGAATTGACCGAGCACAAAATGTTGTTCCCTACCCTGTAAAAAGTCTGAGATTTGAGAGATGCTGGTCTATTTTCTGTGTCAAGAGTCTTAGCTAAAAATGTATAAGAAGTTAAAATAGTGTATAAGAATACACTCTGTGGAAGTTGGGTATGCTCTTTATAATGTAGCCTAACTTTTTCCATATTTTGTTTAGTTTTGCTTTTTTTCCCCATTCTTCTTTCCTAGCAGTAAATTCAAGAAACATTGACAGCATTTATGGGTAACTGGGAAGGTCTGAAAGAGGCAGTTTTGATCTTAGGTTGTCAGGCAGTATGGTTGTGGCACAGCTCACATTTCAAGAAGCCAGTTTTACCATAAGGAAATATGCCTGTAGAGCTTGAGCTAGAGAGGGTAGTTAGAGTCTGTCCACGTTCACTTCACTTATTTACAAACATATCGAGCCCAACCGGCTGGGGTTTTCACAGCAGATCAGTGGTCATATAGTAAATTGTTCTGTAGATTTTAATAGATTTGCTGAACTGTAAATTGTCTTTTTTCTCACCTTCAAGGAGAGCTGATCATCTGCCTTATCATTCAGACTTACATTCCTGAAGTTTATCTGTATGTATTAGAGGTCCACGCTGTAATGCCAAGTCTTATTACTCTGAATTTAGAAATACCTTTCTAATTTTAACTTTATAATTTATAGGAAAAATGGAGTTTCTGAAGGGGTGGGGTTTTTTTGTGTTTTTTTTGTTGTTGTTTGTTTGTGGGTTTTTTTTGTTGTTGTTGTTTTTAACTTTACAGAGTTGGGGAAAGAAAACTTTACTTTCATTTCTATATTGCCAAAACTTAACTTTTATCAAAACAGTTCTCAAAAATCATTAACCTCTGAGAACAGGGTGCTGGGGAAGAGACAGTGAAGAGGTTTTAAACAGACCACCAAAAAATCTGTTGATTATCTGATAAAATAAATATGCTTTCTAAAAGTGTTGAATGAATATTTTGCAGCTCTTACATATGGCATAAGGGGGGTGAACTAATCCTTGTATTAGGAGACAGATTTTTAGGGGTCAGGATGTGAAGCTTAGAATGAGTGAGCAAATTAAAGTCCCATATTCTTTATTGACACAAAAATGATAATATAGTGGGTTTTGGTAAGATCTGTGTTGAAAATGGTTTTTTGTTGCCTGTGTTGAGAGCAAAGGCTTGAGCTACAAGATCGGTGGTAGTATTTATAATGAAATAAGGGACAGAGGTTCTCACTATTCCAGCTGTCTCTCTTCATTTAACTGTTATTCCTGTCTCAAATGAGCAGACACTGTATAACAACAAGATTTGCAAGGATAAATATCCTGCCCTTCTGCTTAGAACATCAATCTTGACTACTTACTTAGGAATGGGGGGGAGGTAAACTTCTGCAGTAAGTGTGGAAATAGAGAGTGAAAGGTATTTTGGAATTTAAGGTTGATATGAAAGGGGCCTTCTATAGCATTTACACAAAAAAAGTTTGTGTAAGATGAAGTGCATGCTTTTTAGATGGAGTATGGAGAAATAAAAGCTGATTAAAGGAGTGTTGAAAAAATTAGTTTAGCCTTGTTACTGGAGTAAGGAATTATCAGGAGAAATTCAGAATTACTATCCTGTCTATCCTTTGGCCTGGGGAAATGCGTCTCTGTAACAGGAGCAGAGCTGGAAGTTGAGGTCACAGTTCAATCCCAGAGTTCGGGGGCATGGTGGAAAATTTTATTCTGAACTTGACTTATTTCTAAACATTACAAGCTGATGTATTTCTTTCTTTTATAGGTATTCCTTTGATTTTATTTTCTCCCCTCTTGCTCTGGATCTTGTTCACAGTTATGGGGTCGCATTAGCTAGCAGAACGTTGTGTTGGCTTCTGCATGTACTGTGCGTGTACTGTTCTTAATGGACCTTTTATCTCTTTCAGAAAAAGGAATGAAGAAAATGAGCAACATCTATGAATCAGCAGCCAATACTCTGGGAATTTTTAACAGCCCATGCCTGACTAAAGTGGAGCTGCGGGTCGCATGCAAAGGCATATCAGACAGGGATGCCCTCTCAAAACCAGATCCTTGTGTCATCCTTAAAATGCAGTCACATGGCCAGTGGTTTGAGGTGAGTGTTTAATAAATAAAAATTATTCTTCTGATGCTTTAGGGCAGCATAGACAACTGAGGCAAAATTCAAATAGCAAGAACAATAAAGAGAAGAAGCAATTTAAAGCCTGTGACATAATCTTGTGAGAGTGAAGGAAAACTTTCCGTTAACTCTAACGCACTTTGAATCACTCTTGATGACACTTTGAACTTCTCTTTGGAGTCTACACTAAAAATGAAGATGATTAAAGAATGAAGCAGCATAAAACTTTTCCCTTTAGGCCCTCTTGTTTAATAAAAGGTATAAAATAGCAGAGATAATGATAGTGACCATCATGCATTTCAATCTAAAGAAGAAAAAGATTGTGGAAGAGAGAAGTATTTATTACTAGTTGGCAAGGAATTTGGTGACAAAGTAGCTTGTTTTGCAAATTTTGAGCATTACAGTTCGATTCAGTGTTGAAGTCAGTAGCCTAAACTAATGTATTGTCTTATCAATTTGCCTTGTATTGCAAATTGCATGTTTGATTAAAATCCCACTTTGTGTTATTTTACCTGATCTTAGAAACCATTTGATTGATAAATGGAAACAGGGTATCTTAGAGACAGGCAAATTGTGAATAAAGTACATTAGAATGTAATGTAACATTTTAAATGAAATCTTGTTGATTATTTTACTTGAGTGTTTGTGGTTAATCAAGCTACAAGGTGTGAATTATAATGGAAAGTTTGTATGAGAAAATTAGGAATGTATTAAATCCAGTTCATTCTAAGTGAGTATTCATGCCTCTCTTCAACTGTTTCAGCATTCACAATAAGATTGTGTTATCTGTCAAAAAGATAAAAATAATAAGAGCTGTGAGCATATGAAGAAAGCAAAATCCTAAATTAAGGAATTTTTTAATTTATCATTTTCAGCCAAGTTTGTCAGTCTTTGGGGATTTTGATCCAGTTATTACAGTTGTGTGGTTTTGACCTGTGGACCTCTGAAAATTTTCCAGTGCAGGGTCAGCACCAGCACAGCAAAGTTAAGGTTTTTTGCGGATATTCTTCCTCTTTTCTTAGTTCATTGCCTTAAATAGGTCCCTGGTAGAAAACCAGTGGGTAATTAGAAAGAGAACTCTCACGATTGTCCTAATGTTACAAAATCAGTGTCTTCATGTAATTGAAATTTAAGGTGATATGATAGTTAGTCCAAAAAAAGGTAATTCTAGCTAGCCATGTAGAAAGGAGCATTTAGCTGTACTGTATGTAATCACTTAAATAGTAGAAATTAACCAAGCAATGGATTAAAGGTCAAAATAAGTGAAACACCCCTGTTTGGAAAGGCACAAAAGATTTTGGTCTATCCATTTCAGTTCTCTGAATAACTGAGTATATTTCACACAGTTTGTCTGTGGCCAGTTATGATCAGGGTAAGTAGCTTTAAATTACATATTCTTATGTTGTAATGGAGATTCCTTTTATTTGATGTGGGTTTTAATTTGGAAAGTGATTGTCTGAATAGAGTAATTCTTGTAGAACAGATCTGTTCACTGATACGATTCTCATCTTGCATCAGTTGCTCCTACTGTCTAGTGAAAGTCCAGGGTATTCATTTTAATATGAACAAAAAGGTTTTATTAGTTCATGTTCCTATCAGTGCTGCAAAGCTAATACAGCTCTGACATGATGAGCCTTTTCCCATTTTGGCCAGTACATTCTCAACAGAATTTTTAATTAAGTTCCAGCTGCTAAGCTAAATTGAGCAGAGTCACTCAGGTATAGCTGAAGACATAATCAGGCTGGAAGAATCTTCTGCTGATGGCTTGGTGATCCAGCAAGACCTGAGACAGCAGACAGACTAATAATTTTTAAAATAAATCTAGTTACCAGTGAAATGAGCATATCCAACAGAAATCACTAAATGGCAACCCAAAGAAGAGTGGAACTGAAGAGTTTTGCCTCTTTGGATTTAGTGACTTCATGAACTTGTTTTGAATTTCCAGATACCTTAACCCATTGGAGGTAGGATGTCTCCAGAAAGACTGTAGCAAAATCTAGTATTGCTGAAACATGCATACTGATCACATATTCTGGTTGCGTGGAGGATTTATGAACATGGAGCAGTTGGGTTGAAGGTGCCTGAAATACAGGTTGTGGTCTGTATATGATTGCGCTCTTGCAAATAGGTGCTTTTGAAATGTATGGAAGGTACTGAGGACTGACTGCACAGCCCCTGCTGAGCCAGATGCAACTGAAGCTGGTGGGTTTAGGCTGATGGGATTGTATTGTGCATGCAATTAGAGATGCTAGGATGAGAGGATTTCACTCTACAGGTGCAGACAATCCCTGAATCCGTGCATATTTGTCTCTGGGAAAATTTTGATAAAACATGTCAGCCTGTTGCTGAGGAGATTTTTTTTTTTCCAGTTATGCAGTATTCTGTGTGCCTATGTGTTTGTTTGTGTAAATTATGCCACCTGCACATATAAATACAGAATGAAAATATCCATGCTGTTATAGAGTGGGTAGGTGCTGTTTCCAGAGATTGGAAATGGCATATATGTTGGGAGTTTTTGGGGGAGGGGTTTGTTTGGTTTAGGGGTTTTTTTAAATGTGGTGGGTTTTCTGGGTTTTTTTGTTTGGTTGGGTTTGGGGTTTTTTCAGTCACAGAATGGGTGATGTTGGAAAGGACTTCTAGGGGTCATCTGGCCCAACCCCCACTGCTCAAGCTGGGACACCTAGAGCCAGTTGCCCAGGACTGTATTAGACAGTTTTTGAATATTTATAAGGAGGGGGACTTCACAACCTCCCTGGGCAACCTGTGCCAGTGCTTGGTCACTCTCACAGTAATAAAGTATTTCCTGATGTTCTTATGTTTCAACTGGTGCCCGTTGCCTCTGGTCCTGTCACTAGCAACCACTGAAAAGAAGCCTGGCTCTGTCTTTGCACCTTCCCTTCAGGTATTTATATACATTGATCAGATGCTCCCTGAGCACTCCAGGTGTGGCCTCACCCATCCTGAGTATAGAGGAAGGATCACCTCTCTTGATCTGCTGGCAATACTTTGTCTAATGCAGCCCAGGATTCCATGTGCCTTTGCCACAAGGGCACACTGCTGGCTCATGTTCAAGTCTGCATCCACCAGGATCCCCAGGTTCTTTTCAGCAAAGCTGCTTTCCAGCTGGTCGTGACCCTCAGCATGTACTGGTACATGGGGTTATTCCTCTGCAAGGGTAAGGCTCTGCACTTTGCTCTATTGAACTTCATGAGGATTCTGTTAGCTCATTCCTCCAGCTTCTCAATGTTCCCCTGGATGGCAGCACGACCCTCTGGGCATATCAGATGCTCCTTCCAGTTGGTGCCATCTACAAACTTGCTGAGGGTACAGTCTGCCCCACTATCCATCCAGATCATTAATGAGGATGTTAAACAGGACTGGATCCAGTATTGATCCCCGCGGTACACTTCTAGTCACTGGCCTCCAACTAGACTTTGCGTCACTGATGACCAACCTCTGGGTCTAGCCATTCAGCCAGTTTTCAGTCCACCTCACTGTCTTCTCATCCTGCCATACATCAACTTTCCCTCTATGAGGATCTTATGGGAGACTTTATCAAAGGCCTTACTGAAGTCCAGGTAGTTGATATCCACTGCTCTCACCTCATCTACCAAGCCAATAACATCATCATAGGAGTTTGTCAAGTTGGTAAAGCATAACTTCCCCCTTGGACAAGCCATGTTGACTACTCCTGATGATTTTCTCATCCTTAATGTGCCTGGAAATGGTTTCCAGGATTAACTGCTCTATCCCCTTCCGATGAATCGAGGTGAGATGACTGTCCTGTAGTTCCCTGGGTCATTTGATGATATTAGTCCTCAGATGTGAAACCATTAAGAACACATGCAGGACATGGACAAGTTCTCAGAGAAGCCTGGATGTTGTCCCCAGGTCTGGCACAGATATGCTTGCTGGTTTTCTCTTCCTGTCTAGGTAGATATTTCCCTCTAAACAAACCTGTATGTGCATACATACCTCCCCCCTCATATTTCTCTGTGTATGTATGTTGATTCTATCTGAAAAGCACTATCTCCACTAATCCAGAATTAAAATAATATATTGTGTCTCCCAGGAAAATCGACAGTTTACTCTTTCTCTCACATGGAATTTGTATTTTTATCCTGAGATGACACGGTGTGATATAGCAGAATTTAAGATGATCCTATCCATATATACTAGAAGACAATTTGCTGATCCAGGGCTGAATTTTAGCTCTTCTGGCCTTAGTTTTAGGCAGGTACACTTTCAGGGTGACCAAATGTTGTACTACTTAAACTGTTTAAGATAATAATTTGATGGCTGCTTTTCCATATTGATTTGAATGTATTCAATTACTGGAACTAAGTTTCAGATGGTGAATTACTGGACTAAGCTTCGGATGGCGAATGGCTGAGTGGGGTAGTAGAATGAGGCAAGGTACATGATGATAAATTCCTTTGCTCCAGTGATTATTTTACCAACATGCAGTGTGAATGTCCTTGTGGAATAAATGTTAATTGTGTATAGCACTGCAGTCTTCAGCTGAGATGCGCTAGCACTTAAATTCTTATTAACTTCTTATTCCTAAGAAAGTAGCTTGGGCCTGTTCACAGGTTGTTATCTGCATATGGCAAGTACACATGTTATTTTGAAAGTCAAGTAAATTGCTGAGCTGTGTCTGGTCATACGAGATTTACATGAGATCGGGAGGTGTAATCCAGCCTGATTTAGCCATATGGAATGTGATGTCCATAACTACAGAAAGAGAAGAACAGTTTAGGAAGACAGTAGCCATGTTTGGAAATCAGGGAGGGCTTCCTGTAGCTGTACTTATAGCTTTCTGCAGCAGGATATTAGAGTATCTGCTACCTTATGGATCTGAACAGCCAGCTGGAGTTTTTGGTTTTTCCCCTAAGTCTTTATTAAACTTGAAATAACTGCAGAGCAAATAAAGCAGTACCCAAAGACGACATGCAGTTCCTAAAATTCATGTTGATGGAATTGGGTGAAATTTTTTGGAGGGATAGGTTTGTTAACTGAATTTTTTTTTTTCATTAAAATGTTATCTGAATTCACAAATTCGGTGAAACTCAATGAGCTATGATAAAAACGTATAGGGCAAACCAGCAACTTACCATTTTGGTGTTTTTAAAATAAAAGGCATTTACTTGTCATTTGGCATTACATTTGATGTCAAGGATCACCTTGGCATGATTAAAGAACCAAAACCGAGTTTTCTTTCTTTTCCTTTTGCTTTGAGCACTAACCCTGCACACCCACACAAACCTTCATGCAAACAGACAGTAGAGACCAGTGAGATTGGAAATGCATGGAACTAGTTAATGTGTAGAAGAGCAGTGGAGTCTGCTAAACAGTCCAACTAGGAATCAACCCATAGGAAGGGCACAGTCTTACTCTTCATCTGTAATTGCTTTTCCCCTTAGTCCTGCTCTCTCTTTTTAATTTCTGAATTCATTCCAGGGTCCTTCTTTCTCTGCTTCCTCACCTGCCTCAGCTCTCCATTTCCATTCCCAGCACCTGCTGCCTTGTTTTGCTCCTCCACATATTGGAGAGTGGGGGAGATTCCCTGCCCCTTCTTGTTATGGGGGAAGGATCTGAAGAGAAGACCTTGAGGCAGACTTCAGTTACTTGTTTCCATAGATACCCGAAGTTTTTCTCATGTTATCCATCTGTGGATGTTACAGCCCACTGCAGAAGCCAACAAGCCATGAAGTAGTGGAGTCTGTGGGTTGACATGTTCCATGACTCTAGAAAACTATTCCAAAATAACTACAAAAGCACTGTGAAGATGGAAAAAAACCCACCATATATAAATAAACCCCAATAAATAATTCTTTTTCAGTTCATGTAGATAAACAGAGTAATAGATGAATGTTTGGATGAAACCGAGTTTGATGATCAGAAAGAAGAACCACCACCACCAGTAGCCATACAGATTTGGGCTCAAGGCCTGTCTCAACTTGTCTCGCATCTGCTACTTGGTGATGGTGAAGAAGTGTGAGATCAGGGAAATATAAAAGTGTCTTTCCAGCTTTCTCTGCCACCCCTTATCGATCTGCAGTTCAGGGAGTTCTTAAACAAAAGTTTGTGACTTTGTAATTAAAAAACATTGGTAGAATAACATCTATAACTTTGTTAAAATAACTTTAGAAATAAACTTTCATGGTATCCTGGGACATAAGATTTCTGCAAGCTTAAGTGGTGGTTGAATAAAGTAATATTACTTGAATTTTTTGCACTTGCCACTTGCTGATTCAAGTCCCTCGTTCCTGTATTGGAGGGACACTGAAAATCCCTGTTCATTTTTTCAATACCATTTGGGATTTGAGTCTTCTGATTTGTCTGTGACTGCATAAGAAAGCAACCATTATGTCCTATATTTTGAAGATTAAGCATATCTAGCCCATCAAGGAACATGGATTAGTTTGGATGGTTATTTGAACCACATTTATTAAACAATGTTTTAGATATGCAGTGCCAAAAGCTATCGCTATATTCCCATAGAGATTTTCAGGCAGTGATTTGGGATTTATTCTCTGCTTTAAAGAGCTGTGAGTCTTTACAAGTGGGCTGGTTTATTGGATGTTTGGTGGCTTCTTGGATTTTTTTTTTTTTTTAATAATAGTCAGTGCTAGAATAGATTCTAGATTTTTTTTTTTTCTGGTTTCACTCTAAAATTTCAGCATGGTGAACAAACATCCTGTATAAAATTAATTGTAAGTTATGAGGTAACAGTAAAATGAACATACCACCTTATGAAGATTTTTCTCAGGCAAAGAAAGGGAGGTTCAAATTTCTGATGAGCTGTTTTCACAGAATCACAGAATTGTCAAGGTTGGAAAAGACGTTGAAGATCATCCAGTCCAACTGTTAACCTAACAATGACAGTTGCCCTTCTTTATTGAAACTCTAGATTTATTTTAAATACCAAATCACAGAATCAACTAGATTGGAAAAGATCTTGAAGATCATCTAGTTCAACCATTAACCTAACACCGACACTTCCCAACTCCACCAGATCCCTCAGCACTATGTCGACCCGACTCTCAAACACCTCCAGGGATGGGGACTCCACCACCTCCCTGGGCAGCCCATTCCAACACCTAACAACCCCTTCTGGAAAGAAATGCTTCCTGATATCCAGTCTAAACCTTCCCTGGCACAACTTGAGGCCATTCCCTCTTGTCCTGTCGCTTACTACTTGGTTAAAGAGACTCATCCCCAGCTCTCTGCACCCTCCTTTCAGGGAGCTGTAGAGGGCGATGAGGTCTCCCCTCAGCCTCCTCTTCTCCAGACTAAACACCCCCAGTTCCCTCAGCCACTCCCCGTACGACCTGTGCTCCAGACCCTGCACCAGCTCCGTTGCCCTTCTCTGGACACACTCAAGTCATTCCATGTCCTTTTTGTAGTGAGGGGCCCAAAACTGAACACAGGAATCAAGGGGCGGCCTCACCAGTGCCGAGTACAGGGGTGAGATCCCTTCCCTGTCCCTGCTGGCCACGCTATTGCTGACACAAGCCAGGATGCCATTGGCCTTCTTGGCCCCCTGGGCACACTGCTGGCTTTCAGCTGGCTGTCAATCAGCACCCCCAGGTCCCTCTCTGACTGGCAAATAATTTTGGATTCATGCAAATCCTGATTGATGAAAGCCAATGGGGAAGAATTGAATATTTAATTGAAATGAGCAAGACCTTCATCAGAAAAGAAAGGCAATGAGATTCTCTTTAATTAAGCCACGATGTGGCCAAGATTCTACCATTCCTGACCTGGAGCTGGCAATCTAGTTAATTGGCCCTTACTGCCGAGAACCCTCAGGTCTTTAGAGTACTTAGTCTTGTACGGATCTGTAGGGCACATCTTGCAGGTGATGATCTGTTGGTGCGAGTGTTAATTACTGACCTTTGGACCTAAGAAGAAATGGGAGCAGTCCTTCTGCATTCATTTCCCAAGGAGTATTCCTAGATGACACGTAAGAGTTTTTCAGGTGCCATTAAAGGCCTCTTGTTCTAACTCTACAAACAGAAAGCTGTGATTTTATTTGCATCACAGCAATGTGCCTGTGTATATGCCTTTATAGCCTGTTGTATCTTCATAATTTAATATTGTACTTTCTCCCTTTTCATCAAGTGTATGTTGATGCTAATGAATGTTTCTTTGCTCAGGGCTACTTGGTAACCTCTGTTGCTGCCAAGATTTGCTTTTAGCTTCTGCTTTCTACTGCTGGTATATTTCCCCGAAGTTTTTCTGTATGGTGTGAATGACAAAGACAGCTCATCTTTTTCAAACACACTGGAAGACTATGGGGTCAGGCTGCAGGCTAATTGAATATTTTATCTTGGTCTGTTCCTGGCCTGAATTAATCTAATTGGATATTTTACTTTCCAAGCCTTAGTATTTTGGAGTCATCCTCTGTTCCAAGAGGTTGCTGTTGAAGAGCTCCTGTCATTAACTCTTTCAGGAGAACTAAAAGTTCTCCACATGGAGGGAATATTGTGAAATTTTCCTTCAGATCCTACGTAACATCTTTCATAATATTCTATTCAATTCCTAATGCACTGAGTACATTTTTGCAAGTATATGTGCATAAACTCAAAACCTGGAATTGCATTTTATGTTACCCTTCTTTTAAAAAAGAAAGACAACTCGCTTCCACTGCCCAGTCTTTTCTAACTACTTATGCAAAGTCAGAAGTCTGAAGAGTGAAGGCTGTAAATTTTTTGTGTTGGCAAATATTTGATTAGAAGCTGATACTGGGAATGTTTTCCTCCTGTGTCTCGTTCAGAAACATGAACATCATTAGGTTTTGATGAGATTTTTCTTTTTACACCGCAGGTGCTAATAAATGACTATTTATTTTAAATCCATGTTACAATAACTCTTTTTTGCTTTTATCTTATCCATCACTGCTGCTTTTTCTTGAGCCTCCTTCTTGTCTCAGCATTTAAACATAGCCACAGTGCTTTTTTTCCCCTGTCTTTTAAATCAACTAATTGTTAAACTTGAACTCATTTGAGTCAGAAAGACTGTCTCAACTGAAGTCAAATACTGTCACATTGGGTCAATATATATGAACTATCATAATGTTTCACTAGCTCAAACAGCAATTTCTGCCTCTGTAGTCCAATTTGTGAAACGTAATGCATGCACAAAGAAGAGAAGGAGAAAACAGATTTGTACAATGCACGTTTTCTTGCTGAGAGTAATCATTTTTGGACCGGATGTTTCCCCTCTACCAGAGCTGTGGGATCCCCTGCCAGAGCAGCAACAGGAGGCTAGCTTCTGTCTGCGTCTGTCCAACTAAATCTCTTCAGGTCCCCTGTCTTCATGTCATGGCAGAGTGAAGAGTTTTTTCTCATAGTTTACATAAATGAATAAAAACAAGTGTACTCCTGGAAAGTCAGGAGGGAGCACTTGTATAGAGAGGTGGTAAAAGCCACATGGTCTCGCCCTGATCCTGTGGCCTGGAGCATCTTCTACTGGGAAGATCTGCCACTGAGACCAGTTTCCAGGAGCCTTCTGACTGGTAAATGCCTCTTGGATTTCAGTGTCCAGTGGGTCAGGAATTGTGGAAATGATTGAAGAACTCTGTTAATTTCTTGTGAACAATTTCTGTTTAAGCATATTCCAGCCATCATCAGTGTTTTTGCAAGCAGCACTATGCACATATCTTCCCATTTGTACCTGTGAAGGGCTGAATGCTCAGTTGTCAGATTTCTCTGTGCTTTTGCAAACATTTGTGTATCATTGCTGGTAGAAATGTCTTGAATGGTTTTAAACTGCCTGAAAATTTTGACTTTATCTTAACTAACTGTTGAGTAGTTTGATTGCAGACATAAAATATCAAGAGACAACTGGGAGGAGTTCGCATTTATTCTTGTATTTGTCACATTTGGTCAAAATGCTATGGCTGACAAAATGACTTCTATTAAGAAAAGCTTTTTTTTTTCTCAAACAGAGAACTTGAATTACTTCTTCTCCACCGCCTCAGCCACACCCCTGGTTGCAAATATTTCTTTGTTATTATTGCACTTTCATCAGTATTTCTAATGATCCTAAGATGTGCTTGCAAATACTGCCTTTAGCCACGCTGACTATTTGATGGTTCTCAATTCACGCTTCACTAACTTTTCACAACTTTCACTCAGGATAACTTTCCATGAAGGCTGTGACTCTTAAACAGTATTCTAAGTCATATTAATAAAACAAGAGTTTTCTTACATCTACTTTTTAAACCAGGTCAAGCCTTGTAGTTTTGTTGTATGAGTAGCGTAAAAAAACCCCAAACCCAAAAAACGAACAAAACCCAACATATCTAATGAATATATTGGGATAAAGGAAGGTTTTACAGTGCTCCCACTACTTTATTAACACTGGATAATTAGTTTGGTCATCTGTTACAGTTTATATGTTTATAGAAAAGATATGAAGTTTTCTGTCACACCTGTGAGACTGAATACTGGTGTATGGTATTTTTAGCAGTACTGTTCATATTTTTCAGAGGGTTAGGAATAGATCTGAGCACTTGCAAATACCCTCCATTCTATGGCCAGCTGAGAGTGATCATTTTCTTCTATCGCAGAAAGAAATCATCCTTTCTCTAGACTCTGTAGCAGTAATCTCTGACTGCACAAAAAAGGACACTTGTACTTTTCTGTACACAAGCATGCAAGGACAGCCTTTAAGATGAACGACAGCCTCATCAGGTAGAGGTTCTTAAAGGGGAAGAGTTATCTTTGTTTCATGCATCCCTGTGGAGCAGAGACAAGGTAACATGGACTGAGACTGTGTACAGGTGTTGGGAAACCTTCAGCTGTGGCTCCCTTGCAGGTCAAGATAAAAGAATTGACAGCCATAAAGGATGAGCTTAAGAAAGAGTTTGCTTTCTCTCTGTCGCTCCCTTTTATTCAGGAATTAAAACAGATTGTAAAATAAAAGTTGGGATGTGTTTTCTCATGCAATACTGTACTAGGTTTTTGCAGATATAGATCCTCAGAATAGCTTTTTCAGGCATTTGGCAAGTAAAAAAAACCAAAGAACTAATAATAATAATAAATCAAAAAAAATTTGTAGAAATGCTACTAAAAAAAAAAAAAAAAAAAAAAAAAGTTTTGATTCCTGATGAGGAGGTAGCACAGAATACCAGTAGCTCATGTGGCTGAACAGCCTTAGGAAGAACTTTGCAGAAATCCAGCCCCAATCTGTGGAGTGTGTGTGTGTGCATTATCCCTACATTTAGCATTAAGCATATCTGGGTGAGTTGAGTATTCTTTGGCATGAGCCAAAAGGAAAAATGCTATAGCTCTGTATGGGAGAAGCAGCCGTACTGCCACCAGCAGCTCAAGGTTCAAAAAAACCCCATTTTTGATTCTGTTGCCCTCTTTCCCTGCAGTTTAATCGTCTATCCATCAGTTAAGTAACATTTTAAACTTAGATGAAGAGTCTAAGGCTCCTTTTATATGGGCAGGCAGATGCACATTTCAGATTAGCTCAGTGATATACCTGCTTCTCATGAAATATTTATTACAGATAGACAAACTTCACACATCTCCAGGACAGATTTTAAGCCTGACTTTAGTAGTCTGACAGACTGTGATAAATCTCAGTAAACAGGATTATTTGGAGCTAGTTTGTAAATAGCTAATCCATTTGATTGATTCAGTACACTAATTCTTAACCTATCAGAATGAGACTGAGAGATTGTCAGCAATTTAACCTCTTTTACTGGGAGGGGTTTTAGGGTTTAATATGAATTGTTTCCTGAATGCAAAGAGCAGTTTTGAAACTCTGAGAGTAACTGATTTAGAAAAACAGCCTGAATTACTGTGAAAGTTCTTTGAAAAGTCTTCTATTTGAGTACTGTTGGACCAGGGATACCAAATTCATTAAGCTGGTTTTGTTTAAAACCAGTGCACAGCAAGATAACATGCTGTTGATATGAATTGGTGGAGTTTAAGTTCATGCAAAGGAAAGTAAAAGCCAATTCACTGGAACTGTTGTTTTTCATCTTCCCTCATTTTAGTAGTAGCTTAAAATATATTGCATTATTTGTGTTGTAATCAGGCCAGAATATAGACTCTGTGAAATCCAATTGAGAATTGAAGTGTCCAAACTACATTTCCACACATATGTGCTGACCTTATCTGTTAACAGATATTTTCGTGTTTTGCCTGATATTTTTTTCATTTAAAAAAAAAAAAAAAATGGAACAGATTGACTTATTTTTCCTTTCTCCCCTTGAAAACTTTACAGTTCTGCATATAAACCCCATGAAATCCAAGCAGAGCCACACTGCATCAGTTATCTGCATAGCTCTGCATTGAGATTTCTTATATAGTTTGTGGTATTCATCTTGTATATGTTACTGGTGGGTGCTCAGAGCATACACAAAGCAAAATACAAACCCAGGGTGTATTTCTAGATAAATTACTCCCTTCCATCCTGATTTCCATTTTAAAAAGCTGTGACTGCTTCATGAAAAGTAGGTTTCTGTCTCTTTTGAATCTTACTTGTCAAAAAAAGTGCATTTTGCCCATCAGCTCACAGACTGCAGAACACCTCCCTGCCTGAAATGGTATTCTTGTGGTTTTGCTGCAGCTTTGCTTTAGGTGTTTCACACTTTCTCTTTGGAAGCTAAGACTGTGTCTCAGTAAAACATCAGAATCGTGATTTCTGCTTTTATTTATTTTCCTACACTTTTTTGTTCTTTTGCATAAACTAGTAAAAGCCTGCTTCAGAGGAGTAAAGCAACAGGGCTGAAAAAATCTCTTCCTGGCAGAGGACTTGGAGTGGCTGCTACCATCACCACACCACTGCTGCTCACAGCAAAGCAAAATGCCTTTACCAATCCTGTCTCTACAAAGGTGCTTACTTGCTAAAAATATTTCAGGGCACTATGGACAGTCTATACAAATTCTGTACTGTTTGGGTGTAGGTTGTTTAGGTGATCTGGTTCAACAAATTTACCTGGCTTTTGTTCAAAATGTCACACTTAAAGCTGGTAAATTAAAAATATGTGATAAGCCAATTCTTGAAGACACCTCTAGAAGAGCATGTAAGTCATTGGAATTGGAATCATTGATGTAGCTCCCTATCAATAATTTCTGTGTTCAAAGACCTACAGTGTATTGTTCCATCAGTTTCTTTAGAATTTAGGTTGAAATTGATCATAAAATATTAACTGTAACTATCTAAGGGAGATCTCATCATTTGGTGAGATGCTTAGTTTTTATTCCACACCACCAACACTGGACATTGTGTTTTTGAAGCAGAAAACTATCTACTGTGGTAATCTGAACTTGCCATGATATACTTAATCAGAGGGAAATATATGAGGTTTGAGGCTTCTGTTTTTCAAATGTTTGGAAAAACTAATTGCCTTACTATAGCATCAGCCAGCTCATGCAGTTGGTGTAGAACTAGTTCATGGTGTAGAACTAAGTGCTCCACATCAGTTCTATATGTTTCTTTAGGGAAACATTTTGATGATCATTGTACCTTCTTGTATTTAAATAGTTTGAGGACTGATTTCCATCTAGGTTGGAAAAGACCTTGAAGATCATCTGGTCCAGCCATTAACCTAACACTGACAGTTCCCAACTACACCAGATCCCTCAGCGCTATGTTGACCTGACTCTTAAACACCTCCAGGGATGGGGACTCCACCACCTCCCTGGACAGCCCATTCCAACCCCTAACAACCCCTTCTGGAAAGAAATGCTTCCTGATATCTAGCCTAAACCTTCTCTGGCACAACTTGAGGCCATTCCCTCTTGTCCTATCACTTGTTACTTGGTTAAAGAGACTCATCCAGCTCTCTGCACCCTCCTGTCAGGGAGCTGTAGAGGGCGATGAGGTCTCCCCTCAGCCTCCTCTTCTCCAGACTAAACCCCCCCAGTTCCCTCAGCCGCTCCCGTACGACCTGTGCTCCAGACCCTGCACCAGCTCCATTGCCCTTCTCTGGACACGCTCGAGTCATTCAATGTCCTTTTGTAGTGAGGGGCCCAAAACTGAACACAGGAATCGAGGGGCGGCCTCATCAGTGCCGAGTACAGGGGTGAGATCCCTTCCCTGTCCCTGCTGGCCACGCTATTGCTGACACAAGCCAGGATGTCATTGGCCTTCTTGGCCCCCTGGGCACACTGCTGGCTCCTGTTCGGCCAGCTGTCAATCAGCACTCCCAGGTCGCTCTCTGACTGGCAGCTCTCCAGCCACTCCTCCCCAAGCCTGTAGCGCTGCTGGGGGTTGTTGTGGCCCAAGGGCAGCCCCCGGCATTTGGCCTTATGGAAACTCCTCCAGTTGGGCTCAGCCCATGGCTCCAGCCTGTCCAGGTCTCTCTGCAGAGCCTCCCTACCCTCGAGCAGATCAACACTCCCACCCAACTGGGTGTCATCTGCAAACTGACTGAGGGTGCACTCGATCCCCTCGTCTAGATCATCAATAAAGGTGTTAAACAGGAGTGGCCCCAACATTGAGCCCTCAGGACACCACTTGTGACCGGCTGCCAACTGGATTTAACTCCGTTCCCCACAACTCTTTGGGCCCGGCCATCCAGACAGTTTTTTACCCATCAAATCGTGTGCCCATCCAAGCCTCGAGCAGCCAGTTTCTCCAGGAGAATGCTGTGGGAAACGGTGTCAAAGGCCTTGCTAAAGTCAAGGTAGACAACATCCACAGCCTTTCCCTCATCCAATAAGCAGGTCGCCATGTCGTAGAAGGAGATCAGGTTTGTCAAGCAGGACCTGTCTTTCATAAACCTTATTAGTATTCTGTAGCCTTGTTACTTTTGTAAACTTAAAATCTCTTGCTTTGTTACTGCCATGTGACCTGGACTAGTTTCAATAACCTTACTTCCCTGACTGCCCTTTGGTTTTCACATGGCTGCAGGAACTGTTTTTACTTACAGTGACATTTGCATCTTTTCAAAACTGTATTCGCACTTCTCCAGTTTATATTGGGCATGTGTTTGTCTTTCATATTCTGCACAGGAATATACAATATAGATTCCTATGCCTTTATTTTTCTATTTGAAGTTATTGTCTTTACGTTTTCAGTTATCATTTGATGTTTCATTTGTCTGTTTACACCCAATGTTTGCTTAATTCTGTTCTGTGCCTGACTACTTGCTTACTTGATTCTTTAATATAAATCCCAAATTGGTTCCTTGACCATATTTGCATTAATCTTATTCTTTCTCTTAAGAAAGACTTTATTAATGTATTTTGGAAGGAGTATCCCTTCTTTCTTCCTTAGGATGGTGGGACTTATTTGACATTCTCCCATGTTTAGCCTAACAGCTCTATCATGAAGTTATGTTTAAAATGTTACAGACAAATTTTACTTTTTTGTATATATAACTTATATTTCTCACTGGGAATTTAACCAGATGTTTTAATAATGCTGGAAACTGTTGATCATAACTCATCCTGTGGTAATGAGTGAGACTTATCCTTAGCAAAAGTTAAAATTCTACATGCAACTGTGATTCCACATAAAAGTGTTATTTTTAAATTCAACTTATATGTGACGCTGGTTTTTAACTTTTTGCCCGGATTTGTTTGGTTGTGGATTTGCTGCTCAACATTAATTTGCAGTATTGACAGCAAAAATTAAGTGCTTGCAGGGATTGCATGCTTGTTTTTTAAATTTATTTTAAAGACTCTGCTTTTCAGGATTGATCTAATGTTGTCATTATTTAAAGTGGCCATGTCCTGGCCTTCAGTTGCCCCTGCTTTCTGTGGGAAAGAAGGTGGTTGCGAGTTGCAGTTTTAATGTAAAATAGCACACTTAATGTATTTTTGTCTCTGAGCTTTTCTTTTAAGATGGAAACCTTTCCAATTCACATAGTTTGGAGTTAAAGAATGAAATGAATCATTATTGCACTTTAAGGAACCATTCAGAAGCCTGCATTTTTTCTTTATAACGTAGAAGAGCTGTACATATTCTTTGCTAAGCTGTGCATAAGCAGTTTGTGTTTATGTTATTTTTGGAAGGGTAACACTAAGAACCCTAAGGAATACATGCATCTTCAATAAAATTTGAAACCAAGGAAGTCCATATTTTTGAATACATTTTAATTGTGTCAGTTGGGAATATTTTTAAATAAGATTCTGGCACAGTGGTAAGAGTTCACAGAGTTTACATTGTCATAGTATGCCTCTTTCTGTCTGTATATCCTCTTTCAGAGCAGCCATGTGCTCTTATCCATTTAGCTGTTGCACAGCTGATGTCGGCTAATTATTTTTTTCCTCCTCTTCATTGTATCACTCTGCTTTTTCTGCTGATTTCAGCGGGAGTTGGAGGGCAGTCTATTTAAAGAGCACATACTTTTATCTCACTGTCTCTTGCGAATTGTTGTATAATTTGGCTATTCCTGGGGATCTTTGCGATGAGAATACATAATTTACTGACCATCTGCCTGTCTTTTCCTTCTCCTTTCATTACAGATGTGGGAAGGACAGGCTGAAAAGTAGGCAGTCTTATAACGTGTGTGCAGAACTGCTTGGTAGACTGCTGACCAGTTTAGATACTGTGTTTGTCATTCAGAAGTCAGCTTTGTACTAGCAGTTGCTGTTACGACGTGAAATACAAAGGAAGGCTGGTGCATCTCACATAGTACTGAAGTGTTTATGATGGATGAGTTTGTTTGACAACAGTTGTTTGAGCTTTTTCATAACATGATTGTTGATTTTTTTACAACACTATATTGCTTTCAGCCAATATTCAAAATCACAGACTACACCTTAACTTTGTGACCAGCATTCTTTTATGGCAAGTCTGGGAAATCTCATTCTGTCCAAACAGGGAGCTACTGAAAGTCCTAAATGATCTGGCTAGAAGGGCTCAAACTAGTTCTATTTGGGATTGTATGTATGTGTGAAAGGGAGAAAAAGGAAAGCAAGATAAGATGGAAGACACACTAATGTAGAATCAAAATGAGATTGTATCTAAAACCCAATAAGCCTGGAAATGTTAATACAGCCTGGAGGGCAGTGGTGGGTGTTCCCAAGAGAAACGTAGAAAATAGGCTCTTGGATCTGAGATTTGTCTAAAGGACATCTGTGGCTATAAAGAAGGAGAACTTTGGTCATTTGATGTTTTTATGAATGATTTAAAATAGTTGAATCAGAGCTACCTGACTAGAGAACTCTAGAAAGCTAGTCTGTTCTAGAGAACAAGTCCTGTGAGGAGCGGCTGAGGGAACTGGGGTTGTTTCTGGAGAAAAGGAGGCTGAGACGAGACCTTAACGCTCTCTACAACTACCTGAAAGGAGGTTTAGCAAGATTGGTCTCTTCTCCCAGGTAATAAGCAATAGGACAAGAGGAAAAGCATCAAGTTGCACCAGGGGAGGTTTAGATTGGATATTAAAAAAAAAAAAAATTCTTCACCAGAAGGCTTATCAAGCATTAGAACAGGCTGCCTAGGGAAGTGGTTGAATCACCATCCTTGGAGGTATTTATAAGACATGTAGATGTGGCACTTAGGGACATGGTTTAGTGGTGGACTTGGCAGTGTTAGGTTTATGGTCAGACTTGATGAAGGATTCTGTGATTCTATCCTGTTTTCATTCTCAGTGGAATTATGTTACAGGACCTAAATCTTGGCACATAGCTCAGGTGAGATCGTAGTTCACTGAGGTTTATACCAGGACAGATACTCTTTGTGTTTGTTACTCTTGCTCTTTTGCAGAAGTTGCAATATCTCTGTATGAAAGTGATCGATCATGGTGTATCTGCAGAGTTATGTTTTCTGAGGCAGGTATAGGTGTGATGGATGTATTTTTCATCATCATTGCTAAAGGTGATCTCTTAAACTCCTGCAGGGACCTTATATCCAATCTCACAAATTGCAGTTTTATTCTAAAAATATAGGTATGCAAACTCAGACCTAAAGTAGTCCTTTTGCTCTGGTGATTTTTTTTTCCAACTCTTTGCCATGCTGTTGCCTGTGTTTATAAACTACTTAGATATAAGCTCTTAGGGGCAGGAAATCTCTCTTCTCTCTTTTTTTTTTTTTTTTTTGCAAAGGATAGTAAGAACCTTATCTAGGTCTCTAGGTGCTATCACAATATAAATAAACATAATGATAGTCCTTTGAGTAGTAGTAAGTCTGATATAGCTGAAATGAAGTAGGAGCCTACGCTGGAGTGAAAGCTTTTATTTGAAGTGCAAAGCAAAGAGGGCAAAACATACGTGGATTTTCATCTGTTATCTTTTTGATATTTTGAGAAAATATTAAATGTGGCTTGTCACTTAATGTGACCAAGGCTATCCTGTTGCAGCTTTTTTTTTTTTTTTTTTAAACTAATTATTCTGCAGTATGGAGTGTTTTGATTTAGACACCCTTTTGAAAGATCAGTATTCATGGCACATGCAGTGAAGAGCATTTAAAATTAAAAGGCTGCTTTAGACTTTTAAGAGCACCTGGATCTTATTTTAGAAGCAATTGGAACTAAGGAGCAGCACCTTGTAGGGTAATTCTTTTTCTTTTTTTTTTTTATTGTATTTGAGTACTTGGTGGGGAATTGATTTGAACAGCGCGCTGCTGAGCTCTTCAGATTTTGAAGTACTTCCAATTCCCAATCACATTTAGCTGCAGAGCATGATCTCCTCTTAGTCTTACAAGCCCAGCTATCATAAGAATATCACCCAGACAAAGAAATGAATCTAGGGTCTTTTGATTTATCAAACATTTTATTTCATGTATTTTTCTTTTGCTTATGCACAGAAGTTCCTTAGGTCAACAGGAAGACACTTAAAAGTTTCAAAAGAAAATACAGACATCTAAAAGTAGACAGTTGTATCTTATCAGTTCAGTATTTGAAGAAAGTATTTTCATCTTTATAATGTTTGTAAGTACTGCAGTAAATTATGTGTATTGATTTGTCCAGGGTAAAAAGGAAGGGGGAGCGGGGAGAAGCAATCCTTTCATTACATTCAATACTCCATTTGGGAGTATGGTCTGCCCTGTGCCCCATGTGAGACAGCAGGCCTGTGGGGATGGGGTTCAGGGAAGGAGGGTATGGTCATGTAACTGAGCTTATCGTTATTCACAGGCAAAAAAGAGAAACTGAGGCTGCACGTGTAGTCTCCATTCTGGAAATTACTACCTGGAGCACTTGGCTTTGAACCATAAATCTTCACTTTGATGAACGCTTTATGGGTGTTTTAGGTATGCGCTACACAAATACAGTGATATAATGATGCTTTACTCATCTAAAGTGACACAAAACAGTCATTTCCTTTCTCAGATTTATTTTCAAAAATACAAAAATGTGGGGACATCCATACTCAGCAAGAGATAGTAGCTGTCATAAATACAGGGATTTTTGTTCCTGTTCTCCATAGAGCTGCCAGGCCCTTGCAGACATACACAGATGGGATTGTGAGCAGCTGGGGCTGTAGCTGTGAGTCAATAAGTCACTGGAAATTCACTGGGATGTGAACCACCAGCAAGAACCTGTCTAATACAGTAGCTGCAATACAATGTGAAGCTGCCAAGAGGCAGCTCATGGTAACAGTTTGCAACTACTGACAGTAGCGCTTGGAGGTGATGTGGGAAAAATGTGCACCAATATAGAAATGTTTTATAAACTGGAACTGTGAAACAGTGAGAATGACATTAAACAGCATCAGCATCTCCCTGTACTGGGTAAATTTCTTATAAGAGGCTGGAGGAAGCTGATATTTATTTAGGCTTAGTTTATTTTTGCCTTTGGATTGAGATAAATAAAACATCATAAGATATGTTAGAGATTTCACTGGAGTGTGGAGGAGGAGAATGTAAAGTCTGAATATTTTGTTTTCTGTCTGAAATTACTAATGTGCTACCAGTCAGTTTAATTAGAATAATTAGTCATGTAATATATAATTGGTCTGAATCTTCCTGCAGATTATATAGAGAGCTTCTGAAGAGGACTGTGGTTATTTGGTACTGATCCTGCAAACATTTATGCACACTCTTAGCTCAGAATGCATGAATCAGTGTGTGTGCAGTGACATCCCATTGACTGCAGGAAGGAAGCTTCCCTTTAGCCAAGGGGCTTTCTCAAGTTTAGCTTCATCAATGGGCTACACTTTTCTGTGACCATGCGATTTGTGGCAGGTTCACTGTTTTAGGGATGCCTTCAGTAAGGGACCACTTTCACCATTAACCAGTTACTGGTGTTTGCAGAACAGTACCTTTGAGTGATCAAGTGGTGGCATGATCTCTATGACTTGGTTTGTGTCTCCATCTCTAAAGGGGCGCTTCTCCTGTACCCTCTCTGTGAGGTTATTTTGGCACCACTGTGGTGGGTCCTGCTGTGGGGAAATGACCCAGTTAGGTAGTAACTGGGGCGAAGACCGTGCTCCTGATTTCTTGTGGACTATGCCAGATTGTTTCCTGGATCTCGTGGCTCAGTGGCTGTGCACACACCTGATCTGCAAAGCTTAGGATAAGTGAAGTGAAGAAGTTGCTGGTGCTGTGTGGAAAAACAGACCTGGGATGTGTTGGGCTTGTCTGGGTTTAGATTGTTTTGCTTTTCTCTGAGTAAAAACTTGAAAAAATAGAGCAATTATTGTAGATATTGATGAGTGCTATCATTTGATCCCTTTTTCCCTCCCTAGAAGAAGCTGGTTGGTTTTGTTTGTTTTTTGTTTTTTGGTTTTTTTTATTATGGATTTTAATGTTGGTTGTTTCATTGTGTTCTATCATTTAACGTCTATGTTCATTATAAGTTATATGAATGAATGATGTGTCCTTGATTTTTGCAAGTTAGGAGCACTGATGTCCATGCTATTGCTGTGAATAGTCCCATCCAAGTCAGTAGATTGATTCTCCATAGGACAGTGAAGTATTTTAACTTGCATTTGCATGTTTTAGACTGATACAAGGTTATTGTGAGCTGAAGGAAAGGGACTATATAAGAAGTGTTACTTTTAAGTGTTTCGTGTATTTCCTAGCTACTGTTTACCTGGATTTTGAATTTCTGCTGAGAAGAGTCTGAAATTGCATTCATTTTGGCATCCCATTCAGTGTGATATCAGAATGCTTATGCAAACAGCAGATATTTTGGCCTAGAAACACGTGAAATGTCAATTCCTCTTGTCTCAACTGCATATTCTCTAATGGTACTGGTTTTAAGTTCTTCCAGTTTTCTGAGAAAGTAGCATTAAGAAACTTGTTCTCCTTACTTTATTTGTTTCTTATGTCAAAATTATTTCTCAGCCTGAGATTATGTAACAGTTTCATTATAGGTAGTAAATGCAGTGCCAAAGAAGTCATGTAAATGTACTTAGGCAGCCCTGCTTATATGTATAGGATTTTCTGCTTGTAGACTATGCTTATGTGCTTTGGTCTAGTTTGATACTCTAATTGGCTATAACAGTACATACTGTACATCAGCTGTGTAAGAAAACCTACAGCTTTCGTTATCTTTGGCCACAAAGAATACTTGAGAGCTTATGGAATTCCTTACTATTTTTATGGTAAAAATACGAGATTCAGCAAAAGCTGTGGAAAGATTTCTTTTACTGTGGTGTACAGAACTGCAGGTACTGTGAAACACAATGAAATTTTTAAAAAAGGAATTTATCAGTTCACACAACTAATTGTTGTGTTCCCTTGAGTATTCTGTATGCACTAGAAACCCTGGTGAAGCCACATCAGATACTCTTTCCTATCCAGAAAAGCAGAAATCCCCCCATATTTTATAAATTTGCATCTCTCCTTCACCAGTATCAGGAATGCAGCAACAGGTAACCTTCTCATTAGTTCAGCTTAGAACCTGTTATTTCCCAAGGGCTGATCTTGCCTGTTTAGTATGTCTTGTCTCTGCAGCATAACACTTGGTGCACAGAAACCATTCTTAACTTTCAGTCCCAGTCCTGATTCCAGAGTCAGTGACATGAGCAGCACCAGAAGACTGGAGCAGGGATTTAGATCTAAAGTGACAGAGCTCGAGGACTTTTAAGATAGACAGAATTGTGAAGCGCAGTCTCTCCTTACTCTATCACAGAAAAAAATCAAATGAGATTTCATTTTCCATGCTTCTGTTTTCACAGAAGTCTGTTTCAGCTGGGCTGACCCAGGAGTCTTCCTCTATAGCTCAGAAATTCGTTTTGAAATTAGGACTCTTTCCAGTTGAAGTTGCTTTTGCTGACTTTGTTGACCCCTCAGGCTAGTATTAGTAAATGACACAGGCCAATAAGAGTGGATCTGCAAAGCAAAATAGTTTTGTGCTGAGAACCTGACATCTGTGCTCCTCTATGTATTTTGGATTATTTTTTTTTTTAAATTTAGTTATAGCTCTAGTTTTTATCATCTGGTCCCAGACAGGATGTCTGTTAGTGGCTGGAGTGTGTTAGGTGTATTCCTGGAGTGTAACTTCCAGTTTAATTTCATGCGAAAAAAACCCGTAGATACACATGTACCATAATGTCAACCGATGCACAGTGAGAGTATATAGCCAGGCGACTGGCTTAAAAATTTCAATCCTGACTGAATTAAAGTGCTAATGTAAGTGCATCATCAGTTGAACTGGATCACCTCAACCACAAATGCCTGTTTCCTTCTATGCATGCTAGTAAGATATATTTATTGACCCTTGCTAGCCCCTTGTCAGCCACATTGCATATTCATTCACTTAAAAGCATTAAAAATGCAAGTCTTTCTACTGTGACACCGTAACTATTAACTATGAATTCATAACTTACATAAAGAAAATGTTCCTGAGTTGTTGTGTTGTCTTCTGGTTTGATAGGTAGTATTGGCTCTTGTGTCTTGACATATTTGAAAGTCCCATGGCATCGGCTGCTTTGTGTACTTTTCATTCTGGATCATGGATTTAGAAAGCAAATGTCAGTGAATCTAAGATGAATCACAACTAGCATCAGACACAGTTTGAAACTCCTTAAGTGTAATGACAAAAGACACAATAAGGTGTACATGAAATCAATGGTATGACTGGAATTTTCTGAAGCCTAGCTGTTCTCTTAAGAATGATCAACAGTTGTTTAGCACAACATTTCTCTCTTGGTGGCCAGAAAGTTTAAGTAATTCAGATTAGTGCTTTTTGCCTTTTATGAGGAGCAGAGCACCACAAGTCTGACTATGGTGAGTACCATGACCATACTCTCCCAATAAGATGCTGGTTTTATGTATGCTGAAGTTGTGGCTACAATGGAAGACTCTGTATTTGCAGTTTAGTGCCACATCAACGTAGCTTTCTCTGTTAGCACAGTATATCTGGGAGTAAGCATGGTGAAGATGACGCAGTAGTCCTTTCTAATACTGAAGGTCACATATGTAGAGGATCTTGCTGTCACCGTTCTTGAATAACCGCATGACTTCCATAAGGTCTAGTACAGTTCAGGCTGAGGGGCTGTTGCCTCAACTGAAAACAGCTCTGAAAAGCCACGTCTGGAGAATGAGAGCTTCACTGGGATGCTAGAAAATTGAAAGAGTATAAAATGTCATTGGTATAAGCTCCTTATTTTGATGACTGGCCTCGAATTTATCTGAACTTCTGTGTAGTCTTTCTAATTCTGATCAGTCAATAAGCCTGGCAGGACTTACATTTTAAAAGAGTGTGAATATAATGTGCGTCATGTTTCAAATAACCATTCAGTTGCATGCCTGTGCAAACCATGTCTTTCCTATCCCAGCCCTTCTCTAGATCTCATCTTTGTTGTCCTTGCATGAAATAAACAAACCCAACCAAACTAAACCTCATATCATGAACCTTATGCAGCAGAGCGTCAGTGTGTTTCCATAAAACACCATGTATGTCTGTGATGTTTTATGTGGTTAAAAAGGCCACCACCAGCAACAACAACAAAACCCCTTATAAAATTCTAGTTCATCTGACAAGTTCTTTAGGTTTGTTTCAAGAAAAATTACTTCACAGCCCAGATTGTGCAGTAGTCCAGAATAACCTCTTGAGTTCCCTCATTCTGGTGAATGTTATAAGTTCCGTTGCTCAAAGCCTAGCATATTTGACCGTGTTAACTGTTGTCAACTTTGTTTCTAGACAGCTGTTCAGAAGCTCAGGACAAAGCTGCAAAAAGCATGTAGATGGGTAGAAAGGAGAGAGCAAAATAGGAGGGGGAGATCTAAGTGTATAGCAACTCAAAATAAAAGAAAAACAAAATAGAGGAGTAGAAAACAGAATATTTGTTTTTTTCATGCATTTCACAAAGTGTTAGCAAAATCTGTGAGCAGGGGGAGGTTTGAGAGGAAAATTATTCTCTTTGTACGTTTAATTTGAAAATGACTGAGTGCCTTTCAAGCATCCATATGTTATAACATTTTGGCTGAAAGAGAAGTCTGGGTATTTTTATATGAAAGTTTGAAAAATGGGATGGGAAAATTTTACATTTCCCTTTTACAAGAAAGCAAGCCATCTCCTGTATAAGCTTTGGCCAGCTATGTCCCAAACTCTCTAATTCCTTCAGGCATTTTAGAGAAGATAGGAAGCATCATTCCTTTGTACTAGTGGTTGAGGAACTGAGAATTAAACAGAATTGAGAATTAAAGCCAGCCTGTGACAGAGCCTGGATTCTCGAGCTCAGTGCATTGACCAGGAGGCTTTTCCTTCTGTTTTTCTGTCTAGCTTATCTGCCTTGTTCACAAAACATTTGTTTACCAGTTCATTTATGCTTGTATCACATCTTTGAGGCTGACAAGTACTGTTGTGCTCTTTGTATAAATGTAGAATCCAAGAATAGGGGATCTAAGTGAGTGCCCAAGAAATCTATGGACTAGAAGGGACTGAATAACGCTTTTTTTATATCCCAACCAATAACCTTAACTTTCTGGGCCTTACTCACTTGCTTGAGAGAAAAGCAGAGGCGAAAAAGGAAGAGAAAAAGAAGAATGTAGAAGGGGGTTATAATCTTTCCCTAGAATACTGGTTTCCCATTTGATATGAGGAACAAACCCAGTCATTTTCAATTTTAATTTCAGAAGTGATACTTTTTCCCAGCAGATGCCATTTTTTCAGAGGAATTCACCAATTTCATAGAGAAGTTACAGTAAGCAGAGAAGGAAGTAAAAATAAAGCAAGGGAAAAGAGAAAATGCTATGAATGGATTCTCCCTCTGTCTGCAAGACTTTCCTGCTTCCACCTACCAATGTTGTGACTTCCTTTTCAGTCCATGGCTTTGAAACTGGCTTAGCAGGATCTCGACTCTTTTTAAGATGGTTGTTGTGTATTCAGGCAGAGCACCAACTCCATGCTGTGAGGCATGGGGGAACACATGGTGGCGTTTCTAGCAATAAGCTTGTCAAAATAAACAGTCTCGCTTTTAAAATATGTATCTGGAATGTGTTGCCTGCTAATGCATATTTATGTCTTAAATGCAAATATCTCCCTTTCCTGCACATATTGTAGATGTTTGCCCTCTCTATTTGGGTTGTGTATCATATGGCATGTAAATAAGAGATGACAAGTTGTGTAATAAGGGGAGGGGAGAAGAGAAGTTAAAGGGATTTGATTTCATAAGAAACATACATAATTTACACACACAGCACTATTCCACTCTGGTTTTGCATACTTCAATTGCAAATCCTGTGGCTTCATACCAACCAATATCTTACAAATATTAGTCTTTTACTAGCCGTAAAGATAAGATTTCTCAGATAAAGTTTGCTTTCTAGAATAAGCATCCTGCAGTGGTTTAGCTTTACAGTGAGGTTTGTAAATGGCCTTGTTTCTTTGCAAGGTGAAGGCAGATATGTCAGTCTGGTTAGATAAATCAAATATATAGCATGAGCAAGAAGACATGTTTTAGGTTACGTTTTTATCACACTGACAAGTTAGAAATACAAATGATTTTAGGATGGATTTATGCCTCTGTGACCTGTAAATGATCTAAGCTGAGGGCACAAATTAATATTAAGATGCTGAGGTACCCAGATAATCATAGTCGTTTGCCCTTGCAATGTGGTGGTGGCATAAAACTAAAGGGTACTTAAGAATATTTTTTACAATCACTGGTGTTTGTTCCAGTCATTCCAGGAGCTGACCATGTGAAATGCATTCATTTTGACACTCTAGTTGGAGTCATGGCTGGGAATAGTCAGCTAAGTGTAGCCTGCTTAGGCCTGAAGGAATAGATGACCCGCATCCTAAAACATTAGACCTAAACAAACATATGGCTACAAAGAAAGCATGTGCCACAAGAGGACCAAATGTTGAGTTGTGTTCAAGACTTTAGGTATAGATTCTGTACATGCTCATTTCCTTCTCTGTACAAGAACCAAAATGACTGTAAGGAAGTGGAAAAAATAATGTGAGATGTCATTCAAGAAAGATTCACAATCAGTGAAAGACTTCATGGGCTATCAAATCTGGTCCCAGATTACCACAGGGACTTGGCTTTTATAATCAATGAGAAGAGAAAGAGACAAAAATGGCAGAGAGATTCTGAGGGGTGGCACAGAAAAGAAACAGCACAGATGAGGCTTCTGCATCAAAAAGCTTAAGATTCATCTGCTTTTGTGGGAACATTCAGTGCTTATGTGAGTGGCTAACCATTTACTGCTGTGCTGGCTCCATAGACCTGAGCTCCTTTGTCATATGCTCTGAAATATCTTGTCTGTGATCTAACTCTGTTGTGTGCCTCCATTTATGGGCTATGTCTCCCAGTTTGCTGATTGGTCTCCAATACACAGAGAAACCAAACCCAACCCAGCATTTCAGGAGCTGCTTCTGACCTGGGTCAAAAAATGGGTTCTACACTGAGACAAACCCATAAAGTTTGAATGTCGTTTCTGGCTCCAAATTCTGCTAGAGTTTGTGGGCTTGTGATCTTCTTTTTTTGTTTTGGTTTTAAATATGAATTCATCTATAATTACTGTAAAATTTCCATCTCTTCCCTGTTTTATTGTCTTTGTTTTGTTTTGTTGGTTTTTTTCTTAAACCTTATCTTAGACGTATTTCAGTCAAGTGCTGAATCCAAAAATGTAATTGGGCCACTGAAATTAATAGCAATGACTCAAGTTTTTGTGATATGGGTAAAGATATAGCTGACTAAAAGAGCTTTTTACTTGAAGGTAGTTGTTCAAGGAATGTCCTTCAATGGACCATTCTTCTGGCACAAAGGGAAGCCTTGATGGAGGAGTTCCTGTGACATTGCAGTCCTGACTGGTGCAGGCCTTTGTTTTACCTCAGGTGTATGACAGGTGTCTAGTGCAGTATTATAAAGCATGTTCCCTGTAGTTGTGTCCCCTTTTATATAGCATGGAGAGGAGGGCGAAAGAGAGTTCAATGTGTGTTCCTGAAGACCTACTTTTATGGGCCTTTGACCTATGCGTACTGTCTCTGGGTCCTAGGCTGAATCCCAGGGAGGAGAAAACCCAGGGAGGGGATTAGTCTGAGTGAATATTAGAGGGGAGGTTTGTTTTGTTGGGGTTTTCTTCTGGTATAAGTTTTTCAAAATCCAGCTGTCTTGTATGAGGGTCATAAAAAATATTAATCTTACAGGGGTGGGAAATCTTTGGAAGTAGTGTTGTTTCTTCCTTCCCACTCCCCAAACTAAAGAGACTCAGAAGCAGAAGGAGCACCAGGCATAAGCAACAAGTAAGATTTGCTCCCTTCTCATATGTACGCTTTAATGATGAAGGACACTTATTGTCAAAAAAAAAAGTAGTCCCTTATGATGCCTGTAAAGCTCTTGGCAATGACACGAGCAGTTTCATGATTTAACTCATCGGGGAAACCAAGACGTCCATTGTTCCACACATTTTCATTTCCATGCTGCTTATGTAAAGACGTGCGATCTTTACAGCAGTGTGTTGTAGATCTAATCCCCAAATGGGAATCACTAAATACACTGAAATGGAAATAATTAGTGATGATTTTTCCCCTCACTCCATATTACCTTCTCAAAAGAGACTGAGCAAAACAAGCAGCAAGGAAATGCTGCTCTCCAAATATGTAACTAAGAACTTGTCTCCTGAAGGCTGTTAAATAAATATGAAAAAGAGTAAAATTTACTTTTCTGAATTATGCAATAGGTTTCTGAGCAATGAACTACTACTTGTGTCGAATGCCTTTCATCAGTTTTTCTGCAAAAATACAGCATACGTGAATACTTATTGGAATTTTATCTTCAAAAAAAGCAGAATTAAAATTGGGGGGGGTGGATATTACAAATGCAAGGTAATTATGTCTTTATAAAGTTTGACGACTTTCTGTGTTTTCTCTATTTTAACGCTTTGTACTATTCAAGTCTCCTAATCATCCCTTTGAATAGATAAAAATGCATTCTGGATAGGTACAAAAGCACTAGTTCCTTGGCTACCTCCCTCCCTCAGTGGAGGAGGAAAAGTAATCAGACATTAAGTTCAGATTCTTGGTGTCTACTGAGCGGAGAGGGATTAGATGTTTTGAAAGAAGTTAAAGGGAAGGATCTGATTTTGGTAGGGTTTATTCTGGAAAAAATAGCAGTGCAGAGTGGCGTTTGTCTTAGAGGGAGGGTGCTCTCCTACTGCTCTGCTGTTGTCATTTTGGAAAGCTTTATACTTGCCTGTCAGTGTGAGAGAGTTGGGAGGAGCTGAAGTGCCACCTAGCTTACCCCTTGCAAAACAGGCAGGCATGCAGTGGTGGTCGAGCTTCCCTGTTGCTAGGGGAGTCTTGTGACTCTGAACAGTGGTGAAAGATGGTTGCAGGTCCTGAAGCCAGAGAGGATCTTTAAGGCCAGCTAACTGGGAAACGGAGGCTATGAAATGTTCCTATGTCATGTAACAACCTCTCTTCTTTCTGCAAGGGCATTCCTTATAGAGAGATAGTCACCTGGCAATGTCAAGGGCAAGGGTTTTGGCGTATCAGTCCTGTCTGGGGGTAAGTTGGGCATCAGGTGACAGTATATTTGTGGTCACCTAATGGCTTCCACTCTATTGGAGCATTTGTACAGCTGGGGGCTAGTAAGCATACGGATAGTATAAGGAAGGGCTAAAGTAGCCTGCTGACTAGAATGGAAAGGAAAAGAAAATTAGGGGCTATGGTCAGTTAAGCAGTTGAGTGGAAAAGCTGATTGTAGAAATCTTTGGCTCCCTGTCCTTTTATTATACTGCACGTATGCTGCCATAGTTTAATACCTATCAAGTGGAATTCAGATGATTCTGTAGCCTGATACAATGTAGGATTGGATTTTTTTTTCCAAATATATACCAATTTAAACTAATATGAAAGAAAATACATAAACTTGAGAAGTGGGCCTATGTAAACTTTATGAGGTTCAACAAGGCCAAGTGCAAGATGCTACACCTCAATCAAGACAACCCTCGGTATCAATACAGGTTACAGGATGAAGGCATTGAGAGCAGCCCTACCAAGAAAGACTATGGGGTACTGGTGAATGAAAAGCTGGACATGAGCCAACAATATGAGCTCCCAGTCCAGAAAGTCAACTGTATCCTGGGCTGCATCAAAGGAAACATGGCCAGCAGGTTGAGGGAGGTGATTCTGCCCCTCTACTCCACTCTGGTGAGACCCCACCTGGAGTCCTGTGTTCAGCTCTGGAGTCCTCAGCACAGGAAAGATATGGACCTGCTGGAGTGGGTCCAGAGGAGGGCCACAAAAATGATCAGTGGGATGTAAAACCTCTCCTATGAGGAAAGGCTGAAAGCATTGGGGTTGTTCAGGCTGGAGAAGAAAAGGCTCTGGGGACACATTGTGGCCTTCCAGTACTTAAAGGGGGCTTGTAGGAAAGAGGGACAAACGTTTTAGTAGGGCCTGTATTGATAGGACAAGGGGTAATGGTTTTAAACTAAGTGAGAGTAGATTCAGAGAACATATAAGGCAGAAATTCTTTACTGTGAGGGTAGTGAAACACTAGAACAGGTTGCCCAGAGAGGTGGCAGATACCCCATCCCTGGAAACATTCAATGTCAGCCTGGACAGAGCTCTGAGATACCTGATCTAGTTGAAGATGTCACTGCTTATTGCAGGGGAGTTGGACTAGATGACCTCTAAAGGTTTCTTCCAACCCAGACTATTCTATGATTCTATAAAAATATGTGATTTTGGATGGGGAGCTAGTAAGGCAATAGGTTCAGTTTTCTATTCCCTCCTAAAAGCACTTCCTTTCACATCCCTCTTGTCTTTGTTGGCCTTCCATCTTCCCCAGACATACAACTTTTTCTTCATCATATGTATTATTTAAAATTGTTGGGTTGCGACAGCCACTCCTCACAGACTGAAGGTGCTGGGAGGAGAGACAGGAAAGGAGAGAGAGGAGTGGGAAAGAAGGTGAGCATTTTGTTACCAGTATATCTACTTTGGGATCCAGGCATGGCAGAAAAAATTAAAGTCCTGGCACAAAGGGCAATTTGTCCTGAAGCTCCCTTCTCATATCCAAATTCATCTTGCTAGATAGGGGAATGTGAGCTGATCATCCTTTGCATTAGCATCTCACTCTCATGAACTGGACTACCCATTAATCCAAGTGGTTTTGTATTGAGTATATTAATTCATACAGCAGCCTGAGGGATGAAAACATAGATGTGTGCCATGTAAAAATAATGTATACTATTCTTTGGATAGATACCCAAAATACTAAACACACAAAAATTTCCATCAGATAGATTAATAGCTTATATCCTTGATATCCACTAATATTAATACCCATAGAGCAGTTTCTGATCCTCCTTGCTTCCCTTGCTTCAGTTATCTGCAAAGAGACCCTTCCTCCCCCATGTGTGCTTGTACATCTGGATAAACTTTGTGTGAGGAAGGGGTTTTGTTGCAAGGCTCAGGAAATGTTCTTGAAACTCCTCTCTTTGCAACCCCACATGCCTCGTACCAAAGTCCCTAGTGTTGTTCATTTTATCATGTGTTATGGCTGGAAATGAGACCTCTGACGAGCAGGGGTCCAGGCCGCTGAGATGTGGCCTTCTTTGGGGAGCACAGCGTGCTGCAGGGGCTCCTGGCCTGGCCATGTCTTGAGCTGCCTCTGGGACTGGAGGCAGCAGAGCTGCCCTGAGCTGCCTGTGCTTGTCCCAGCACAGCACCATGCAGTTGACAACTTCAGTGCAAATCCAGAGGGTTACAGCTGTATCTTTTGTGCTGAAAGAGCTTGAGAAATCACAGTTTGTCAAAGATCTATAATCTATGCAGCGTAAAGTTGATTGCTCGTGCTTTGCAAGGGGGTAGTGCTTCCCCGGCCTCCCAGTCCGAGACTTAATTTAACCAAGCAGGCTACAGCAATGTGGGTGGCAAACTTTCAGGCAGCTGGTCCAGGACCTTGTTGCCATTAGTCACACAGTGCACCACTCTGGCTGTTTAGAAATCCTAACTCTGCTGTTTGTCACCGTGTTTTACCAAGAGGATGCATAAATCATTTAAGCTCTCAATCCCCTAGCAAATGAGAGTAATGGATGATTTACACTTACATTGCTACCTTGGTATTTGTCAAACTGACTCCTGTTTGGCTTTCAAATCCTTAATTTGGGTTTTAGACTTGGTTCCTATTAAATATCCTTTTATCACCCCAGCAACACTGTCAGGCTAAAGTCTCGCTTGTCTTCCTCCTACTGACATGGAAATGTCAGTTCACTGATCTATTTATCATTCCTTCTTGAATAGTCTCCTAGGTTGTATTCTGTGGAAAACAGCCATTTCATTGTGTATTGCTATAACTACTAAATGAATATGAAATGAAATTCTCCTAGATTATGCTTCCTGCTACAGGAGATTCCTGCTGTGGGCAGAGCTTTAATGGTTCAGATTCTTATTCATTTGTGTTTCCAGATTAATGCATCCACTTCAGTCTCAGAAGCACAATGGTTGAACCTCAGTGCCTGTACTTCTCTTCCAAGTTGCTCTGTCAGAAACATGCATAGTTCAGAGTTTTATGAAAACAGGCCAGAGGCCAGAAGAAATGTGCTACTAAATCTTCTTTAAATTGATTTCTTCAACCTCATCACTGTCATATCTAACAGTATGGAACAGCAAAGGCCAACTTAATAACACGGGGCACCTAATTACAAAAAAAGGATATGTTGTGCCCTACAGGAAAAGATCTCATAAAATTTGCTGCTTTTCTTAATGCCAGATTTCCTGGCATAATAGCTCTACTTTTTTTTTTTTTTTTTTTTTTTTTTTTTTTTTTCTCCCCAGAAAAAATGAGTGGGTTGCTTTGTACAGAGAAGGCAGGAGATAGTATATCTGTAAGGTCACAAAAAAAAAGAGTGTAAATTTAGAAATGTTGAATATGTACCTATTTTAAAACAACGACAAAAACAGCAACTCATGATTTTTGAAGCCGGCATTACTATTTCGGATGCTGAGGACTGACTTGCAATTTTTTACAGACTTCTGTTTAGTGAGGTAAAGGATGAGCACATTTCAGCTCCTCACTTGTCTGGTGTTCGGGTCAAGCAAGATTTGGTAATAGCTGGTATCTTTACCGAGAAATTATTTTTTGCTTTCCCTTTTTTGTTCCGAGCTCTGTGAGTGTCGTGCTTTCCTGTGGTCTGCTCTTCCCTTTGCCTTTGCTGTGCTCAGTGGTAGCTATTCAGTTTCTAATTTGATAAGATGAACAGCACTTAGGTTGGATATTGGTGCTTCTATGTCAAGAATACTTCACTTTCAGTCCACCCCAGTGCTTTGGTGTGCTACTATACTGTAGTAAGCTTACCCAGAACTGCTAACAATATGTTCCTATATTAACGAAAGCACCACTAGAACTACAAACACCCTTTGATGCTTCCATGCTAAAAACTTGTTTTCAGTTGCTTATGATTTTGCCAAACTGCTTCTGTTTGGGTTGACATGCTACAAGATAGGTATAAGCCTCATGGTGAAAATTACTTGCCTTAGGGCAAAGTATGCCGTTATGAAACCAGTATTCAGATTCAAACCTGAGCCACACACCCATGATGTAAGCTGCACCAGACCGAACATAGTGACTTTACCTACATCTCTGCTCTCATCAAACATTTTGTTAGGGGGAATTAATGATGTAGTAAGTTGTCCTGCCTGTATTCAAAGATACATTTGGTATTTGGTAAGACATTTTTGGGTACAGGCAGTGCCTCCCACCTGCACTTTGGTGAAGGGGATGCCTATTGCTGTCTCTAGGAAAATCTTCCCATATTTAGCAAAGTAATAAGCGTGTTTTAAACCTTATGCTTATGTTTAATCAAGGTTTCTTAGATTTTAGTGGATAAACTTGTCACTGATTTTAGCAAACTTAAATATCACTCTGATGCAAAGCTGAGAAAATCCCATGAAATTGTTAATGTTGCTTTGAGAGTTTGAATAATCTACAGTGAATAACATAAGGGGTAACACACTGAACAATGAGAAAAAAGGAAGTCTACGGATGGCTGCTCATAAAGTGAGCATCATTTGTTCTGTGTGTTGAATTAGGCAAAGGTTAGGTAAAAAAAAAGGTGATGTGAACAAGTAATTAAGAATTGTATCATTATCTATATGGATAAAAGGGCCAAAAGTGTGGTTGTATAGGCAACCTCGAGAAGCAGAGACGTGTGTTTCATGTAGCAACTTTAATAATGCTTTTCTAATGCAAGAGGGATGTGTGTCTATTTAAGCTGAGTGACAGTATTACATAAACATAGTTAATATGCAATAACACTATTGCACATAATAAAATGCTGAGCATTTTATCTGGTATGCTCCCATCTTAAATTTATCCTACTATGTGAGGGGAAATATTAATTCTGCATCATATCAAATGGAAATGTTGACAGAAACAAAACTGAATACTTAGGTCCCTACCACTCTGGATCCTCAGAATGCTAATTCAAGTCTATAATTTTCATCAAACTTGTAGAAAGTCACTTCTCTTTGATGCTTCTCTCCCTCTTTCAAACTAGGTTAAAACTGACCAAAGTCCTCCAAAGCTGATTAAGAGATGCTTGCAAAAAGTGGGTTTGAATGGCCGTGGGGCCTGTGTAACTTCTGGCTGTTTGGGTTTGGCTTTTTCTGATGGCGCTTAACTGTGTTCCTCCCTCGACTTCTCCAGACCTGGAAGCAAGGAGATGCAGATCCAGCTCATCCTAAAGGAGAGATGCCCAATAGCTGCTTGGCTGTAGTGATGGTTCTCTGGTCTTTCCAGCTTTGCTAGTCTTCATTGGCCATAATGGGCGGGTTAGACAACTAGCTGACACATAGACATTAAATTGAAATATCTTCGATCTCAGGATAAGTCCCACCTCTGCAGACACAGGGTTCCTGCTTGAGGAACTGAGAAATTACTTTCCAAGCAGGTTTAAATTTGTGTAATTTTTCTTCCCCCATCTGTGATATTCTCAGTATTTTCTTCAACAAGAGGTATTTTCTTTTAAGTAAATGTCACGTATTTCTTGGTAGCAAGGTATTTCAGAACAAAAAAAATAAATAAAAAAAAAAAAGAATCTGAAGGATGTGTGGTATGATAACGGATGGCTTTTTATTATGTACCTCACCCCATCAGAAAACATCCTTTAGTTTCAGGAAGAAAACAGACACTTAATATAACTTCTCTTTTTCTTCTGAGGATTATTCCCCACCCCCCAAACCAAACTGGTTTGTTTTTTTTTTTGGGGGGGGGTGACTTCAGAAATGGCTTTATTGCTTTAGGTGTTCCTACCCAATTGCCAGGTGGTCATTAAATAGCAGTAGAGTATCAAATTAACCTTAAAATAGCCCTCAAACTGATTTAGGGAATCAAGAACTGTTCAAGAGACGTACATTAAAATGCAGGCCCCTTGTGACTTTTGGAGAGAAATAATATTTCAAGAAAATGTGTTCTTGGTGAGATTTTTGGTAAGATTTTTAAAACCTACTCTGCCTTTGCTGAGTTTTTGATCTCTATCTTTCATGTGTACAATTTTCACAAACTCTTTCATTTTACTTGGAGTTACTTCTTCAACTTGGTAAGAGAAAGAATGGTATGAATAGAATAAATCTTGTGACCAGAAAAAGTAGGAGCTTACCCTTTCAGCTATATGATCTGAATCCCTTTGTGGTACGTGCAATGGCCTCTTCTTGATTTAAAGGCTCAGCTGCTCATACCGTGTAGCACAAGCTTCCTAAACTTCTGAACTGCCCAGGTGAGTGAAAAATCACTCTATGCACCACTTATTCGCTAGTTATGTACTTAAGGCTTTCTTGTTCATGCTTTGGAAAAGAAGTATGGTTGCTGTTACTTACCCAGTCACAGGTACCCAAGAATCAGAAGCAGTGGTATTAAAATCTTCATGACATAACCCCCTGGTTTCATCTCACTTCACCTGATGGTGTTCTCCTACTGCCATACTTGTCTCTCACCAGTGCTGTCAGCAGAGTGCTAGACTCTGCACTGAAGCATTTTCCATTTGCTTCTCCTGTTTTTTAGGGATTTCTTTTAAACATTCTGATGACAGTGGTATTACTTATCTTCCCCTAAGGTACCTCAATGAATAACTATAACTGAAATTCTGGGTAGTAAATTTTAATGCTATCTCTCAGTAGATGCAATGCATTTAATCTACATGAAAATATTTTCAAAATATTTTAATTAACCATCAAGAAATTAGCCACTTTGGAGGTGTTCCCTACTCTGTAAATTCTGAGAGAAGGTTAGGTACAAACGCATAAAAAATGCTGAATGTGGCACAAATGGCATACGTGAATGAGTGTTTCATTCACTCCTTTTTAGTACAGCAGCAGAGCCAGGCCATTTTCTATCAGCTGAGGAGTAGCCTTGGAGTATCAGTAAGTTGCAGACCAGTAACTTCGTTGTTTCACTAGTATATGAAGTGCATCCATAATGTAATTACTTCCAACCACTGATGCCCCAAATGGCTTCATCTCAGAAAAATGAGAGAATGCCGATCACTCTTTTAAACCTCTGCTGGTAAGATTTATTTGTGAAGTCTCACTGTTGAGCAGATACCTGACTAATTACTGCAACTTGTTAGTCTTAGATTTGCTTGAAAGGGAAATCAGCAGAAGTTTTGCCTTGCTCCATGATTTCTTATCCCATCCAGTAGCCTGCTGGGGGAACTCAGACTCTTGTCCAATTACTGTCAAATGTCTTTTCTTCTTTGAGAAAAAGGATGTTGTGACATGAAAAGGAAAATTATCTCTTAAACTTTACTGAGAAATTTAGAAAGAACAGAAATACAATGAGAACTTGACCTAAGAGCTGCCTTTTTGGGATGAGAGTAGATTGTTAATACCTTCAGATCACTGCAGGCAGAAGTTTCTGCCGCTGTTAGGCAGCACTTGCTCAGGAAGCAGAATCAGCAATCCAGCAGATGGTGTGAGCTCCCTGGTAACTGAGCATTTTATTCATTCAGATACTCACCTATTGCCTGTGTCTAATGAAATTTCTCTCTCTCTGACTGTACCTGATTATTAAATTAAACTAATCTGGCAATATGACACACAAAATGTGCTTTGACTATAGCAGTAGGCATCACTAAGGCACCCAGCACTGCCCAGTTTAGCTTTAGTTGTGTGTTAAAGAAAGCAGTACCATTGTGCCTGTTCCTTCCACGTTCTGGTAAGGACAGAGGGATGTCTAATACTGAGTAGTTTCAAAAGGTCATCCAGATTTGATTCTTTTCTGGACACGTCTCCCTGTTATTCCCCCTTGCAAAGAATCCTTTGTCTGTCCTTCACAGAACTGGAAAGGGCCTTGGACCTTGTCCATTTTCTGTGCTCTAAAAGCAGATGTATCTCACCTCTTCCTCAAGACCTCCAGTGATGGAAACTCCAGAGCTTCCCCATGCATCTTATTCTATCACTGTTACTCTTTAAGTTCATTTTATTGTACTTTCCATTACATCTAACCTTAGGGGGGGTGGGTGATGCAGTTTCAGCACTTAAATCCTTTGAGCATGAAGAACAGACTTTTTCCTCCTCTTTTGAAGCAGCCGTTTGTAAATTTTTGTCAGTCTTTTCAGGACAGTAATCCCAGTTTGCTTAGTCTTTCTTCATAAATCATGTTTTCCAAAGCTATGATCATTCTTCACTGTTCTGCCTGAGGGCATGCTTCAGGTGGTCATTCTTGTTTTGAAATGCAATGCACCAAACTGAGCAGGTACTCCAGCTGGGTAAAGTTGAGTGAAAAGATTTACTTCATGCATCTCACAAGCTCTACTGCTCCTCATGCACTGTCATAAAATGACTGTTGTCTTCCCAACAGCATGATAGAACAGTTGTTGTGTGTCCGTTGCTGATCTGCAGACTGCCTTCCATGGAGCCAGGTATTCCCTGACTTGCAGTCATATACCTAATTATTCCTGCTGAGGTATAGAACATTATACTGCACACAAGTAACACATGTTCATCCTATTCTCCAGTTTGCCAAGATAATTTGGAAGTCCTACTTTCCAATATACTTAAAGTCCCTCCCAGCTGAATGCTATCTGACAGACTTTTTTCCCCCCATCTTTCAGTTTATTAGGAAAAATATTTAATAACGCCAACCTAGGACATGTCCCTGAATCCATGCATCTCTCTAATCATGATGAGCCATGTATGTTTTCTTTCTGAGTAGCCTTTTCCAACCATTTCTAGAGCCTCCTAACATTTCCACCTTGTTTCAGAGAATTTCACATGAAATCAAAGTCAAACTTAATTTAAGTAAAGCAATATGACAGCCACTGTTTTTTCTCTATCCCCAAAGGCCATTATCCTGTCATAGAAGGAAATTAGATTGGTTTGATGGTGCTCCTTCCTGACAAATCCATTCTGTCTGTTATTCATCTTGTTTTTCTAGGTATTTACAAGTAGTTTGATTAATTATTCTGTTACAGTTCTGGGAATTGAAGCTAAGCTGTTGGGTTTATACATCTGTGGCTCCATCTTTTTATTGTATGTCATTTTGCAGTCTTCTGGTAACTCAGTGTATCCCAGAGCACCTCCAAGGTAAATGCTAACAGCTCCTCCAGCAGCTCTTCAAGAAAAGCCAGACCAAACTGAAAATGTCTGATTTACTAAGGTATTCTCTAATCCTTTTCTTTCCCGATTAGAGATTGGTGTCTCACCATCTATTGCTGATATTAATTATGAGAGCTAATTGATATTTAATGAAATCATGATGCAAAAAAAGGCATTCAGCTTTCCAGGTGGCATCCCTAGGCAAGGTCCCCATTTCACTGACACGTAGACTGACACGTTGGTTTTCTTCTTCTATTAAAATACTTATAGGACAGTTTCTCATATTATTCTTGATAGTCTTTGTTAATTACATCTGACCATGGCCTTGTCTTTCCTGACTTTGAAAGTATCAGCTTGTAATATACTTTTTGCCTGTCCTTAGCAGACTGACCTGGTGCTTTTAAACTGTCTTGAATTTAAGGTACAGGATGTGTTCAAGGGCAGAGTCAAATCCATCTCTAGCTACATATGCTATTTTACCTCCACCCCCAGGATGATTTGTATTTCTGCCATTACTATTTTTTCTCTAAGGGAATGTGACTTTTTTCTACCCTTTTCCTTTAGACCATCATTCCTAGGGATCTGTAGTCACATATCTGTATGTGCTGGAATTTTCCTTCCTGAATGCTATTGTTTATTTGCTGTTCCCACTTTCCTAAGCCAAGGACTGTGAACGCTATTGGTAATCCGTACTGGCTTTGTTTGGGTAAGAAGGAAATGTAAAGGTAGAGGTACAAACATCCACTTTTAAACCAGGTTATTCAGTGTTTGGAGATATGCTGATTTGCTGTGGCTTTCCTCAGCCTACCTTCATCCTTAGTGAGTTCAAGGGTAAAAATCATTGGTTTGAGCACTAAGGTCAGAACCTAAAACTCCTGCGTGGTGGCCTGGTCAGTCAGAGCAGTCAGTGAGAGCAATGTGTCTGAAACTGTGAAAACCACTGGGACTATATCACTAGGAGTGCTGTGCATACCACAGAGTCACTACTGTGAATGTTGGCTACTGTGATTGTTGGCTTTTCTCTGCCTTCAAACCTCCTGAGTATCACAGAAACAGCATCTCTGCCATCAAGCCTCTTTGCATAAAAGCAAAAATCATTAGTTGTCTCTTCAATCTTTTACCAATCGGAGAAGTTAACTTGAATTGTCTGTATCCAAAAATAGTACAAACTTGCTTTGAAATTGTGGGAAATGTGTAACTGTAATAATTTTAAAATAGGCTTTGAAATTTCATTTTCTCTTTTGGCAATGTGGTTGCCATGGAGTTCAAGTAATAGGTTGTGATGTTTAACACTGAATTAATTACTACTTCTCACTCACAGAGAACATCTAATTATACATATTCATGAAGAACGGTGTTTGGCATTCCTGTGGGAGAAAATATCTTTTTTAATATTGCATATACATACTTTTGGAACTAAATGGGGTCTGTTAAATGCATAATCTTATAGCAGTTTTCCCCAGGGTTTTTAATTGTTTCTTACTTTAACAAAATTCATAGTTTTAAAATTTATCTAAAAATAAACTCCTTGTGTTATGAATATTTACATTCAGTGAGTCCAGGGATTGGCTATTAAAGTACTAAAAGTTTAAACGGACATATAGATGGTTGAATACATAGGTCAACATACACTTTTTTTTTTTTTTTTTTTTTTTTTTTTTTTTTTTTTTTTTTTTCAGGCAAAAGAGGACCATAGTGATTACTTAGACAAGTCTTCTGCTCTGATGTTCAGCAGCCCTTGTTCTGCTGTGGTCAGAGCAGCTAAATTAATGGATACTGACTATAGATGTGGGCCTGGGATGTCTGCAGTGAGGGTTTTGTGCACTTTTAGCTTTGCACATCTCTTGCACTTGGCTCTCTCTAGCTACACAGTAGTTTCACAAACCAGAACAGCCCTCAGCATAAAGACACAAACCTAGATTTTCATTTCAGTGAGACTTTTCTAACTGTGTGTGTGGCTTTGAGTCTCTGTTCAGGAAGGCATCTGTGCTCAGAAAGATCTGTTTCCTGGCTCGTCAAGAGTCACCATTACATCCCCGAGAACCTCTGTGTAGACAGTCTTGGCAGGGCCCTGGGAAAGTATCTTTTATGATACAGTTAAAATAGTTGGGTTTGACTACAAGCAGTTTTTATTACAAAAACACACACCTAAGCTTAATTAATGTTTGCGATACCATTTCTGGGGATGATCAAATTTTGCACCTAACAGTTTTTTTACTTCTAGAAACTGATTTTGTGTACTTAATGCCAAATCGTGTATTTTGAAGGAGGCATTCAATGCTGAACCTTTTTTCTCTTAATATATATACTTGCATTTATCTTCAATAAAGAGTCATATAAATGACAAATACAAGTGGAGGGAAGGATGAGAATCCTTGCTATCTTTATTTCAGCTGATTTAGGCTTTTCAAGTTCTCCACTGAAACGTATCTGATGCTTAGAGATAGATTTGTTCTGTTAGATAGTAAATTGTATTTTAGGATGGATACTAGTATCTTTGGCTTTGGTGGGCTAAACTGAGAATCATTCTAGATAAGACAAATGAATTATGTGCTTCTGTCTGATAAGCATCTGTAGAAAGCTTTTGTGAAAACTGAACGCCTAACATCAATTAACATCAGTTAAGTATCACTGTTGTTGTTAACTACATAAAGGGTGAGGTGTTAGATCACTAGTGTTCTCTTAATCCATATTCTGTTTTCTGAAAGTGATTAGCTGAGCTGTGCTTTTTTTTTAATGCAAAAACTCATAAAAATGGAGGTTGCATGAGTAACGGTCTTTTTCTTTCTATACAGCCTCAGTCTTTCATGTTCTGTCCATTGGTGTGTATCTAGTTTAAATTGATGGGATCTCTGCTGTCTTTCCTTACACATCCAGTGGCAATAGTGTGCTTATAGCAGTGATTTTCTTAAGACCAAGTACCTTTATTTTCCCACTTACAAAAGAGTAAGTCAGATCACTACATTACCAAATGTTAAGGCAATAGACTATGTATGAACTTCAGATAAGCAGATAACAGAAAATGTTGGAGTCAAAGGTTGCCAGCAAGATGTCTAAATTCAGTTCTCTTGCCTATGTGCAACAGGTGGAAGGAAGAAGTAATGTGATATGAGTGATTTTACTTTCTTTGGGCATTTAGCATAATTTCGAGTTGATTTTACTCTTGCAAAGAAGGATTGGGTACCACTGAAGCATTTTAATATACCAAGACCTGTTTCTTTTTCCCTTTTTCTGGCAGATAAAAATGTTGACAATAAGGTGGGTAAAAATGTCAAGAACAAGTAGTGATACAAGAAAAATTTGGAAGGATACTTACAAGTTTGCATGAAAACATCTCTAAGGCTTTTTTTTCAAAAGGAAAATGTGAGTGTGTAATAAATCAGGCAATTAGTACCTCTAAAGTAACTACAGTAATTCAGGTGTTTGAACCATCAGTTGGCAAGTTAGCAACTACCTGTATTTTTCCCCCATAGCTTCCTGTTAAAAGAAAAAAAAAAAAAAGAAAAAAATTATAACCTAGTTTGAATGGGGTTTGCTAATCTTCTGTTGGCTGTATAATCCACTCTCTGCTTTTATACTGGAATTTCTGATCCTTTGTGTCATCAGTGCACATGATGGTACATGGAATTTGAACTAGCCCAGTCTGGATTTGGTTACTTTTTTTTTGTAAATTTGGTATTTAAAATAATTTCCCTTCAGAACTGTTGCACTTTTATCAGTTTTCAGTGGTAATAAAGGACACCAAGCTATACTTTCTCCAATCTTTTTCACATAGACTAATTTGCTGTCTATTTTTTGAGTGGTAAAGATGAGGCAGATTCAGAAGTAAGAATAAGAGAAAATAATGATGGTTGCAACAGATCACTTCATTATGAAGATTCTTGTAGGAGCAGGACACGTAACGTGGGAAGCGTCACAGTTTTCCTTTTGTAAATTGGTTTGGAGCATGTTTCATCATCTTGTTGCGAGGACTGTAGGTCTGGGGAGATGAAACTTCAGTACTCCTGTGTATGATACTGAAATTAAGCATGATGAAGGGCACTGGTGCAGTTTTACTGATAGCTCATGGGCTCCTGAGAAATACAAAGTTCTGTTTTTCTCAGGCAAAGAAGCTATATCCATCCTCCAGAAATTGAAGGAAAACCCTACATGTCCCTACTAGTCTGATGATCCTGTTCAAACCACAACTTTTATACTGCTTTGTAACCACTAAGCAGGACCATCATCTCCAAAGATGGTTTGGATTGGCACAGGATGTGGTTAAAATAATTAATATAGAACTGGGCTTTGACCCTGCCAGTCCCAGGAGTTCTCATTGCTTGCCATTGCCATCCCTCTAGTCTTGCACTGAGTGCATTGCACTTTCCTTCACAGTTGCCGTTCTAAGGTTATGCATAGTTGGTGTTTGATGCTCTGAAAAAAAAAAAATAAAAATCTGTGAGAGTACTACATTTTTGGTCTGATCTTGTTTCTGTGAAAAAATGTATGCCAGGTTTTCTTTCATGAGACACACTAGGAATTGTATCACAGCAGGCATTTTCCTTCTTTCAGATTCCAAAACTCTACTCTCTCTGTATTGGCACTCTAGGAAAAAAAGCTGTGTTTCAGCTCCTCTTCACTACTGGGGTCATGATATGAAAGTGCTTCCAGGAATGTCCCAGGCTTTCTACCTTTTCTTGGTTTCAGTGTTGTTTTCTGGCAGCAAGTGTTCACATACACATTCCACCAAAGCAAAACTAATTTTTCACCTTTTCTGTCAGGCATTCTGAGAAGCTCCATCCACCTTCACATTGCTGTTGCTGCACACAAGCTCTGGTTTTGTGTGATGGTTCCTATTATTCAAACTTGTATGGTTCTAAAAAGGAGCTGAACATCCCCTCAGACTTAACAGTTGCTGTGCCACAGCTTTAACGATGTTCTTCTCAGCTGCTGGTGCACCACAGTCCAAGCCACTGAAATTAAGTTTAATGAAAATGGAATGGGTCAAACATGAGGGTGATTTGGAAATGTCAGTGTTTCCCCAGGAAGCGAGCTGCTGACAGTTCAATTGATTATAGACTGCCTACCTAACGAGGCTGGTCTTGGCCAGCTCTAAGTTTTGTCAGTGATGGAGTTGACATTGAAGGTGTGGCATGGCAGTAGCTGTGTACATGGAGCTGCTGCCAGAGTTGCGTGATAGGGCAGGACGTCCCTATGGGAGGACATAACATCCTTTCCTTCTCATAGGGAGTTCCAAGAACTGTCTCCCTTTGGGTAGACTTCAAGGAGATGCTGGCTTTGATGATAATTGGCAACAAAATCTACACTTTAGGTTCTCAGTTTGATCCGTGTTATTCTTGTTTCTCTACTGACAGGGGATTTAGATGCATCTGCATGTTGGTATGATTCCTGCACATATTTTTTTTACACTTTAAGATACCTGAAGCCTGCAACAAATTTATCGGTCTCCTTTCAGTCATCGATATGAACATATACTGTAAAACTGCCCTGATCTTATTAATATTTTAAGGTGATGTCAGATTTCAAATTAAATCTCACTTGGCTGTATTAAAAAGAATGGAATCTAGCCAACCTGAAAGCTGTCAGTAGTTTCCAAAATGCTTTTAGGATGACAAATATACGTTAGAAAATAAAAAGTAATTAGAAGAGGAGCTCTGAAGAAGAGAGTTGTATTTAATATTTAAACCCATAAGTAGTGTAGTAATATCATTTTCTGCCAAGAACATACTTTTATTGCATATTAATGCAATTAAAATTGCATCACAGTCTGTTAATTTCCTTCCAGTTCTGTACACTTAAAAGCAAGAATAAATCTTTCTGGTTGATGTTTGTAAAGGGAAATCTTTATGTGAAAAGTATTGCAGTGGGGCAAAATTACACAGTAATGGGTTGTGCTACCCTGTGCAATTTTTCTTTTTTGCCTTTTCTCTCCTTTAGCCTAGTGTTAGTCAACTGGAAGTTTTACTATTGATTAAAGAAGACACTGTAGATAGTAAACAACCTTTTAAGTTCTTGATTAAAAAAGACATTGCAGATAATAATTTCTCTCTTGAGGGCATCACACAACTTTGTATGGGTTTTTCTTGTGCAGTGCAATACTCCAGGCATCAAATAAATTGTGGCACAAGAGTGCAGTATTTGGAATAATGCAGCCTTTGGAACTGCCTGGAATTAGGCTGGTGGGGCTCAGAATGGCAGTCTTGTTTCAGAGAACCTTTTGCTTCTCTCAAAGTGAGTGTGTTATCATTCACATTAAGAAGTTATGATACAGATTAACATTTTCCTCAGACAGGATTTGCCATGAGCCTTGGGCCCTGGAGATCCCAGGCTTCTTTGGAACTCAGAGTTTGGGTGGTAGGTCCCTGCCTGGAGGTCTTCAGCTCCAATTTTTAAGGTAATTTTGGGATAGAACATTTTTGATTTGCTTTGGTTTTTGATAATGTTCAGAGTGAAATGAATATGGCAATTTCCAGTGGCAAAACACCATGCTCAACCTTTCCTCACTCTAGTTGAGTTACTGTGAAATTCAGAGGCATCCCCACTTTATCCATCCACAGGACCTTCCGGCCTTTTCTGGATTGCTTTCTTACTATTTTCACTGTTCCCAAATACTACTGTAATGAGACAATCTCTAAGAGAAAATTTTTTGTTGTTTCTGAACTCTCCAAATGTCTCCTGATACTCTTTAGCTCCACTTATCACAGGCGTGATAGTTAGCTACCCTCAGTTTGTTTATTAACTCTCACATTCCTAGTAGCAGTTTCAGAATAAGTATTTCTTTTTGTAAGAGTTGTGACAGATTGACTTAAATTGTATTTTAGAGAAAGTACAGTTCAGAGAGTGGCCCTCCAGTGGGCTTTGGCTTCTCCTCTCCTTTTGCCACTTGCCAACTGCGAGAACTGGGCTAATTTACTCTTTTTCTCCTGACTTCTGCTACATAGCAGCAGCTGCCAGTTCTGTCCAGCTAACCCATAATGCAGAGACATATAGATTTAAGATGGATTGGATTAAGAAGCAATGTAGTAATGGGTTAGGGAAGGCCTCCTGACTAGGGCCTGTCACTGAGTCCTTTAAATCAAAGTAGTCTTTGAGAGCTTAAGGTAGGAGGTGTAGCTCTAGAGGTATGTCATATTTGCTCGTGTAGGGGCTGTGAATCCTTTCCCGTCCTGTGGATTTCTTGTCTTAAAACAAAGTCAAAAACATTTAGGCTAGCCTGTTCTTGAAATCACCAGTGATCTATGGCTTGCTGCCAATCAGGGAACATCCACTAAACGTGCTAATACGTTATTTAGATTATTAAGTTCTAAAATGTACTAGCTCAGAGAGCCTCTGTGACATGAGACAGAAGCTTCTCTGAAATGGCTTTATTAGACTTTAATGGAACAGCAGGTGCCACACAGAATAATGCATACGGTCCATTTGCTTGGAAATGTTGTCCAGACTTTTCTGTGGTTTATTTCTGTGTCAAGACTACAATTTCTGCAGTTCCACCCTCCCTGCTTTCTTTTCCCTTCAGGTCTGAGAATATGATATCACCATCTCTTTGAGTTTCAGGTCATCCAGCAGGTATTCAGTAGAACTGACAGCTCTAGGAAAAGCTGGAATAAATATTTCATCTTTCACCTATTAAAAAATAATGTCATTTGTAACAGGGTTCTGGCAGGTGCTCAGCCATGCCTGAATCAAATCTGTGATTCCAAATAAGACTTTTTTTTATCAGTTTGAAATGGCTTTTGGGAGGAGAGGGACTAAGAGAAAACTGTGAGCATCTGTTCTGCACATCTGGCCAAAGCTCACACTCTAGAAATATTTCAGAGGTTTTTGTTGGGATCAGAGATCTCTTTCTGGGTATGCGTTTTTTTTGCTACAACCCTGCTCTAGCTTTCTGCAGTGTTTGATTTATGGCATCTCTGTAAGGACAGTTTTACCAGGTTCTTAGGGTGGAGGTTTTCAAGGAAAAAAGCTTGTAAAGAACTAAAAATTTCTGAAACTGATTTAATTTATATCTGAATGACAATACGTCATGTTTCTATAATGCAGGTCTTTAACTATTTAACTCACTTTTAGGGATATTAATAGAAATAGGGTTTTCTGTAGCTACGGCTCATGTGAGCTGCCTATGAATAACATAGAAGCCAAATTGTATTTATTTAGAAGAGAAATCTGTTTCAGTTAATCAGCTATATTTAGTAAAATGCTATAATATGCACTAAGTTTGAAATGCTGGTTTTTAAGCCATACTGATTTCATTTGGATTTAACTATTATTTCATGTGGACTTAAGTATATTATTACTGGGACTTATCTATATTATCGAGCATGTGACTGACTGCTTTGCTGAGGAATCACTAAAATGCAGCTAAGAAGCCTGATTTAACTGGGGCTTAAGCAGAGGCTGATTTATATTTATATGGGGTTTTAAAGTGGTTCCTTTCTTGATTTCAGGCTACAGTCTTAAAGTCTAAGGGACTGAAAGCTACAATTATTTGCTCATTTTTACATAATCCTTGATTCAAGTGCTTGGAGACTATTGGGAAGTGCATGCTGTGAAAGCCTAGCAGATAGGTTACACAGCATAAATTTTGCAAGTGTGTTTCCTTTAAGAAAGCTGGAAAAGTAAAATGGTGAGGCAATGAATACACATGAAATCTTTGAGGCAGTATCTTTCCAGAATACCTCACAGACAATTATTATTAAAGCCAACCAAACAAGATCAATTTAAATTCAAAATGTGACCTGGCTGAACCTTTTATAGTTTGATCTCGTTTGTACTCAGTGGTTCTTTGAGAGAGAAGACACTAAATTCTGTCTTGCTGTATAAAGCACTAATCCAGATTTTCATTACACAGTTTGAATGGGGCTGATTTTATCTCTTTATCCTCGTGGATTTCTTTTTTCCAGCATTGACCAGAATTTCTTCAGGACTTACCAGATGCATCTGTCCCTTTCTTTTTGCTAAATCCAAGTGAAATGCTGTGCTTTATCTACTCCTCTGGAGCCTGTGCTCTACAAGTAGGGCAGCAGAGCTTTAAGAGTACAGCCCCTTAGCAGAGATGCAAAGCAGGCCCACCAAGGGTGTTTCTCTGCTTGAGTATACACACTTCCTTTTCCTAAGATATGTACAGCATGACAACAGCTCTTTCCTGAATATACCTAGAGGGGCCTTTGGGGGTTTAAAAGTAGTGTGATTTTTTCAACATGGCGCTGACAACTATCCTAACCAAACCCCTGGTAACACAGGCTGAACAGAAGAATAATTAATCTTAGATTTAAAATAATACTTTTCCCCTTAATTCCTTTTCATAAATAATTTAGGTATGTATTTAAACCTCCTGGTTGTCAGTTGGGCTTGAGTATATACTGTGCAGATTCAGGACAGACTTAGGGGTGTGCTTGAGACTCAACCTGCTTGAATAAAGTCCTTACATGATGCAATCCTGTAGCATTTTATTAATCAGATTATATACTGTGGTATGGGCATAGTTTTCTAGTGCATTTGGGATCTATTGTAGTAAATTAAACTGCAGGTTTTTCCTTTGTGGAAAGAAGATGATACCATAAGTCTAAATAGACTTTGCTTATACAGAAACAGAGAGTTGGCTTGCAGAAATTGAAGAATGCAAATACAGGACCAGCTAATTTAGGTGTTCTGAGTATCCTTGTCATGACACTAAAGTCTCTGAGTAGGACATGCGCTCATCTGAATTACACCTTCAGTGCTTAACGTACATGCAGCAAATAATCCACTAAGTGTAAACAATGGAACGAAATGATCTTCACAGAGTTGTGTGATGTTTTGTCCTCTTTTCTAATTGGAAGAGAGGTAAGGAGAAGAAATGGTTCTCACATTTTAAAGAAAGGACATGAAAGTAAATTAGAAGAAATACAATTTAGATTAATTTTTCACCTTGTTATATTATCTGCTGAGGACTCAGCTCAGAAGACCTGTCAGAAGGAGTTTCTGCTACTTTTCTGACAACCTGCCTGTTGGTCAAGTGTTGTCAGGAGGCATTTTTTATGTCAGAAAATCAAAGCTGTTTGCAAACTCCTGTAGTGCAGTATCTTCTTGTCTATTGGATGAAAAATATCAGTGAGTGTGCTTAAAATGTACACAGAATTACTGTCCATGTTAAAAGTAAAGCATGCAATTTTCTCTTGTTAAAACTAGATCATTTACAAAAGAAAGTGTAATCATTTTGCATTTCTCTTCATGACTGACACTATTCTGGAGGTTTTCAGCAAGTCTGTCAGTTCAGTGAGAAGTGTCTCTTTGTGCTTCTGATGTAGTGATCTTGTTTTGGTAAGGAGGACTCTTTAAAATGGCATTGTGCAGGTACAGAGGTACTTCATGGATAATGTGTGAAGAGAAGACTGTGTTTATCTGTGTGTCCCAGCCAACTAAGAAATCACGTGAACAAAAGAGGCTACAAAGCTTCATTTTGCTTTTTATTACATTTCTATTGAATTTTTAATCTTCTGTTTATTCTCCTGAAAGCGAACTAAGAAGTACTGTCATGTGAGACTTTGTTAGACCTTGGTAAGCATTTTTTCTTACCTTTTGCATTGTCTTTTGTGTGAACCTTTTCCCTTTGACAGTCACATTTACTTTCAGCCCAACACCAGGTACACATGACTTCCTAGATTTCAAAGACACGGGTAACCAAAGTGTGAATTCTCTGTAAGTATGCACACACTACTAATGTGTATACACACATACACGCACAAGTCTGTGGAGAATTCACAGTTAGATTGCCAAGTGTTTCAGTGTTAACCTGTACATGCCCTTTATACCCATGTATGCCTCTGTACACACACTTTAAAAAAAAAAAAAAAAAAGAGAGAGAGACAAACAGCTAAGGTAGGTCATTTATTTTTGTGCAGTGGGAGTTTGCAACAGGAGGAGGTGAAAAGCACCTTCTGAATTTTATATCCCCAGCTTCATGCCCCTCTTCCTTCAACTCCTTCCTTGAATTCACATACTATAAATACACTGTTCATGAATTGTATATTTCCTTGCCTTGGATTATACATAGGGTTGTTGTAGGGTTTTTTTCATTCTGTCTATTCATGTCTGTATTTGGCTGGCATTGTGCCTTTTCACAGCTAGCTTGCCTGCAGTGGATGCCATATGATGATGGATTTAGCCACCTGTGTAGCACTGCAAGTGATATTACTATAACATATGTTTGCTCTTCACCCCCAGCGAAACCATTTCAAGGCAGAGCAGTGTCAGTAGGGAATGAATACAGTCCAGATTCATGTAATCTGTGTCTTGCCTGAGTAGCTCTACCACCAAACAGCTCCTAAGGGGTGCAGTTAACATTGCCCCTTGGCTGTCAAAGCCTATGCAAACCCAGACAACATCCTAGAGTGAAATAACTTATTGGCAAAGAACAGTCTTGTTGTTAGAACTTTATTGAGTGGGACTTTGTTATCTGTATGTGTTACTCAGGAGTGACACCTGATATCGCTAAATCAGCACAAGCTCAGGATAGAGAGCTGTCACTGAAGGGTCATGGGAAGAAAGTCTGAGACAAGAACCAAAATTTCCAGAGAGGTGGAATTTTTTTTTTCCCCAGAAGGGTTTGAGTAGCTCTTTAACATGTGTCTCAGGCTAGATACACCAACATTGTTGTCCCCCTAACAAAATAAACAGCTATAGCAATCTAGACCAAGCTGGAAGCAGCCACCAGCAGCATCCAGTGGTTGCACTTTATGACACCATTGTATGTGCTCCTCTACTTGCAAGAAAAAGCTGAGTGCATGGGGAAGGCAGTAATAACAAGGGCAGAGATGCTGAGTGGTGAGAAAGATGACTAGCAGTAACTGAGTCTGATGATTGCTTGCAATCATACATTTATATGGGACTACAGAAAATAAGGTCCAAGTGTGTCTGGAGGCAGTACATGTGCAAGAGTCAGGTATTTATATGGGGGGGTTGTGACACTGCCATAGCTCACCGATGTTTGTCAGTTCTGTGGGAGGATAACACCATAATACAGACACTGGAACAGATTTTCAAAGCCAGGGGAAGATGATTTGGATTCTCAGCACCATTTGGTGTCCTGATTTCTTGAGTGACCTGGTCCCACCACACCATTACTTCTGGAGACTGAGAATAAAATGGTGTACAGTTTTAGAAAAAGGCTCAACCTGTCGGAAATATCTCCAATGAAACTGATACCAAGTATGTTTGATCTTGCATAAACTCATGGATACATCATGCGCTTGATGTGTATTACAGTGCTCCTTAAAACAGCTCACATGGGCAGAAATGAAAGGCCACACCTGGCTATAAATGTACTTGAACCTAGGCCAGAAACTACTTGATCTGCCAAGCCCATGGTACTTCTTCTCACTGATGGAAACATGCATGTTATCCTGCCAGTAAAGTATTCACTCTGAGAGGAAGAAACCCGCCAGCCACTGCTCTTCCTGATGACTCCACTGAAGCCTTTTGAGTAAGGCTGTTCATTTGTAAATGCGGTGACATTTTGAGCTTTTGTACAGCAAACGGAAGCTCCCTGGGAGGCTCATGGCTGAATGATTTCTTCCTAGAGAGCAGTAAATGAGGTTAAATCAATTTCCTCCTGCAATGGGAGGGGGACAGAAGGAGAGGGAATAACATTTCTCCCTGTAGCACTCAGAGAAAAGTAGTTTTATTTACAAAACTTTTCATATTTCCCCTTTTAGTTTCTCTCAGACATTCACATTTCCAAAACTGGGAAATCTTTTGTCTTGGGACAAAACCTCTTGAAATCTGGAGTAACAGCTATGACACTGGCTTATCAAGAACCTAAATGCCAAGAATGGTTCTTAGGACTAGATGGGATACACCCAAGGGTGCTGGAGGAGCTGGCTGGGGTGCTCACCAAGCCGCTTTCCATCATTTACCAGCAGTCCTGGCTGACCGGGGAGGTCCCGACAGATTGGAAATTGGCCAATGTGATGCCCGTATATAAGAAGGGCTGGGAGGATGATCCAGAAAATTACAGGCCTGTCAGCTTGGCTTCAGTGCCCGGGAAGATGTTGGAGCAGCTCATCCTGAGTACCATCATACAACACATGTGGGACAACCAAATGATCAGGCCCAGTCAGCATGGGTTTATGAAAGGCAGGTCCTGCCTGAGAAACCTGATCTCCTCCTACGACATGGCGACCTGCTTATTGGATGAGGGAAAGGCTGTGGATGTTGTCTACCTTGACTTTACTAAAGCCTTTGTCACCGTTTCCCACAGCATTCTCCTGGTGAAACTGGCTGCTCGAGGCTTGGATGGGCACATGCTTTGCTGGGTAAAAAACTGTCTGGATGGCCGGGCCCAAAGAGTTGTGGGGAACGGAGTTAAATCCAGTTGGCAGCCGGTCACAAGTGGTATCCTGAGGGTTCAATGTTGGGGCCACTCCTGTTTAACATCTTTTTTGATGATCTAGACGAGGGGATCGAGTGCACCCTCAGTCAGTTTGCAGATGACACCCAGTTGGGTGGGAGTGTTGATCTGCTCGAGGGCAGGGAGGCTCTGCAGAGAGACCTGGACAGGCTGGAGCCATGGGCTGAGGCCAACTGGAGGAGTTTCCATAAGGCCAAATGCCGGGAGCTGCCCTTGGGCCACAACAACCCCCAGCAGTGCTACAGGCTTGGGGAGGAGTGGCTGGAGAGCTGCCAGTCAGAGAGGGACCTGGGGGTGTTGATTGACAGCCGGCTGAACAGGAGCCAGCAGTGTGCCCAGGGGGCCAAGAAGGCCAATGGCATCCTGGCTTGTGTCAGCAATAGCGTGGCCAGCAGGGACAGGGAAGGGATCTGACCCCTGTACTCGGCACTGGTGAGGCCGGGCCTCAATTCCTGTGTTCAGTTTTGGGCCCCTCACTACAAAAAGGACATTGAATGACTCGAGTGTGTCCAGAGAAGGGCAACGGAGCTGGTGCAGGGTCTGGAGCACAGGTCGTACGGGGAGCGGCTGAGGGAACTGGGGGGGTTTAGTCTGGAGAAGAGGAGGCTGAGGGGAGACCTCATCGCCCTCTACAGCCCCTGAAAGGAGGGTGCAGAGAGCTGGGGATGAGTCTCTTTAACCAAGTAATAAGTGACAGGACAAGAGAGAATGGCCTCAAGTTGAGCCAGGGAGGGTTTAGACTGGATATTAGGAATTATTTCTTTCCAGAAGGGGTTGTTAGGCGTTGGAATGGGCTGCCCAGGGAGGTGGTGGAGTCCCCATCCCTGGAAGTGTTTAAGAGTCAGGTCAACATAGCGCTGAGGGATCTGGTGTAGTTGTTAGGTTAATGGTTGGACTGAATGATCTTCAAGGTCTTTTCCAACCTAGATGATTCTGTGATTCTGTACTTCTGAAATATTTCTTTCGCATTAACCCCCTGCTATTGTTATGTAAAAATCAGTAATCTGTACATAGAAGTTTGGTAACACACTGATATTTAATATCTCTTAAAACTGTCAGATATGTGAGATATTTCTGACAGCTGATGGAAACACTGTGGGAGTCAGGTGATACCTTTGCTAGATAGGAAGATTGCCTCTCTTCTCCTCTCCCTGTCACCCTGCCTTTGATTCCTTGCCGCTAGAGAGGTTTATATGTTATTTTTTTTACCTTGCTGTCCTTCAGATTCAGATGTGATGGGGTGGGAGGAGAGGAGGAACCATAATCTCCCTTCAGACATGGGTGTGTAAACATGGGTGGTGTTGGTGGACCAGGCAGCTTGTTATTTCTGTGTATTTCTCCTTAAGTAAGATGTGAACAGCACTGAGAGATGAATGATTGGATGGAAAAGAATAGGTGAAAAGTTCTGAGCCTGCTGAGAAAGCTTGGCTTTGCTCCACTCTGTTGTACCTTCTTAATTATTGTCTAAGCTGATGTATGCTTCTCTGAATGATTTTGGAAATTCCTGTAAATCTTTCAAGGCAGGATGGTAGCACACTTGAACGGCAAAGACCAGTGTCTGGAGCTCCGTTGGCATGTGAAATACATTTCTGACTAACATGCAAATGCATTGGGTGATATGAGCCTGGGAAGAGCTGATAACCTGCACTATGTAATGGGCACTGCAGTGAAGTTTATCCCTATAAGAAAGAATGTAGATTTAGATAGAAATATTAAAGAAGGAAAAAATCCCTATATGAGCATGGTCACCATGGTATGAAAAGCTTCCTATTCTGATTGAAGTGCTCAAGTCCTTTGTAAATACAACTAAAGTACCTGTTTCTAAAAACATATATATATATATATATATATATATATAATATATACACATATTTTAAAGAAGTTGTGTAAATAAACCTTTCAGTTATCATTTGATAAATACAGACTAGAAAATATTAGTCACTTTCAGTAGCTCCCTAGCCCAATAACCACATAAACCTGAGCTATCTGAGGCTGTCCTCATTTTTCTTAAAACAGCCTTGTATTCTGTATTCCATTTTCTTAAGGCTTCCTGAGAGATTCAGGGTTTTTTATTTCTATCAGGTTAAGTGGTGGAGGATCTTTTTCCCTTAAAAAGGTAAGCATTTTTTTGCTCTTGTAGTATCTCATTAAACAGAATTTTCTCCTTGTTTACCAGGGACAGTCCAATGGAAGTAATTCTTATAGGAATAGTATTTAGAATCAGGAGGAAGTTAACGTAAGGACATATTCCCTCAGAGTTGCTCTTTAGTTCTAATAACTCTTTGCTTATTATTTCACAGTGTACTCATGTATGCCTTAGGTTACTGGAGGCAAAATTCTCCATGCTGAATGGAATGGCTCTGTTGCAGAGGAATTAGAATCTCATAGTAGCTACACCACACATTTCCTCAGGTGTAGCTTTTCCAAGAGCATTTTATAACCCTAGAGCAATTCTGGCTCTTGTTTGAATTACTTCATCGAAAGCTAAACACCCCATTTAATTCTGGCACTGTGTCTTGATGCCCATGATGCTCATTGTGTTCACGTCTAGATTTAGGACCATTTATTTCCCTAACTGATGATATGTATCAGAGTAAATCATTGTGGCTCAATGACTTCTGCAAATCTTTCTTTATCATCTTCCATGAAGATTAATGAGGGCAAGGAGCAATTTTTATAATTTGTTGACATGAATTTTATGATTGTATGCCTCATATGTCCATGATGAACTTATTTTCCCCTTACCATTGTGAGACAAGACATTACTCTTAAAGCAGAAAAGGGAATCTTAACACACACGATTGAATTGAAAGGTCTTTCTCTTTGCAAAGTCAACAGACAGACATTTAAAACATAAAACAAACCAAATGGACTACACATCCACTGAACATTATGAAGGTTTATGGTTTATCACCTTTTCTTTAGGACAGTCATCATCTGCTCTTGAGCATGTTACTGAGCAGGGATGTGGCTTTGTTTTGTTTACAATGCCACCCTTCCGTCCTGTAATTCCTTCATATTATGTGGACACTTACTGAAATACATGTGTATCCAGGCGGTAAGATGATCTAACCATAAGTAAAAAATGGGAAGAAAATTTCAATATTTAGATGTAATGTTAGTAAACAGTGTGTATAATTAGCAAGTGTTATATTGGATAGCTAATATCACTTCTGTTAGCAGTTGTTCAGGAAAACAGATTTCAGAGCAGATTAAACATGTGTGAAAATCTAGAGACACATCTAAATTTGCTTCCATGTGCATATGGATTTACAGCAGCTTTTCTGCCTCTCCTGACTTCTCTCTGCTGTTACTTCTTTATAAGAAGTAAAGCCTATGGTAGAAATGTGTTCAGCGTAGGCCTGCAGCTCGGAAGGATGGGGTGGACAGTCTTCCTCCCTAATATCAGTGCACGTCCTCTGTCTCTGGGCTCACAGAGCCCTGTGGACCAGTCAGGATATAATGGGACATGCTCAGATTCTGCCGCCCTTTTTCCAAAGAGAGTTAGCTATAGTTGGCTACCGCAGCCTTATGCCACCGATGTATCCTACAAAAAAATGACCAGTGTCTGACCAGAGGTTTACCTAGTTCAGCTGCTTGTCTCCTACAGTGGCCAGTGATGGTTGCATGGAGAAATGTACTGGAAACAGGGCAAATATTGGCTGATGTTTTCTTTTGTATAGCTTCTCAGCATTTGTTAACCAGAGACCTGTAGGTGCCTTAAGGTAGAGGCTGGATTTCTTGATGAGAACTGACTTACAGCTACTCAGCTTGGAGCACAGGTAAAAGGAGCCCGAGTCTTTGTGGCTTCCATCACAAGCTGCCCAAGAATCTGGTTCTCTGTTTCCCATGATAATCTTCCATGAGTTGTGTGTGATTGAGTTTTGGGGAAGCAGGTGCAGATAGTAGTGTGTGCACACAGTTTGGAAGTGATATGAATTAAAAATGTGTTAAGTTGTAAATAGAGGTGTTGATGATACGGTTGACAATAACAGATGTACTTGACAGAAGGTGTGGGTAGCTATTTAGTACTCAGGAGGAGAGCATTCAGCCCCCCTGCTCTTCAGGAGTTTTATGAAACACTGTCAAAACCAGTCCATGTTTGAAAAGCACCTTTCTCCTTTCAACCATCAGGACTGCATACGCAGGAGAGCGCATGCTGGATTGGATATATGTTTGCTGAGCTACCTCTGTTGTAATGTACATCTGCTGTGAACAAGAAAGTGCTGGAGGATCCTGATGGTTTGTTCTGCTCTTTGTCACAGGATGCACCTAAAGTCAGGTTCAACAAGTCTTTTTTTGTAACCGATCAATGCAGTGTCAGAGATATCAACTTGCTGCTTGTTGGCCACTTCTCCTAGCGCTATTGAGAGCCTCTCAACCATATGTGCACTCCTGCACAGGCTGCTTAAATTTTCCATATGCCACCTGACAAGCTTTCCATGGCACTTTATACCACCTTGAAATAACTCCCACTTCTTTTAACGAAACATGTCATGTGGGAATATTTTGCCCTTAAGAATATTTCACAAAGACTTCAGACCTTCTCATGAGATGAGCAGTGCCTTTCCAGAGATTTGGATGTTCAGGTTACTAGAGTAGACAGTAAATAGTCTGCCACCATCAGAAGCCAACAATACATTCTAGTCTTTTTGCCCCCTTAGATCTTCTGGCAGCTTTTTTCCATGCTATATTTTTGGTATTGCTGTCCCCTTAGGTACCTACAGAAGCAAAAAAGTCTGTCAGAAGAGACTACATGGTTTCTGCATGGGGACTGTATTACTTTCTCTTTTTTGTTGTGACTCCGGGAGTATCTCCCCACAGGTAACATCAAAGTGATCCTTCCCCTCTGAATCTCAAGCCTCTGAATGGTTCAACATAGCAATCACCTATGTGACATTTTCTCCATAGAAATAGGAGTTCACACACAGTTTCAATTTATGTTTTGAAATCTGGAGTGGACAGACTGTGCAATTTTCCCTAATGCATCCAGGGCTTCATCCAAGCATCACCAGTACAAGTTTGGATTTCAGTTTTTAACCCAAGAACATCATAGCAATTGAGTAGCATGAGAAAAACACCCACTCCAGAAACTTGTTGATTTTTTTTGAGAGATGCTGTCTTTTTTTTCTTTTTTTTTTTTTTCTTTTTTATTCTGTGATTAGTTTTATAGCTGAGGAAAACTGTGCAAAGTACACTTTCATTTGGAGCTTTTTACATAAGTTACCTTCTAAAAAATAACTTGACCCCAGCCTTCCAAATTCTTTTTCTGAGACTAGCTGTTTACATAGCTATGTCACGTTGTGAAAAGATCAGTGATATATTAAGAGTTTGGGTGTAGAGTGTGGTGAGTTTATATTACAGGGGAAAAAAAAATCCAAGATAATGCTCTGAGGAATTTGTAATTAGGTGGGGTTCTTTTGCCTTTCCCTTACAGTAATTCCATGCTGCATTATAGTTAAGCAGTTGCAAGTAAAATACAAGTGTTCCATGCAGAAGATAAAGGAATGAAATCACTGACCCTTTACATTAATGTGGGTGTCATGATTAAGACAGATGCTGAAAGATACTCCGCTTGATGCCAATTCTATGTATGGTGTTACAGTATTTCTAGAATACAGGTGAGAAATTTTTAAAGATTTTCTAAAGGTTGAGATGAAAAATCCTGTTGCCTCCATATGGAGTAGGAACAGATGTCGAGAACCATAACTTTCTGTTGCTGAGTAAATCTGTGGTGGCTTATCTGTGTTTTTTTCCTTGCATAACTGAGTAAGTTTATGGAAGTCCTTCAAAGAAATGCCATAAGAAGCAGGCCTGCTACCTCTCAGGGATGTTCAGGTCTTTTTCAGTTTCTCAGCCTCATAGACCATACTAGTTGGAGTGCTGAAGCCAGGGTTCACACACCCTGCCTCTCTGCAGTGGTTTTCACCGCAAGTCTGAAAATAAGCAACATCAAAGCTTTCTTGTTAGACTGAACAATGCTTAAACATTTAAGAAAATATTTGTGATGTTGTGTATAGCATTACTAACTGAAGGCCCAATTATAATGATAGCAAGCAAAAATTAGCTTGATTTGAACTATGGAGATAATTGTTAGGTGTAGTCATTTCAGAGAGGTTTTTAAAATTCCACCTAGCAATGGCTAATTAAAACAAGACCCATGTGCAATTTAAACAGCAATATTGTAACTGTTAGCAGAGATGACTTTTAAGAGTTATATTGCTACATAATTAAAGTACTATGAAGTGCTTCAATTCACAAAACACTAAGGTGCTTCATTACCTTTTTGCAGTCTGGATATCCATTAAAACTGGGGACACTTCTGTGCCTACATGAAAGGAGACACATAAATGCTTTATTGAATCAGGGTTAAACTAGCAGCACTACCTGCTATTCTGTGAAAACTTGCTGATGAGCCTTGCAAAGTCTGGAAGATTTTGTGTGTACATTGATAAACAATTTTCCTAGAATAAATAGAGCAACACATGAATAAAAAGGGATATTTTTGGCAAAAAGATATGACAGTAAATCTGTTCTTGTAGTATTTGTAGAAACACTGAAAAGTTTACTAATGATTGAGAACTATCTTTCTGCATTGAGGATTTACACGAGTTCTGAATATCGATATATAAAAAAATGGATTTACTGGTAGGGAAGCAGTATTAAACAGCTTTAGAACATGTTACCACTGGTGCGTGTGTGATCTGAGTTTCCACATCAGCTGACGAGTGCAGCTGCACAGATGTTCTTCTTAAATCTTTCCACCCGTGTTATATCAGTTCCTGTGGTGAAATAATCTGCTGCTAAATTAAATTACAGGAACATCCCCACCATATCTTAGAAGAGCTAGTTCTTGCCTTGAAGTCTATGATTAGGAAGACAAAATACAGGCTAAACCAGGACAATGGGGAGAAATGAAGAAGCAGATTGCTTGGGTTTATCATTCATGTTTTATGGTTTTCAATTCAAAGTGGTTTGGTTTTGTTTGGTAGTTTGGGGGGGGGTGTTTTGGTTTTTTTTGGTGGGTTTTTTTTTGTTGGTTTTTGTTTTGTTTTGTTTAATAAACAGTACAGATACCTATATTCATTCTATAAAGTTGTATCTGTATTCTGTATCTGATTCACCAAAACAGTTTGTTTCATGAGGATCACAGCTCATTATCCCTAATAGGATCATGGCTGAAATGTTCCCTCCTGAGCTGTCCTTTATGTTTTGGTCCCTTCAAAATTTTGTGGCAGCTACCTATACAACTGTGTTTTCACTTTTGAGATCAACGTGTAAGTTTCTCTGCAATACCTTTACATAGTTAATGGAAAAAACCCAATTTTTTCTAATGCTGAACTGGATTAGCAGAAGATTGCCCCTCCCTGCACCAAAACTGATTCAGAAATTGACACAAGTGATTTACATTCCGAAAGGTTCATTAACCATCAAACTGCTGTAGATTAGATCACTAATGGAATCCTGATGGTTGCATGCAACTTCCAGCAGATTTGTTGGTAGCTAGCATTAAATCCATTTGAATTATAATGAGGAGGCCCTAATGCATAAACATTTATTAGCAGGACTCTGTAGCTATAATGACTGCCAGCTCTGTATTTTAATTTTCGCTAATGGTTTCATGCTCGTCCTAGATATGTTGCTCACAGGACCAAGTGGGATGCTGTGCTTTGGCAGTTTATGCCAGAGATTCAAACCCAGGATACCAAAATCTAAACCCATGAAATCCTGGACTCATTCCCTAAGTGTGACCCAACCAATCATGTCATTAGAGCAGGGATTACGAAGGTCAACATGGCAAATTTCACAGAACATTTCAGGGTATCACATCAATTCTCCCACCTTATGAGATCATTAAAAGAGAGATCAAGAAAAATCAATGGTACCTCTATTTTAGTTGTTTGCTGTCATCCAATGTTCAAATTACTAGATAATTCCCCTTACATTTCAGAACTTTTACCAAAAACATGAAGTCTTTAGTTAAGAAAACTAGTATTTTGTCATTTGAGATCTTTAGGAGAGGTACCAAAACCCGTGCTAGTTGCAGAAAAATCAAGACAATTGGCAACACTGGAAAGGATAGAAAAGTTTATTGCAACTAAATTTTCAATGCATTTACTGATTCTCTGGCCTAGCTTCCTCCCATTACTTTCAGCCACATCCCCGCACAAATTTGCATTACTCTGAGGATAAATTCTATGCAATCCTCTTTGGTTTTCTTTCCTCTGTGCTCCCCAACACCTCGGAGGAGCTGAATTCTCTTGTGGGAAACCTCCAAGCTGGGTTATGACTGTCCCACTACTCACTGGTTTAGATGTGACCTTCAAAAGTACTGAGCACTTCCAGTCCTCACTGGAATCAGTCAGAGTGCTGGGAGCACAGCAGCTTTAAAAATCAGACTGCACATTTCTCAATGGATAGACTGTGAAACAAAGATGCCTGAAATGAAAGGCCTCTGTTGAATACATTTAGTCCTAAGAGATTTGGTTTGTGCAAATTCGGGAAGTGATAGAGACAAAATAAATTCTGCTAACTGGTAGAAATTTGAAGCTATCCTTTACTATCAATAAAATAAAAACCAAGATAGAATATCGAAGTAGACAAAGAAAAGAGGAGTAAAGACTGTAGGACTCAATCTCAATGAATAATTAATTGATTGTTTTTCAATATGTCTAGATAAAGAAAGGCATTCTCCTTGAGCTGCTTTCTTCTGATTAAATAGAAGGATTCTCCTATCAAAAAAAGAACAACTGGTATTTATTAGAAGGGGTAGCTCTTAATTTAAAACAAGTTGGTCTTCTGGAGATGCAGATTGTTTCAAGACCAGTTTATGACTCTATTATCTCTCAACATTGACATGCTTTGTCACAACTGGTATCTACTTCACCTGGTTGTCTCCAGTTGAAGCTGAAGAGAGAAATGTGTCTGTGATAATTATTCTTTCATACCACTATCTTTTTATCCTGCAGGAATGACAATAAGATGGCAAAATGAACAGTGTTCCACTCCTGATTGTATCGTGGGAGCTTCATCCTAGTGCTGTCACTTTTCCTTAGCCTTTATTCTCCTCTAGCCATTCTAGCTAGATATTTACCTCTCTTCTCCCCATTTCACGGTATGTCACTCTGCTAGACCTCTAATGTCACTGCTTCAACCTGGCAGCAAGCAGGTCCTGTTTTGTTTCTCAGCATGCAAGGAGAGTTTGGCTCAATGTCCTAGGCTGAAGCGCCATGTTGAGATGAGTCAGTGCAGTATGTGTAAGTGTGTTTCAGGAATGATAAATGGAACTTCAAGCACACAAGAGACTGACAGGGAATAGATTAAAGGCTGGACTTCTTACACATGTAGAGCAGCCTACCACTGTCCCATCAGTGATCAAATGGCCTAAGGGCTCTATCAGTGATACCTACATGCAGGCAATACCCTTACAGTAATAGGATCAATGCAAATTGTGCCCTGACATGCGGCTCCTGGTTTCCACTGTGTGGTTCAGTCAAAATTCCTCTATATTCAGTTGCTACAAGGAGAGTTTTGACTTTGTCAGTCATTGGAAGGTGCTAAAGGGTTTGCTGTGCCATACCAGAGAGTGCCTGACACCAAGGTTGTTTAGGGATTGGACTGTTGGTACAGGAGAAGACTAAGTGCATTTCTGTAAGTCTCTTAAATTGGAACAGAATGCAAGAACATGTTTTCTCTCCTGCCCAAACCTGTACAACAAGAACAATTTTCTAGAGTATACCAGGTCTAAAGATAAACTTCCATCAAGCATTATTTACATTTCTCATTTTCGTATCAATTTGTTAATAGAAAATGCCACGATGCTGTGTGAAGGTATTGAAAACAAGTCTTGTCAAAGGGAATTTAGAGAAGATATGTGGAGAGCAGGTATTAAAATTAAATGTTTTGGATGGAAGCATTGACTAAACTTTCTGAATATATCAATTGAAAACCAGCATGCCTGAAATATAGTAGCATATCACTATGCTGAAAGGCCAGTTTAGGAAACATCTTCTATTTTATGCAAAAACTACTGAATGCATTTCACCCTGCAGATAAATAGTAACAGTGCTACTGGTTTCCATTTTTTTCCATTTCCATTGTTTAGCAAGACATGAAAATACATATTTGAGTCTTGTTGACTTCAAAATTACTGGTATTGGGCAAAGACCTCAGACACACAGAGAGAGAAGTGAAATCCACTCAAAGCTTTCTTTGGTTTAGAACAACTTTACAGTCACTGAAAGGTAAAGACAGGAGAGCCTTACTGCCAGATGTAGTACTTCTGTGTGAGTCCAGCGTGGCAGCTTCTTGGGACAGGAAAACATTTGATAACATTTAGTTGCATTCATTTTTCTTCTAATATTTTAAAGTGGATAAAATGCAGGACATTTTAGCCAAGATATTTCTCAGTGATGTTTCATCCCAGAGGCAGCTCATAGATTTTCAACAGTGTCAGCAAAATTGAATTTTCGGACACCATGCATAAAGACAAAGTGACTTATGAATTACTTAGTTACTAATTAAGCAAGTTCAATTGCAGTGGTCCCTCAGGGCAGGTGGTATCGGATCCAGGGGCAGGGAAGTGTGAGGGCTATGAACAACCTTGGGCATGACTGTCTCCTTCTGAGAGATCAGGTTATAACCCCAGCTGGTCTGTGCATGCAAACTGGGTGAGAACTGGGATCTTGCTACATGGTCTCAACATACTGAACTGCTTGGATGTGCTGAACATTTTCACAGAATCATAGAATGATTTGGGTTGGAAGGGACCTTAAAGACCATCTAGTTCCAACCCCCTGCCATGGGCAGGGACACCTTCCACTAAGACCAGGTTACTCAAAGCCAGGGAGGGGGCAGCCACAGCTTCTCTGGGCAACCTGTGCCAGTGTCTCACCACCCTTCATGGTAAAGAATTTCTTCCTTATATCTAATCTAAATCTACCCTCTTTCAGTTTAAAACCATCACCCCTCATCCTATCCCTACACTCACTGATAGAGTCCCTCCCCATGTTTCCTGTAGCCCCCTTTAAGTACTGGAAGGCTGCTATAACATCTCCCCAGAACCTTCTCTTCTCCAGGCTGAAAACCCCAACTCTCTCAGCCTGTCCTCTTAAGGAATGTGCTCCAGCTACCTGATTATCTTTGTGGCTTCCTCTGGACCTGCTCAAGCAGTTCCATGTCCTTCTTATTTTGCCTTTACTCTCTAAGAGCAGCCTGGGCAGTGCTTTCATTTTGAAGCTGTGTTTTCTCATGCCTATGTGTCTGCTTGTGCCTAAAGCCAGCCTTAATGTGAGCCTCAGAAGGGCAGCCCTGAACTAAGTCTGGGCAAGTCTCCATCAAAATCTGCCTTGCTACAAGCTGTTTCTTCATAGCTTCTGTAATAGATAAATTTGAAAGTCTACCAAGAAGACCAAATCGTGCTGACACTGCTTATTGGTTGTGTCCATTAGTGTCTGCAGTTGCCTGGGGCTTACCATGAGTTCCATGGGGTTTACCTGAAGTTGCTCAGATTTAGTTATTCTGTGCTCTCCTAACATGCAGTATCTTCCACAGGATATTGTGCTCTGTGTGTTGGCTGTTTCAACATAAGTTAAAACCCCTCAATACCAGGGCTGAAATATCTCATGGTGGAATATACAGATTCTGCATCATGAAATGGTTAAAGTAGTCAGTGATCTCTCATGTATCCTTCATATTCCAGTGTAAAAATCCCAAACTCCCTTCCCCTTGTGGTGTGCCATAAGGAGATGAAGAAACAAATTGGCAGGTATAATTCCACTGTGATTGAATGTACCTTGTCTTAGACCCTACTCTTCATTCTATTAGACTTATGTTTTCTTAAGCTTATGGCCTAAATAAGACAGGAAAACCTTGAAGTGAATTTAGTTCAAGCCATGGAATTATTACCGCCTTTTAAGACTGAGTCCATATGTAAAGGTTTAATTAGCTCGTTGCTGGTCTGGGGCCTGATTTACCCCTCTATTGCACATCTGAAGTCTATCCTATAAAGTGGGAAGTAATAATAACTTTGCCATGATCTGAAGTACAGTGAAATTAGTTGGGAAATTAATAGGGAACATGCAGAGATAGGAAATTGGTTAATTATAACAACATAGAAGTAAAATGAAGTTTGGAAAAAAAATTTTAATTGAGGGACCACTCTAAAAACATTGCTGAATAATTTAGAATCATCTCTCTTGCACCAAGAATAATGAAAACACCCTCTGAGATGGAATGATGTATTTAATTCATTGATATTATTAGGGTGCTTTTGCAAATGCAGGTGTAAGTGCTGAATGAATTATTGAAGACATTCAAAGTTATTTTGCTAAGACATGATCTGTGTAACTCTGTGTACTGTCTTGCATCTGCTAAGGCACCCAGTAAAGTAGCACATCAGCTGCTGAAGAGTATATATCACCGATGAGAAAAAACACCTTTCTGAACTCAAAGCTCTCCTGTGTACAAGGGAACTTCCTAACTTTTCTGTCCCTATGGCCTTAAATAACAAGGTGCTAAAACTTTTGAGAAACCAAGTCTCTTGAAAATTCCAGCTCTGAAGTGTAATGTGAATCATTATGGAGCATATATAATTTACACCAATAAGCCTGTTTTTACAACACGTAGAACATGATAGTAGGAAACAGGAGTAGATATATGGACTACTTTCCCTTAATGGAAGTACCCGCAAGACAAACACTTGTCTTTTACGATCAAATCTTGTGCTCACTAGTTGAAAAATTCACCACTTAGCATCCCTGCTGTTGCCAAGAGGCATACCAGGGGTGGATTTTGTGTGCTCTGCACATTTGAACTTTCTTTGCAGCTATGCACATACCAACCAATTTTATAAATCACAGTGAATGTAAGAGGAACTGATGTGTGTGTGCTGTACATATATGATGTATGTGGACATGTCAGGTGTATTGTTTACAAGCAACTGAAAGTCATAACACTTTCCAGGAGAGCCTTCAGCCATTATAGGAAGCAGCTTTGGGCTACCTATTGCCCAAAGTTGTTGTGTGGGAAAGTCCTGTATGTAACATTTAACTGGCTGCGGTCATTCTCAGGGAAGGGAAAATTGTGGTCATGTCGGATTAAGCTTATATATCTTTGGGTAGCATGCGTGTATATCATACTTGATTACAAGGTTTTTGTTTTCCAGAAATTATTGTGGAAAAGATATTCCCAGATAAATACAGGAACCATAACTCACTGAGATTCTTCAAGAGCAGTGCAAACCAAACAGCTCCTGAGTCAGGAGTCTGATAGGATGCTGTCTGCAAAACTGTGATAGAGATCAGCTCTCTATTTCTAATCAGTTAGTTGTGTACTAGTCAATGCCAGAATGTGTGCTTGTGGGTGTCATATTCTATTTTCCAGGGTTTTGTAGTAGTTCACAGAAAGGCTTCCACTGATGTTCCTGGGTAGTGGGTCAAGCTGTTGGGCTGCTGCGTTTCAGCAAATGGCAACCCCACTGACAATAAGATGTACGTGTAAAAGAAAAGACTGAGTTTTGCTTATAATGGACATGAGTCACAAGAAATCTGTTATTGTTCTAGGCAGTCATTTGAACACATGGTCCAAATTTCCCAGTTGTGTGGGAAGATTTGAGCTGGTTTAAGTAGGCCTTGTAAATTATGGCTTCTGGTATAGGAATTCAGGAAAGCCTGGTAAAGCAGTGTGTGTCTTGCATGACAGCGCATTGCTTTCCTGCAGCTGATGCCTCAATGATATAATTGATTTAGCAGTTGAATTACAACATTAAAAGTAAATTAATAAATCTTTAATTATGAGCACTTTGTTAGCAAATGAATTTCTTAAACTAACAACTTGACTAGGCCTGTATCAATTGACATAATTCATTAACCCGTATGAGAATCCATATTAGTTATGCTTAACTTACTTGAGTGTAGGAGGCAGGAGATCTTTCTCAGTATAAATAAATTATCAAATCACTATTTATAGTAAGTTAATTAAAGAGCAAATTACTGAAGCAGTGTAGATTTCCTACTTAGTATAATGTAGTTCCACTGATAATCATAAGCAAAGGATCATACCAACACTTAATTTTTCTCTGGTCTCAATTACCTGTAAGTTCCTGAGAAATGGTATGATGCCAGATTTCTATCCTGATCGGTCCTGTGCCACCACACACTCTTCTAAAAGCCTCTTTACAGGCTTAATTGCTGCTCAGCAGCATCAAAAATCTGCATTTTTGTTTGAATGGGCTGGCACTACAACGCATTTGTCAAACTTCTATATCTCTTACCCACCAGGACATCAGGCAAAGAAGAAACATGTCTGTAATTGCTGTGGAAGCCCCGTGCCTGGGATGGGAGATTACCTACAGGTGGCAATAGTTGAAATTAATTCTGAAAGCCAGTTTTGGAGGAATGAAAGGTGGAATTGGCAAATAAATACTTTGCATCCCGATTAGAGTAAGTTTGAATTAATTTCTTTGTAGCCCAATGCTTCAGAAGAATCTAATTGTGTGAGTACAATATTCTGGTAATGAACTGAGGATTCCCAAGCAATGGCATTTCAAAAAAGAAACCTTCCGGCACTTGACACATTTTAAATCATGTTCCAAAACCTAGTAATGTTGTAGCATGTTGTTGCTGTCATGCAGGCAAGGTCATGCTTTGCATTGTGAATCAAAAATATATTCAAACCAGAATTTCCGTTTAAAATAAAGAACTTAAAATTTAGCCGATCAGAAGATCAGGAGATCATCTATATGGGGAAAAAAAAAAAAGTCAAGTAATTAATACAAACCTTGATTAAAAACTTCCTTTAAGCACAAACATAACAAACAAAACTGTGTTTCTTCCTACAAGCAGACTAAAATGGAGCAAGCAAATAAAAATGAAACTCCATCAGTGAAGACCTGTATTCCCAAGGCTCACTTTCTAATATGCGAGGGAAACTGTGTGGAGAAAATATATGGCTGAAGAACTTTCAAATGATTGCATAATGCTCTGACTTTCAGACTGCTGCCAGGTCCTGCACTGCTTAGTAGCATTTTGTGGCTAGCTGAGTGGAGCTAAACGGTATAATATGTGAATATTTTTGTTGTTACTTCGAAGGACCTGCCTTGTCCTCTGCAAAAAGCCTGTGTCCTCAGGGACATGTAAATTAAGAAGATTGGATTGAAGCTCTTGACATCACATGAAGGTTGGAGAATAATAAATGGCAGTCATCATAGTCTTTGAACATCTGGACTGTATTTGGGATATAAAGTAATTCAGGCTCCAGGGCTTAGCTTTGAGACAGTGTTTAAAAGTTTGCGGTGAAAAAATGAATTATCTTTTTTCTTATGCCAGTGTAATCACATCTGAGTGGGTTACAGCACCTTATTCCATGAGTTGATGTGGGCCATTATCCACTTGTGTTGATGTTTGCTGAGTGCTTGTTAAATATGCAGGGAGCACAGCACATGGATATCTCCTGCCACCAAGTGATTTCTATGAGGTCCTTCTGCAGTACGTATGGCTGGATCAGGATGCTTTGACTACCTTGGAAGAAACACTCTTTAATACCAAAGTTTCTATAGCTGCCAATTTTATATGATTGTTAGGGCTCTGAAGGCCTTACCAGTATAAGATAAAAGGCTTTGATGTGAGTAATTCCATCTACTGTCTGAACCCTCTAGCAGGAGTAGCATAATCATTGCTTGTCTCTAATGACTCTGCAGGAGGTAAGCTGGTGCAGAGGAGAGTGCAGCACTCATATGCTGCCTGCTGCAAAACACAGTTTAGTCCATGGCCATGGTCACACTGGAAGGGATGGCCTCCAGTATAACTCCAGCTGCTGGCTTTCTGCAAAGGGAGCCTCAGGGAGTTCGCTGGGTTTCCTCACTAGGAGAGCACATGTGGGGCTGCTCAGTCTTTTTTTTTAGAACTTTAACTCATATTCATTCATTTCAGCTGGATGTTAATGGAGAAAGGTAGCTCTTGAACTGGTGTAATTTGCTGTATATGTCAGATGGCAGTAAAATCAGAGGGACAGTAGGAATTCATTATTTTACCTCAAGTTAGGTAAAATAATAATAAACATTGTTATATAAGTCAAGGCTTTAAAGCAGTTAGTTATTTGGACACGTAAGCCTGAATTTTTGGGTGCCCAAGAGGGTATTGTGTTCTGCACAGTTCTCGGTGCTGAGGGATGAGCGCTACCCACGGCAGTGATAGTGGGGGCCCAAAGATGAGAGGTTCCCAAGCACTCAGGGGAGACCCCCTGGAGGCTCCAGGTGAGATGAAATCCTTGTGCTGCTTTGCAGGAAGTTCAGTTGCTCATCAAGAAGTTGCCCAGGTCTTTTAAGCATACCTGAAGTGACGTTCTCTCTTGAGACTTGTCCTTCTGATCTCTAGCAGGACTCAAATTATACCCAAAAATTCAGAATTACAGGTGTTTCCATGTTAAATGTAAAAAAAAAAAAAAAAAAAAAAAAAAAAAAGTAAAATATCTTCTACAAAAGGTAGTTATTGCTGTCTCACTACGCTATCGTGGTCATCTCGTTGTTCAGTCGTTGTTCATTGGAAAGACCTTAATTTAAGCTGCATTGATGATGTGCTCTAGAGAGACATTGTGCTTTTCAAGTTCACTGAAATCTCATGCAACTGGCTCTTCAAAACTGGCTTGAATATTCACAGTACAGTGGCTGGTGCAAGAAGTTGCAGTTTACTGCTAGGCCAAATTAGCCTTTTAGTCCTTTGGAAAAAAAAAATGTAAAAAATATTTTAGGTGTGATTTAATATTTTAAGCATTTTAATGTTTTAGTATTATATATTATTAATATAAATTAATTCACATTAATAATAACATGTTCATGTTTAATATTTTATATGGTGCTTTTCATATTTGACATGCTTTTTAGTTTTTCTTTTAGGAGGGATTATTTTTAAATGTTGATAGAAAACAGTGGGTCAGAATCTAACCTCCATCTGCAGGTGGAGTCCCATCAGTGATGTTATCAGGAAAACAATTAGAGGTCCAAGGGGGTTACATGAAAGTCTCCCAACAAAGTAACAATTTTAATCTGTTTGTTTTCATTGCAATCCTGTGCAATGACTAAAACTTATCACTCCAGCCCAGAAAATGTGGGGTTTGTGACATTAGACTGAGAAAACTCAGTGTCCTCTAACTCCCAGAACTATCTGAATGAAAGTATTTCTTTCCAGAGAAAACTAAAAGCAGGTATCTAGTACATGTGAGGATGGTGTGACTATGGATTAATGCATTTGTTGAGCACTTTGGGGGGGGGTGTTTCTCATATTTGAGCTTTCCTAAATGACAGTGAGGATACCTTTGTACTATCCAGCATCTTTATGCAACCTGGAAAACCTAGACTTACCAAGGAGGTCTATGACAACTACACCTGGTCCTAAAGCTAAAGGGGAGTGTTGTAGCTTCCCCAGAGATGTCATTTGTTCCAGAAAACAGGGATTCCCTTGGCACAAGGGTTCCCAACCAGTTTAGGTCCTGCTTTTTTTCATATCTGGGGAGTGAGCATCACTCTCTCTCATCATAGCTGAAGCAATCTCCCCGTTCCCTCATACCTGTTACCACAATTTGCCTGTCACTAGTAGTTAGCACTGTATTTTGCACCCACAGTTTTTTGCAGATTTTCAAACTGTGAGAGCTTGGGATTGCTCAGATGAGACTCTGAAATCTGTGCTGGCTGAGAGTCTGCCAAGGATCAGTATAGGTCCTTGGGTGCAAATATTGAGTACCTGTCTGTGCAGTGGCTATTGTAACTATACCGTATTTTGTTTCTAAGTGGATGAGACAAACTATATGTAAATACAATATATGCAAATAGAAATCATATTTCTCTCTTCTTTTAAAAGCTATAAGCATATAAAGCAGAAACCATCCAGGAACTTCTCACAGAATCTATACATATTATAATTTATCTGTTTCCTGCTTCAGAGCAATAAAAAGTAACTGAGAAGGTAAAAGTAATTAAGCAGAGGAGAGTCAGTGGCCCTGATCAGAGAAGTGGGCTTTCTTAATGAAGCACTTTTCAACTGTGAAATAATAATGCTTGTTTTACTGTAATTCCAATTATTTGGACTGGAGCCCCTTGAGGCCTGGGCCTTTTCTGTGTACCAGTTTTTCCAGTGCTTGAAAGCAGATCTTCACAGTTCTGACTCAGAGGTTTACAAGCTACTTAATATTTATATCACATAAATAAAAGAAATTACTTGAAGATAATTTCAAGACCATTCATGTTAAATGCTTCTCTTTCAGCCAACCTGTGACCAAAAGATTTTTCCTGGCACTGACAAGATTGTGCTTAGATTTGAGCTCTATGGCCTAAAAAGAGTTAAAGACCTATTGATATCTTTCTGCTGTTTTCAAATATCAATTAAGCTGAAAACAAGGGCTATAAATTATGGTGACCTTTGCAGTGACTTTTCATTTGTGGGATAGAGATGTGATGGTGTGAAAGCACTATTAATAATAGTAAAAAATTATTAATAACTTCCTCAGGAACTGCCAGGCAAAGTGTAAATTGCTTTCTGCTTGGTAGCAAATTTTCATGTAAGGTACTGTATCATGGAAATTTTCAGTCTTCTTAAAATTCAGGTGACCTAAGAATAATGCTACCCCTTCACCTCTGTACATTTTGTCATCTCAGCTGACAAATGGGATTCTTCTAGATTTAATGAGCATTTTATAACAACTTCTACTGAAAATACAGACTGTTGGATTTCCCTTGTTGGCCTGTAAAATGTATAGGGAATGGCGGGTTTATTTGTTGATCTAAGAACTTGTTAAAAATGTAACAGCCACAAAAAGCATGCTTTGGGTTGAATAAGCGCCACCAACTTTCCACTTAATGAAATTTGCATGTTTATGGCTTTTCAACATTTTTATTTTTACAAACACTTAAGGAAATACAGCACCGGTATAAATTTTCAGACTGTAATTCTGTAGATCAAAGATTTTCCTTGGTTCATGAGACAGCTATTTCGTTACTGGCTACAGCATTGCCATGCTATTTCATGAGCCTGATTAAAATCTCTCCTAGAGAATTGTCCTTTTGGTGAGAAGACAGTGAATTCTCCACCGCCCTTTGACTCTTGTCTGCTCTTCACCTTGAAGATGTCAAGTAACGGCCACTGAAAATGTGTTGCTTTTGTGCTAGTTAATGTGTTTGCTAGAAATACAGTAGAGAGCAGATAGGTACCAGTTGTCTGTGTGGGACACTGTCATATATGAATCACAGAATCATCTAGGTTGGAAAGGACCCTGGAGATAATCTAGTCCAACTGTTCTCCTAGCACAGTTCCCACCTACAGCATATCCTTAAGCTCCATATCGACCCTACTCTTGAACACCTCCAGGGATGGGGACTCCACCACCTCCCTGGGCAGCCCATTCCAACACCTAACAACCCCTTCTGGAAAGAAATGCTTCCTGATATCTAGTCTGAACTTTCCCTGGCACAACTTGAGGCCATTCCCTCTTGTTCTATCGCTTACTACTTGGTTCAAGAGACTCATCCCCAGCTCTCTGCACCCACCTTTCAGGGAGCTGTAGAGGGCGATGAGGTCTCCCCTCAGCCTCCTCTTCTCCAGACTAAACACCCACAGTTCCCTCAGCCGTTCCTCATAGGACATGTCTTCCAGACCGTTGACCAGCTTTGTAGCCCTTCTCTGGACATATTTGAGTAACTCTATGTCCTTTTTTGTAGTGAGGGGCCCAAAACTGAACACAGTAATCAAGGTGCGGCCTCACCAGTGCCAAGTACAGGGGCAAGATCACTTCCCTGTCCCTGCTGGCCTGCATGAAATGTTAAGAAATTTGATACATAACTAGTAAGATGGTTGTAGTAGGCCTGAAAGTGCCTGTTTAAGGTAAGGAGTTTCTGAGCTGTAGGAACAAAGAAAGAAACTCACATATAGATAGATAAAGGCCCCAAGGACAGAAGATGTGGAACCATGGCGACAGAAGATAACGTGCATTGTATGACCCAAATAATTAGGCCCAGGCCCTGGCAACAGAAGATAATGGACATCACACTTGAGATAAGGTGGGCAACGAAGGATTTAGTCAGAGGAGTCTGGCTTTTAGGGGCTGGCAATTTCGAAATTGGGGAAAAGGTGACGAGGAAGACTACTGGCCTTCCTCCTGAAGACCCCCACCTGGAGGCGATGCGCAGGCGCAAGAGTGACGTGGTTGTTTTAAAACTGCTCATAAAGTTTTTTGGACTAACCACACCTTAATAGTAAATTTGTATGTTTGTGTTGTGCAATCCTATGAATATGTATAAGGTACCTGCATTTAAGTGGTAAATCTAAGGGGCTTGGTGTGCACGCTTGTGGAGGAGCGATCCCCTGTGCACCCAGCGCTGCAATAAAGAATGCCTGCTTTCTAAAGCTCTGATTCTGAGTCTTAGAGAGTTTTAATTCAACTGGCTTTCCGGTATCAACTGAGTTCTCCACACAGCTGATGCTTACTAAACACTGAAGCGTGGCCTTGAGGTGCAGAGCATCGGGTCCTGTAGATAATTCTCCATTTCTCTGGTTCCCAAGGGCATTCTGAGAAAGCTGCGTTTATGATCACTTGAAAGCCCTAGATACCAGGTGACAGTAAGCTTCTCCCCAATCCTTGTTCATCATTGTATATGCAATAGCTTGTACTTCATCTAATTTTTGATAGAAGAAGAACAAAAACTCCCCCTCAGGCTGACTCTTTTTCCCCGACTTCACTTTTCAGCTAATGCTAGAAGATGGAGAGGAGATCCTCAGCCCATACTTTAACCATTGAATTACTTCTTTGACAGTGAAATTTTAGCTAGAACGATGAATTGTTTCCTCACTGAAATGTTTATGACAGTTCTGCAAAGCTTACTGCTTTTCAGTAGCTCACAGACAAAAGATGCAAACAGCGTAAGGAGCCTGAATGTTAATCCTTGTTCATCTGTCTTTTCAGTTCCCTCTAATTTGATGCTATCTGGCTGCAAAGATGGTTTTGCAGTTCTTCAGCAGTGATAGTGGGTCAACAGGAAAGCGGGCAAATATTTCTGCTAGAGAAAGGAGAGAGAAAACAACTTTGAAACCCAGCTTCCAGCTTCCTCTGAGTTTGACGAGAGGATTCAGAAGGCCCAAAGCAAGAAGTTCTTTCCTTTTCTATATTTTAATTCCTGCTGTTGAGATGGTGCTTTATGCTGTGGAGGTCTACTTTGGTGTTTGTGCGTCATTCATGATACCCCAAGGGGATGCTCACAGGGTGGCTGCATCCAGATGGGCCTGCCAAGTAATCCTGGCTGCTCAACAGGGTGCCACCTTCTGTGGAGTGACAAGGGCCTAAAGAGATGAAGAGGGAAAGCAGCGTGAGTCTGTCCCAGGCAGTGAAGATGCAAGTCCTTTCCTCTGTATAAATTGTCCTTGAAGGGAAAGTGTAGGTAAAGCTGTACCCTGAAGCAGATGTTCAGATCGTGGTGTCAGCTGAAGCAATGCTTTTTCTAAGGTCAATTTTAACTGTTCACACAGGCCAAAGGTGCATGTAACTGTCAATTGTTTCTTCTGAAAATTCGTTCTGCTGTAATAAATTGGAGAAATTCCTTGTTCTAGCAAAGTCCAGAAATAACAGATGGCTCATATGCCAGGCATCAGCAAATCCTAAATATGTGGTCGTGACCCCTGTCCATGGCCTGCTGAGAAATCTACCTGCCTTCAGGATTAGGTTGCCCAAGAGTTTGGTGTTTTATGAACAAGACTAAAAGTGTAAGTTCCACTTGCTTATAACATGCTGCTGTTGAACTTAGAAGCTCTCTTGCACAAAAGTGATGGAGATTTAATGTGGTTGCTATTGTTCTCTATTGTGCTTTGGAGAGCATTCAAGCTGAGAAGTTCTAACTGAATGTTCAGTTGATGAGGCTGGGCAAAGCCAGACTGTTTTCTTTAAGAATCTGAGCCTTCATCATCCATGAACGTGGAAGTGCTGTTACAGATTTTGAGTGACAACTGGGTTAAGGACTGAAGTCAAAATCTTGTCAGGCTGCTATGGACCTGTGTTTTGGATTAGCATGGAACACAACACCAAATTTTGCTTGAAGTTTAACAGGTATTGGAACAAGTTGTGGTATTGGAACAAGTCATGGTCAAAATAGGTCAGCCTTTTTTTTGAAGTGTCTGCAGAACTATGAATCATGACATCCTTCATGAAACTGCACCTAGCAATAGTATTTTCACCAGTTTTCATTAAGGTTTTATGCTCAACTAGCATTTCTAAAGGGAGTGTTAAGGCTTTACAGTTGAATATGAGAGCAGGAATACTTAAGAAAGAATAGCCTCTAATAAGTGGAAGAAGACAAATGGAAATTATACTTTGTGTTTATATAGTGTCTTTTAACCTGGAGCTGTCCATGAGAGTTAGTGAATGTATTGACCTGTTTTGTTCACTGCTTCTTCATGAGTCACTCCAGCTGACTATCAATCCACAGTAATCAAAGTGAGCGAATGGATCTGGGCTTCCCATGATGAGGATCCTGCCAGACTTCCTAGCCAAAGAGTAGGGTAACTGAAATACGCTGACAAAGCAGACTGGAGACAAGGTAGACTAATAGGGCTAATGCTATGGCATGCTGCTGACTCCTGAGAGGCATGAAGAATTTTATATTGCTTGTGGAGCTGTTGGCATTGCTTCTTTTGATATAGATTTTTCTCATATAATCCCATGCTCCGACATGCTGGTTTGATGTATCATCTCAATAATATGGGAAGACTGGGGAAATGCAGTGAAAAGGCTGTATTTCAATACTGTGTCTGTCAAGGGAAGGATGTCAATCAATCACAAGCTGGAAAAAGCTAACAGCATCTTACCACTATGTGAGACTGAAATTCTTAATGCTCCTGTATGCAGACCTGTGCCTTCATTTTCAGGCACTTCATTCCCTTAACAGTCATGTATTTAACCTGAGCACAAGTGTAAATCTTGCTGCATTTCACAGTGGAGAACCATTTCCCCACATTCCAGCAGCAAAACAGAGATGAGGAGAAACTAACAAACTTCGGTTACTGCCTGAGGTCTGCCGCAACTGAGATCTGTAGCAATTAAAATAATGTCATTAAATTAACAGTTTATACATTTACCAGGAATGTGTTTGAGAGATTGCTGTGGCTATGAAGAAAGATTTAAAGCTGATCATTTAAATGTTTTGATTATTGGGTCTTCTGATGCTCTATTTCATGAGCTGACCACTCTTCTGCGAGTGGATCGAATCATGTTCCACTTAGAAGAGATCTCAGGGACACCCCACTGAACTGACTAGTCATCTGACACAGGGAATATTTCATGTTGTAGCAGTAATGGTGATGTCAAGTCACACTGATTGCAAGTGGAGATCAAAAAATTTTGGAGATAGGATAAGCACCTGAATGAAGGTAGCTGGTATCTTTTCTCATATTACTGTGCTTTATATTACTGTTATTAGAACCATCATTTTTAGCTAGTCTAAGCAAAGAGATTAAGAATTGAATTTGTAAGGATGCTTTCATTTTTGTGATGGTCTTGTCTTGGCATAGTCACAGAACATTGACACAGCTGTGAGAAGACAGCAATGGCAGCACTGGTCTGCATCTGTTCGATGACTGGTAGCATCTGTTTGATGATTAGCTAAAGGATTTCAGCTGTTAGAGCTGTCAATCTGACACCTTTGATGAGCACAAAAATAAATCTGTGCTACCAGGAACCGCTCATTTTTTTCCCCTGCTTTTGATTTGCTTGACTCTTTGTGTCCTTGCCGATAACTACTAGCAAGGCTAATGCATTATAAACTCTGAAAAGTGAAGCAAGCGGCTGTCATTTTTTGCACAACAGATGTTCCTGATCAAGAATCAAAGGATCTCATCACTCTTTCTCTGAGCAATTTAATTTGTCTGTTCCATAGCATACCAGCCACCTCCTTTTTAGTGACTGATGTGCCCAAGTCCTACTTCATTTTAGGATCAGTTCTTTTAATCTTACAGAATTATTAGGGTTTTTTCTGTGCCAGAGCAAAGAGAGTGGAAAAAAAGAAATTGCTCTGTTGCTTATGGTGTCACCAATAATGCATCATAATGAAAAGTAGCAAAGGCCTACTTCAAATATAGGAAACACATGTACTACATTTTAAAAGAACCAGAAAGTACCCTATGAGCACTTCTTTGAAGAAATAGCAATTTAGATTTGATGGTGTTTAGCAGTTGTGAGGCTCAGAGGTAGGGATAAGCATGTATAATCCATCAGATTCTTGTAATGCAACTTAGCGAGGTGGAAAAATTGATATATTTTTAAGAAAGGTTGTTTGCTGTGGAACCAGTTCTCCACTCCTTAATCATACAAGTTGTTCAAAATGAGTAATTACTGGAGTTTTTGCTTGCTTTTCCATTTAGTTTGATAAAACTGTATTGCTCTGCTGCTGTTTTGTAGTGCTGGAGATGTAAATTCTATGGTTACTCTATAGTTAATTTCCCAGTTATTAGTCTGGCACAAGACAGTAATTTTGCACGTGCACAGGCTCCTGACTCTGCAACCTGATTGATCTAGTATACCCAATGGGGGACAGTTATTGCTCACCCTGCAAAGAAGGATCTAGACTGTGCACCATGTTCCTACCAATATTTGCTAAAGACTTGGTGGAAGGGAGAGGCACGGGAAGTTGGCCTTGTGCATGTGGCCAGCCCTGCACAGAAATGGCAGCTGCTGCTGCCCATACAAATGGTGGTGTCCGTGGCCACAGTCACAGCTGCCAGTCCTGATAAGCGAGCAAACTGTATCTGAGGAGCTCATTGTAGTTCATGACTGGTAGAAAGAGAAACCGCTTCTATAACCTCTTTTCCATTTGGCAGGTTGACAGGACAGAAGTGATTCGAACCTGTATAAATCCCGTCTTCTCCAAGCTGTTCACGGTGGACTTCTATTTTGAAGAAGTGCAGCGGTTGCGGTTTGAAGTCCATGACATTAGCAGCAATCACAATGGGCTGAAGGAAGCTGATTTTCTTGGTGGCATGGAGTGCACTCTTGGACAAGTAAGTATCACTGCCATTTTTTCCCCTTGTCATTCATCTTTTGTATGTATATGAAATGTATCGCTTTGTTAAATGACTGATGGGTGAGATTTGTCATTCATGACATTATTAATCGGTGCTTTGAATAGGATAATTAAGAACTTCTGCTGGTTTGATTTACTGCGGTAGTATAGCTGTAAATCAGCCAATGCTATAGTAAACTGAGCATCAATGACTGGCCTTGTACAGGAAGAGCCCAGATTCATTACACTACTGTTGAGAAATAGACTGATTTGGGAGAAAGACGTTGTTCTTAATGTTATATGGGATTTAAAACAAGTTGCAAGTCCAAGGAACACCTAAAAATACACCTTAATCACATAGAGTAATGCCTGGTGATGTGACAAATAGAGAGATAGGGTTGGATTCATTTCCTTGGCTCTCAGTCATCCAAAGTTAGGTATTTAAATGAAGTTACTCTTCTGATTTACATCTTGAGTTCAGTGAGAGAAACAGACAGTTCCAGCAGTTGATTCATTTCATCTTCATTTCACCAGGATTAATGAGCTTCAGGAGATACCCCTCTTTCTCCATCAGTTATCAAGAGAGTCTAGGCAGCTGGGTTTAGAATAGATACCTTTAGATGACTAAATTTAAGGGAGATGAGTTCTACCCACAAGATCAATATCAAGATCAAAGCTAGGCTCGCAGTTAATTCCTGTGTTGCTGACTGGTAGCACACTACAGTGTCCTAGGCATCAGTTTATTTCTAACTGGCAGACTATTTGTTATGCATCTCCTAACACAGATCTCAGCTCTTTTCAGTAATGCCAGGTTTCACTGAGCTGAGTGTAAATTTGCTCTTCATTCTGTGGTAGGTTGTGTGACAAGACCGGGCACTGCTTTAGTTTAGATTGTCCTTTGCAGTGTGTCCACATAAATTTATAACCTGAACATAGCAGCCTGTCATAGAAGATGCTGTAGAGCTTGTGCTTCCTATATTCTTACCTTCCGTTGTTAATCCCTCAGCCCCACTGTACCTGAATCCCTTTGTTTTTCTTCCCAAAGCCATTGGGTCAAACATGCTGAAAGAGGAAAAGTCCTCTCAGTGAGAGAATTAATATGAAATATACATATTTACTAAACTGAAATCTCAACATGTAGATATTGGTATTTAGAATATTTACAGTGCACTATACAGTCTGTTCTTTTTGATGACTTCTTGTGGCTTTACTCAATGAAAATAAGCTATCCTATAACACCAAGGAGAATGAGAAACAAAGAAAAAAGTTATTATAATATTCTTCTCACTTAATTGGCTTGAAAATGAAGGGGAAAAAATGTCATTGCTGCCGCCTGTAGCATAAACATCTTTATAATGATTTGATCTCTATAAATAGCACACAGCTGTGTTGGTTGCAGTGTAATTTTAATGGTAACCAAGAAAAAATAACAACAGTGTGAAATCTGTTCACAGTAATATAGCCTTGAGGACTTTGATCTAATATTTAGACTTTTTTGGTGGTTCTTCATCCCCCTCTTCCTAGTTTTTTAACTTTACATAATTCCTCAACTGATTTAAAACCCAAAAATGTTAGCACTTGAATTGTCATCCAAACAAAGCCATATGAGGAGTCCAGCATTGAAAATCCTGCAGCACAGGCTGTATGTACGGAGCTTACACTCATGCTTAGCTGTTTGGTGTAATTACTGCATTTTCTTAATGATGATGATGGAGCCATGTCTTTTCTTGAGGTAATTTTGACATTAATGTCTTGCCCTACATCACTTTAATGCCTGAATAAAACATGATTTTGTGTGAGAGTCTGTGCCTGCCTATCAATTTACTTTCCCATTCCAAGTAGATATGAGATATCCAGGAAGGTTGTAGAATTTTGGGCATAGTCTGAAAGACTGATTTCCTCCCAACCCCCCTGTAAATGTGCCAACTTCTATTGCTGTCTTCTAGGTAAGAGTTGATAGTAGAAGAGATTCACTGCTACATGTACTTGTTTGTAAATCATCATTTAGATGTGTAGTAAACATACATTTTTTTTCCCAAATCATGTAATACTCTTACCTAAAACAAAATTAATGAGAATAATAAATGCTGGGAAAGGCAATAACATAGTTATACAGTAAGCTGACAGAGAAGTTAGTTTTTGCTTTCTTCTGATATATCTAAATCCTACATGTAGCTTACTGGATAGATACAAGCTTATTAGAAATTTGAATGCAAATGGTAGAGAAATGTGGTTTTTTGGAAGGTGTCATTATTAGTCTCCTCCCAAATGCTGTTATAAATCCGTGTCCCAAGACAGTGATAAGGGCAGTAACTTGTCTGCTGTTAGATCCTGAACATACACTGTCTAGTGACATCCCACTGGATTTTGAGCAATATTTATTTCTGCTGCTCTTGCCAAGACAAGCTAATTTTGAGCTTCTGCTGGTAAATACTGTGGTTAGCAGCATCCTGGCATTGCAGTCAGTTATACCTGGATATGAAGAGTAGATGCATCAATGGGCATTTCATATGCCACAGTATTTAAACCCAGTAGAACAAATGGTTGTGGATAGATATCTGCTGAGTGTAATTAAGAAAACATCAATGTGCGAAATAGAGACATTTCCTTAAAGTGGTTTGGTTTGTCCATCATGCTCAAAAGTTACCCTTTCAGATAAAACAATAGTAGATTATCTCTTGAAGCGTTTGAGGGGGAGGAGGTTTAGTGCAAGGGTTTTTGGGGGGAATCTTTTTGTATGTTTTTAAGTACTAAAAGTCTGTTCCTTCCACTCAGAAAGGCTCTTTACATTCCAGTTTCCCAGCTTCTTCAGAGTGTCCTGGTGATGTGCCGATTTGTGGACTCTTAACAAATGTGTTCTGTACAACTGGAATTATAGTCAAATCAATAAAACCATAAAATATTAGAGAAGGTACTAAAGTTGAAAGTGCAAACAAATTTTCCTCAATAAGTAGACATGATCTTAAAACATGGCCTGAAATTACGTGTAGTTTATAAAACAGTTTCTAAAGGAACTTTACATCAAGAGAATGTACCATACTCCAACCATTTAAGCTGTCCATGCTGTATTAACCTACCATTTAACAATGACACTTCATTTAAGGTGCATAATTAAAAACTATGTATTTTAAAAATACGTTATTGTTTTTCATTTTACAATTCATTTCTAAGTAACTGCATAAAACTAGTATCTAGTAATACCTTTTTTTAACAATTAAGTTATGCAGTCATATGGTAGCTACTTAAGCAAGGAAACTATACTGTGTTTGCTTGTAACCTCACAAAGATTGTTCTGAATCTGAAGCATATTTGTGAAATTATGGGACATTTAAAAAAAAAAAAAGTTCTCTAAAATGCAACACAGCATGAAACATGCTTTCTCCAGACACGAGTGTGAAAGAAGTTTTTTGGGTTTTACCTTTGGCTTTGGCTTGATTTAGGAATATAGCTATAGAAAGAGCAGATGAATTCTAGCAAAGTTTACATTTCTAGTTTTTACTCTAATTTTAGGTATCTGTGCACAGAATTTCTATCTGGAAGACATTTCTTATCAGAATTTGAACATGCAATCAGCTTGTTCTGACAAAGTCTTTTAATGGTTGAGCTCAAAGTTGAGTCTGGATGATTTCATCCCACATGAAGTTACTTTGTGGAAGATGTGACTGAGCTTTGTGAGGCTGGAAGTGGAGACTAAACTGTGACAGAATAGTGTGTGTTTCAGCTGAGCCTAATGAAAAGCTGGAACTGGAGGTAAAGTTTAGTGCAATACAAGTAATTTAAGTCAGAAGCGACCTCTGGAGTCTCTAGTTCAATCTACTGCTCAAAATACATTAGAGCAGGTTGCTCAGGAGCTTGTCCAGTCCCATTTTGAATGTCTCCAAGGATGGAGATCTCTCAGCCTCTCTGGGCTATGTTCCAGTCCTTTGCCACCCTCACAACACCAATGGCTTTCTGTCTCTAGGGTTTGCCTACCTCTGGCAAGACCAGAGATAAGTGAAGGCATAATGAACCCTCGCTCCTGTGCATGTGGAGACGTTTACAAATACTTGTAGTAGCCTTCAAGTGTCAAAAGAAATTCTGAACTGGCAAATCAAAAGTAAACAAAGCAGGGATGTCTTAGCCATAGCTGGTCTTGCTTTGGGAGGAAGGGACTAATAGCAGCCTTCTCGAGCTGCTGCTGTAGATGACAGCTCTCAACCTTTGGAGTGGGAGTGCTGGGGCAGAGCAGTGGTTTGGCACTGTGCTTTCTACTATGACAGAAATGGCTTGGGATGCTCCATCAGGCTGTTCATCTGCCCACTAGTCTTCTAGCTCACTGATTCGCTCTAAACAGTTGCTGTTCTTTGCATATACATACCGGCAAGCAGAGGCACCCATATATCTTTGTAGTGATAAGCAGTGAAATCTCAAGCAGTGATATTTTAACTACCATTTTGGAGCACTACCATATAAAGGTGATCTCTTGCTTTCATATAGGTAGGTGCTTTAGGTGCTATGAATCAGTTCACCCTTGGTTGTGGTTTTACAGATGTCTGTAACTAAGGAGAGTAAATTTTTCCCCTTCTCTTTCCCCTTTGTTTTTCCTTTTCCCCCTCCCCATCCCTAGGAAGAGTGTTCAGGCACTCCACTCACTGAGACTAATCACTTCCAACTGAATCCCTATCTAAAGGTTTTGTATGTTTGTTGCTTATTGGTTGTGATTGTTTGTTTTGAGGGGCAGGAGATAGATTTTTTTTTTTTTAATTATTATTTATTTAGTGGTTTGGGTCTTTTGACCACCAAAAACAATGGAAAAAAATTGTACATGGACAAACACTGTTAGAAATTTTGATAGCCTAATTTTCATGATATTCATCTGGGATAGAGACACCCCAAACCCAAGTCCTTTTGTATTTATTAGTGCCTTCATGTGTTCTGAGCCTCTCTAAAGCTCTCTTATCAGAATTTCAGTTTTACATTCCATAAATTTTATAAAGTATAAAAGCTTCATCATTTAGTAGAGTAAGTGTTCAAGCTTTCTAAAGCCAAAGTTAACTTCTGAACCACACTGGAATTAAGTATCAGGAGGGTGGCTTAGGAACACTTTTTCTCTCAAGTTTCACCCAGAAGTCTCAGCCTGATCTTTAAGAACTCACAAAAATTATTACAATAGATAATCATTTCTTGACAAGAACTAAAAACTTATGTTGCCAAGATATTCTTGATTACTGCTCAGCTGTGCCTGCATTATTATTATTATTATTATTATTATAGGAACCAGTGAAGTTGTTATTTCTTAAATGCTATGAACCATCCCAGCTCTGCAGTGCTTTGTGACTTCTCTTTCATTACTTATCACAGCTGGTCTTTGCCATTTCCAAATTTGTAATTTCATTCCTTGTTTGGTTTCTTTTAATTTACAAAAGTGTTAGAATATTGTTAGAATATTCACAGCTCCCTTACATTATCAACTAGTAGCACAAGTAAAAAAAACCCCAAACCTACAGAGATGTTAGATTTTTCCTGCCAAGAACTTTTTCAAGTATTAGTTAGAGATTTAATATTTCCCATACATGTGTTTGTATACAAATTATATTGAAAATCTTCCTTCTCAGTAATTAGTATTATTGTTTCTTGTGTGCTTTCAATAATATATGCCATTAACAGATTATGCACTTGAAAATGCTCACTGATTATTAGTTCATTTTCAACCATTGCAAATCCCCTTGCTCTTGAATTGGAGAAAGGCTGAAAGAGCGATGATTGCATCTGAAATAATGAAATCGAAATAGTCTATACGAGAATATTTGCTTAATAGTCAGTTGACTGCTTCTGTGGTGCAAAAGACATAGGACCATTTTTTTTCAAGGTATCTGAATTCTTAATCTCATTAAAATCTGTATGCCTCCTTAGGTATCTAAATACCTTTAAATATTTGGCCTTTAATCTCCTCCAAATGAAGTTGCTCAATTCATTAGTGGGATGAATAATGTACTTTATTAGATATGAATGTCATCTTCTACCAGGGTTTACTCAGAGCACAAGAAAATCATCAATGCAGCACTCTTCCTAACTTTTCCTAACCATTTGAACACCTCCATTATCCCCAGGAAGCTCTTGGTTTGCCATCGCAGCATGATCTCTGAAGCTGTAAGATTTTCAGTTCTAGATGAATCTTGTCAGTCAAAGTTAATAGAATTACTTGTACAATTTGTACTTCTTTGTTTTTACATACTTTATCTTTTTGTGTGAATTACTGTAGCAGTCTTTAGAAAAGTAATTTAAAATTTAGTTTGCTATTATAATGAGTTATTATTATGACTAATTCTAAAAGGGCTGCTGCACTACATACTAATTAAATACAAATACTTTTTATGTTATTGATAAGCTATTTCCTGTAATAATGTTATTGCCTCTTGAGATAGGGATACCTTTTTTTCTCAGTGTTCTGTTTTGACTGACTATTTTTAGGTACAGGTCTTTAATAAAGACAGGGAGAAGTGTAATTTCAGTTGTAAATAGACTGAGCTGATGAATAATATAGGGAACAAAAGAAATCTTGAAGAGTGGCGAGTATGGTTGTTTTGCTGATTAGAGATACCAATTAAACTCAAACACCAGAGTGAGAAGAGCAGGCGTATTTTACTAGAAATAATAATATTACAGAATAATACAGAAAACGTACAGTAAGAAAAGACAGAACAGCGCGCTTAAACAAATAGGAAAATACCATGTAATGCATCACATCATTACCACCTGAGAAAGACAGTAGTGATTAAGAAAGATACATCACCACTTGCATATGTCACCATCATCCAGCCCTGCTGTGGCTAGGCAGCCCCGGTTACAGCGAGGGTTTGGAGAGCCTGTGCCGGCAAGTGGGAAATCCTATGCGGTGTGTCCACCCGTAGGTGAGGCTTCCAGTGTCGCTGTGAGCAGGCCCAGCCTTATATACCCCAAAATCAGCAAGCCAGAAGAGCTGGCACCTTTATTTTAAGAGGAAATACCTGGTTTCAATCTCACAATTGGTTCCCCCCAGAGCCTGGCCAGGGCTCAAGGAAGAAGCCAAAGGAGTTTCTCCGCTTATCTGATGGAATTATGCGCAAAGTCTCACATCAAGTGTTGGGGATAGACACCTGCTTCCATGATTCTGTTATTCTATTCACATACAAAGGAGGGGAAAGATACATTCAAAGTAGCTACTTCACATCAGGTCACATAGGCAGACACCAGCCTCCATGACTATTATTCTATTCACATACAATGGAAGGGAAGGATACATTCAAGGTAGCTACATCCTCCATGCATATTACATTAAGGATTACATTCCGGGTTAACAGTTTTGGTTCAGGGCCTGTTGCTCAGGCTTCAACACTTCTACCTTTTACATCAGGATAGGTGGTTTATTATGAGTATAATACCTCTTGGCATAATGGTTACCAGTTATGAAATATACAGGATTCATCTATAGGTCAACTCTGGCTTGGGCCTATTGTCCAAGCATTAGCACTTCACTGGTACAGAAGGTATCATATGTACGGAGAGAATGATTATAACAATAAAACTGGCTCTACCAAGAAACAAGAATTCTGTGAGAAGTTTGAATGAAACTTTGCTCATTATGGACATGCACATCTGAACTTGTCTTGTAGGGTTTTCTTGGTATCTGTGAAGGGGTAAACTCATCCCCCAAACATTTTTTTCATGAGAGTGGAGTAAGATCACTGGCATCTACCTCTTCATGTTGCAATGTAGCGTGTTTGATGCAACTTTGACTATCTGACACCATTCATGGAAATTATTTGCTGGGTTTAAGAGTGGCTGGGGGATAGATAGCAAGGCAGACACAAGCTCATCAGAGATGTACAAATCTTGCTATGTCAAACAAAAAGCTAAGGATGAATCCATGAAGAAGGAGTGAGCTTTGCCACCATGAGACAGAACTACCTCAGTTCTACTGCACTTGCTGAAATCGGTCATTTACCCACACAGCTGAAATGTCAGTAAAGTCTGTCATTTTATTTGTGGGTGTTTAGAAGCTTACAGTATGCCTCAAATGGATTATAGAAGCTTACAGTATGACTCCAATGGATTATAGTAAGAGCACACTAATATTTTAATCAACAGGCTTCAAGGTACATTTTATAAATGTTAGATCTCCAATCATTTGTCTAGCCACTCTGGCTGTATCGTTCTACTTACAGCAATACCATGAAAGTGTTACAGTCCTTTATTTGGGAGACTGCAGCTGTGAAAAAGGTGCTTTAAGGGTTGTACTTATTTTTATGCAAGAAGGAGAGACCTTAGGAGAGCATGTATCGTAACTAGTAAATACTTTTGATATGGACATGGCCTGAGTTTTACATACCAGAGAATCCTTCTCTTGCTACAGGCCGAGGATAAAAATTATTTTGGAAGCATGGTCAAATCATTTTAATGGTATGTGTTAAAATCTCTGCCCCAACTTGGCAAGATAGCAATTGCTTGTCAAGAAAGGAACAGAACTCCGATAAAAGATGCTTTAGGTTTAGCCACCTGTGCATTTTAGCATCTTTTGTAGCAAACAATTCAAAAAGCTGTAATTTCAGGAGGCTCTGAAAAATTCGTTGAAGTCAACTGTTGCTTTAGAAAGGCAGGTTGCTTTACAGTGCTGAGCAGTGTGAACTTGCAGCCCGAAATTTTCCAGGTACTCTCTCACTTCTTGAGTCCAAGCAATGTTGAGCACAACATGGTGACCAGTGGTTCACATGTCACAAGAGTTAACAAAAGCCAAGCATCATAGGACATAAATAGAAAAGAAGCTATGGCCCTTATCCATGGACGTTTAAAGAATCCTTTAACAAAAGAATGTTGGTGTTATGTCCATAGTTAAATATTATACAAGTCAATTTAATTGAAGCAAATAATAAAAACCACACAGCTTTCTGATCCCAGAGGAAATGTAGACTGTGACGGTCAAACCTCTGGCTCGGGGTGGCACATAGCAAAATTGAGTCAATGCTGTTAAAGGAGCTTGGACCAGCCCCAGCTGTTAAGGTGAACAGGTCTTCTCGGTATGATATATGGGATTTATCTGTTCCAGCCAATGCTAAGTAACTAGGTTGAAAAGCCATATTGAAATTTTCTTGTTAGTTTGATTTATAAGCACTGGGAATTCTGTATGATATTGAAAGTTATCCCTATATTGGGTTAAGGAAGGACCACATAGGGAAATACATTTTAAAAGGTTCTTAAACGAGCCAGGTAAAATAGGTCATTATATTTCACAGCTCATCTTACACAGTGCTGATTAGTTCACGATTCAAGCATGGGAGAGAGCAAACCTTCGTCAGAGTACTTGTCTCTGAGTGACTGCTGAGCAATGCACTGTACACAGCTGGTGTCAGGGCCTTGGTGCTTTTATCCAAAGTGTTGCATCTGTTCATACTTTTAAAATTTTAAAAAAAAAGGAAAGCACCTTGTATATATTCTAAATTGGAAATAGGATAAAGTGGCGCCGTGTAAATCCAGATTTAATTACAGCAATATGGAACATCTGATCTGATCTGTCCTTAACCTATTTGGTCTTGTATGTAATAAGGCAAATTTAAGACCAACATTCAAGGGAATTTCCCACCTCCATCTTACCTTGGAGTTGGTATCCCTTAGCACTGCAGACCAAAAATCTAGTGAAGATGGTGTTCTATTGAGATTATTTCATATTTGAAAAATAGGAATCCCTTCATGTGAAGAAGTGTTCAAGGCCAGGTTGGACAGGGCTTTGAGCAACCTGGTCTAGTGGAAGATGTCTCTGCCCATGGCAGGGGGTTGGAACTAGATGATCTTCTAACCCAAACCATTCAGTGACTATGATTCTATGTGCATATACCCCCTCTCTGAAAGAGAGCAGTGGCTTTTACAGTTGGTTCATATTCCACCTCTTGCAAATGTGTTCAGTATGATATGTGTTATTGGACATGTGTCTGTCTCATACCAGAACTGGGTAGTAGTTTATGCATGGCTGTAGCTGCAAATAAACTTGACTTCGTAAGTCTTTTTAGCCTCACCTCCTAAATGTCAGGTTTCTACATCCATTTTCTCACTGGTAGGTCATGCTTCTAATAAAATGTTTATGAAAAGACATGTTCTGGAAATGTAATGAGGTTTACTAGGAATGAACTGGATTATACTGTCTGCGCCATTTCTCATCAGTTTTGGACAAAACTCTTTATTATCTGAAGCTGAAGCTTTAAATTCCAAGTTTATGAAGTAGAAGTCAAACCAAAGACTCTGAACAAATGGAAGACCTATAGTTAATTACATCCTTGTAAGTCATTTTGCTAGTTCAGCTATCTCGGTAACTCTGAACTTAGACTAATGCTTTCTAGGCCCTTGAGTTTTCTTTGTTTAGGACTTGCTGCCTGGCAATCAGGTCAGCAAACGCTCTTTATGATAATATTCAGAAGAAGATTTGCACTGATAAATAAACAATAAATATGATATATAATTGATGGCAGCTTCTTTAGAAGCTGTTCTTTTAACCAATGAAAGTTGGTTTGTACAGTGCATGAACAAAAAGGGCAATTTACTGCTAAGGAAAATAGATTTCTTGACAGTTATTGCAGTGTTAGTCTGTGGATCCTTAATCACTAATTAGAGTTTGAGGCAATGATGTTGGGACATTGTTGCCAGATGGAAGATTCATTTTACTGGCCACTTAATTAACAACTGGTAAACAGTTGCACCCAAATACACATATTTACATACGCAGAGTGCTTACTGTGTCACAATGATGCTAATGGTTTAGAGAGCGAGTCTCACTAATGTGATCTGCTAATGGGAATGTCAGAATAAATTATCTTCTCTGGAACTGTGAGCTGTCTATCTGCCACCTGCATGGGAGCTCCTGAGCTTCAGGTTTCTGTCTGCCCGATGCCTCTTGAAAGCTGGGATGCTTTCTGAAGCTGCAAAGGGAGCTGCAGGAATTTGTGTGTTTCAAGGGGAGAAGTCTTGCTGTTTCTAAAGTAGGCTAGCAGAAGGACAGGTTCCCATCCGAGTTCTATCTCATAACAGGTGTATATATAAGTAACATATCTGAAAATGTTTCTAGTATGCAATACTCACAGCTTTCAGTGGAAAAAATTTTGCAAAGTTGTTTGTGCATCTCGGGGGAGATGGGGAGGTCATAGAGATAAATTGATCCTGCTTCCCAGCAGCCATAATTCATTGTCTGATTGGTACAGATCCCATAGTTTAATTATATATTAAGAATAGTCTGTCCTATTTCTGTATTAGCTCCCATCTGACAATCTCAAACAAGATCTTTTAAAATACACCTCACAATTCACAGGAGTGCAACAATTTGTCCTAGAACCTTTTTAGCTGGCAAGAAAACAGAGGTATGGGTGACTTAAGTGGTCACAGCAAACCATCTTTCAAAGATTCTGGGGAAGGAGAAGCACATCTAAATCCTGGCAGTACTGGTCATCTCACCTGTACTCCTGTCGTTGCAACTGACTAGTGGTGAAATCCAAAAGTTAATTTGGAAATGTGGGTGAGATGATGGCAGCAGGCTGGTTTATGGAAGGCCGTCCAAAAAGAATGAATATTGCATTATTCATTTAAGTAATAGTCAGCTACAAAAATGCAGGGTGAAAAACAACTGGCAGTCTGAAATGGTCATAAAATGAACATTAGTTAACAGTATCATGGTGTTCTTAAAATAAGTCAAATACAAACATGGAGTATACCAGCAGCATAGCTTGCAAGACATAAGTTCTTCTTGCGTAAGAAGGATCAGGAGTATTATATCCAATTTTGACCATTATTCTAACAGTAGGATATGGGCCAGTCCATGAGGGCTCAAGAGCAATGAAAATGGTTTGAGGGCTAGAAAATTTGGTCAAAAAGAACGATAGAACAAACTTGGGTTCTGTAGTCTAAAGAAGACTGTGGAGAGTTGATATTAGTCTTCAGATATAAAGACTGTCTGAAAGAGGAAGGGGAAAAGATTGTTTTACTTATTCATGGCGCATTAGACAGAAATAAGGGGCTTAAACTGCAGAGAATTGGGTTAGATGTTAGGAAAATATAATTATCGTAAGGAATGTGAATACCATAATAAATTGCCAGAGGAGGGTGTTTATCTCTGGATATCTTTAAGAACTGATTAGACACACATCTGTCGGGTATAGCTGACCCAGGTGTAAATGGTCCTGCATTAGGACTGAAAAGCTGGACAAAGTGATTCTGGATGGCCTGTTCAGCCCCGTGGCAAGAGTGTGATCCAGCCCGGTGATGAGTCTCCTATCTCACATTTACAGCCCTTTTAAAAGTTGCTTCTGTCCTGCTGCCTCCTTCATGATAGTAGCTGAGGTGCTACTTTTCCTTTTCTTTTCAATTTAGCAAATTGATAGGCAGGACAAACATATTTCCCCATGGTGATGTTAGGCTAAAATTTGCATCCTAATGACTCCTGTCTCAGAGCACCTTTTTTGCCTGGCCATGACTTTGCATTACTTGCACTTTTCCAGCTCTGGCCATTACCTACTTATGTAGTTTATTGCCGCAATGTATATGATGAAGGACCTGGAGCCATTCTTTTCCTTGATAATGCCTCTCTTTTATTCCTAATACTTCTGTGTATTTTGCCAAAGATACCTATTTGTGGATCATTTTACTTGAAGTATTATGGGTTAGCTATCTGGATGAAGTTGCCCAAGTAATGTTTTATGTGGGAAAGGACTGTTTCTGGTATAAAAGCCACATTCCAGAGGTTAGGGATTTTTCTATGCAGAAACAATCTTTCACTTTGTATCTGCACAATATGAACCTGCTGCAGTATTGTCAGATTAAAAATAATATTAATTGTGATTCCTAAGCTGCTTTTGGAGTTACATCTATATCTGTCTGCATTTTGAAGTTTTTCAACTAAAAAATAAATAAATGAATACAGCATTAACTTTACAGAGAAGAGGGACCTAATATACTGGGACATCACAGTAGCTCACTAATTATGAATTATTGTAAGTTTTATTCCTTTTCTTATATTTTTACCTATCTAGTTTTAAATGTTTCAGGATTGTTAGGGAAATTTGATGATTATTGATATGGGAGATAACATCTTTTGTCAGCGTACCTCTGATAACTTCTGTTTGAAGTACATTTATGAATTGGTCAATGGACAAGTTCATTTGCAATGCTGAGTTCTAGGGAAGGTCTAGTACCTGGTAAGAAAAGGAGATAATTTTGGAACTAAAAGTAAGGGACAGATTTCTTGCTTCTCTTCTGAGTTTAGAGTTGCTGATATTCTGAAATAAAATAAATGCCACCTTTTTGAAATGGACTTCATTTTCCTATGAGAATAAGCGGATTTTGGAGGCATCTCTGATAGATTTGCTGTATACATCTCCCTTCTTACTGTCTTTGAAGTCCATTTAAAGCTTACTTCTGTCCTGCTGTTGCTATCATGACAATAGTTGAGGACAATCTGAGATGTGGTTTCCACTGTTCTGTTCAACTCAGTGAATTGTGTTCTTTCCATTCTGCTTGACCCCATCTGCTTGATTTGTCCTTCCATTGCATCCTGTCCGCAGGCTTCCTGGGAAACCTTTCTTCTCAGATGTGGTCTTACTGCGTTAACTCTGATCATAGATTAAGACACTGCCTTGATACAAAAAACAAAACAAAACAAAAAAGCAACATAAAAATTGAAATCACAGTAAGCCATGTATTTACTACAGATTCAATTTTTTTTTCCCCTTTGTTTTTATTTTTGTGCAGATTGTTTCTCAGAGGAAACTCTCCAAGTCCTTACTCAAACATGGGAACACAGCAGGAAAGTCATCTATAACAGTAAGTCAGTCTTAAATACACTCTTATTTTCCTGTTATTTAGAAATATCTATTGTGACTAATTTTCCCTAAAAGCATGTATTTAGATTGTTTATTTAACAGATTGCTTTTACTGTTTCTGGCAAATGCTTGTTTCAAGGAAGTGGCATCAAATATTGAATGATTTGTTCAGAAACCACAATACTACTGCTTTTAAGGTACTTTGATGAGAGCAAGAAAGCTGTGTTGCTTGCTTACTTTTAGTTGAAGGTCTAGAACCTTCAGAAATTCATTTTGACCCACGTTGATGCACAAAGGAGTTTGATGTTTCTTGGCCCTTGGGCTTTTTCCAGTTTCTAAAAAAAAAAAAAACCCAACAAACAACCCACCAACTCAGAGAACACACACACCCAGCCACACCAAATTCAGAAGTTTGACGAGATTAGGTATTTTTGCTGTGTTGTAATGCAATTATGGACTGTATAGTTGTAACCCCATGTGTATCTTGAAGTCTGAAAATCGGTGTATTACCTCTCTTTCATCTTTCTCTTTGCTGGCTTGTTTGGGAGATCAAGCTTGTCTGCACTGAACCTAGCATGCTTGTGACATTTGCAGCTCTGCATTAAGACAAAGACTATAATAAAATATTCTGCTTTGGGGATCTCTGCTCTGTTGCCTCACAGAGTTGAGAAGGATTTTTTTCCTTGATGTGCAATTAGCCAGATGGGTTACTTTTGGCCTGATTGTTTGGATTTTTTTTTCTACCTTCCGCCACAGCAGACTGTAAGAAATAATGACTTCTGAAAGCCCAGGAAATTTTCTTTCTTGCATAAGGTAAACTAGTTTTTGGTCTGAAGATGGAAAGGAATTCCCCACTCATCTGGCTGAACAGAACCTGGAGAGAGTTTTGCTCCCTAAATATCTTGGTGAGGTTTGCCTGCTAGGATTATCTGGGCATACCTCATCTGGTCCAGATGCATCTGTTTTGCACCCCCCTCCTGTTCTATGAGGAACACAAAGGAGTTTTGTCTTGTGAAAACACAAATGCTCTAGTTCAACTAAAAATTAGGCTTGTTAGTAGAGTGTTCTGGCAAAATAAAAATTAATGCTCTGTCATATACAGAAGATGAAAGAAAATTAGTTAGTCCCTGCTGTCCTTCCTGGATGATAACCATGAAAATATGGACCTTAGTTCCTTGCTTTGGCTGCTGGCTAGTAGTACTAAAGAGCGAGTTGACTTTGCTTGAATGGGGGAAAACCAAACTCAGACAAAAATTATTGTGTGAAAAGTTTGCTTTCTCAACAGAATAAGTCAAAATGGAATATTTATAATTATTTTTAGACCTGGGGACATACCAGGTATCTGTCAACTGTGGAAATTTCATGTAATATTTTCCTAACTTGTTCTGCTTAATTATGAGTTTTTCATAGGATGTTGAAAGATCCTGACTTGGCATGTTTTGCTGGAATATTATTAGCCCTTTGATTGTGTAAATTTTCATCAATACAATTTTATTATATGGCTGTGGGATGAAAACAGAGCATTGTTCAGCTTCTCCAGTTAGAAGTCTGTCAATCTTTATAAGATAGGATTCATTATTTTCAGTTAAAAATATTTGTGAAACTTGGTGTGCAAATCCCAGAGCACTGTCGGTCATATACAGGTTATGATCTTTTAAACCATCAGAATACTTTGAAAAGAAATGTGTCAAACTCTATGAGCCAAATTTCTAGCAAGTTCATGTTTGCCTGGAACCTGTGAAACACCACATATGTGCCTGTGTGATGGTCCTTTAACGCACTGTTAAGCATCTGTGCCCCTACGTGGATACATGTGAATATTTTGGATGAGGAAATAATACCACAGTTCACTGCCGTGAGGTGTCACAGCCAGAATAGTCTTGACTCAGAGAATTTTACTTAATTTAATTAATTGTCAATTAATGTAAACTATTAATTACTGATTTGGGTATTGATAAACTCTTAGGCAAAACACTTTTTCTCCCTCTTCTCTGAGCAAAACTTCAGTTCCAGTACCTCTCCTGCCCCCTTCATAGTCTCCACTCCCTTTGCCTTCACTACATGTTACGCTCAATCCCTTTGGTGAGGTGATGGGTGGCACAGGCCAGGATCAGAGCATAGTGATTTATTTTTTGCTGTTCTTTGTTTTTTACTCATGTTCCCAGCTGTGCTGTGGGCTTACACAGCAGCCACAGTCCCTTTGGAGGGCATTCCTGGTCCAGCACAGGCCTACCTACAGGTGCAGGCCCTCAGAGGTACCTCCTCTGACATGGAGCACCTCCTTCCAAGAGTGCATCTCCAGCTGTGTCCCCAACAACATCCCCTTCTCCATGCCTGCTCCTGGATCTTCTTTAGGGTGGCCTCGCAGGCCTCCTGCTGCTCCTCTGTGCCTCATGCTTCTAGCAGTTGCCACCCTTTCTTAAACATGTTCACACAGAGGCACTGTATGGACCTCTGATGGGTTGATATTTTGGGGTGCCGTTGGTAGCTGCTGCCCGCTGCCAAGCCAGCTGGAGCCAGCTGTGGCGAGCATGAGGCAGTTCACAGCCTCCCCACACAGGTCACCCATGCAGCCCCTGCTCCCAAAACCCTGCCAGTTATGCCCAGTGCAGAGTCTAAATCAAAGAAAGTTAAAAAAAAGTCTTTAAAAAAATCCCAGTAATAGTGGACTTTATTGAGGCTGTAGACATACGTGGGCAGTAAAATCATCCTGCACTGCAGTGCTCTGACTGCAGCTCTAACCTCAGCAGCCTTCAGCTGGTTTGGAGGATAGCTGGGGTGTCCCAGCGGCTCCCTGAGTACCTGGAGTCCATGCAGTGGAGATAGTCTGTGCCTGGCTGGCGAGCTGAGGTGGCTGCCAAGTGTGGGCATGAAACACCCAGGAAATAGGGGGGTTTGGGTGATTTAATCTCTGGGGAGACTATTTACAACAGGGAAAGATTTTATAACTCTCAAATAGAATATGATGGGATTTGTTTCAAAGAACATTCTTCAGTGAACTATCTGAGGTTTGGTTTATGCCTTCTCTCCACTGAAGCATCTTAATGGCTCAGGAAGGCTGGTTTTTATTGGTTTTGTTGTTGGGTTTTTTTAACAACATTGCACAGCATGGTGACTGGCAACATTATCACAGCATAGTTTATGCCATCTGAAAGAATCACACTACATTATTTTAGTGTTAGTTCTCTGACTCAGTCTGAACTAAATGGTTTTGCCAATGTAGTTATTGCAGAAAAATTATACCAGGAGAACTCTTCTACTGTAAATATGCCTTTCATGGCAACTAATGGCAGGTGACTTACACTCCTTTTTCCATTTACCTTGCCAAATGATGCTGAAGCAGCATAAAAATAATTAATCTTTCCCCTTGGACACTGTAACATGGTGGAATTCTCCATTGTCCTATCTGACAAAAAGTACTTGGTCAGTAAAAAGAGATCCCTGATCGATTTGGATGTCAGTCCATTGACAGGTGATTGACAAGGCATAGTCATGTGATACAAAGTGATTCAAATTTGTAGACTTAACAAGGTGGCACCCATCAGCTGAGCAAGGGGTTCACTGAATACTCTCAGCCCCTCCTGATTGCAAAGAGAAACATATTAACTTGTACCACAGTTAAGTTTCTTAATGAGGTCTACATTTCTTCACACTGGAAAATGACATCTTTTCCCCCTTTCACCACACCATGCAAAACTCAAATGCAGCTTTCCATTTAGGTGATTGCTGAGGAATTGTCTGGAAACGATGACTACGTTGAACTTTCATTCAGTGCACGGAAATTGGATGACAAGGTAAGCTGCTTGATATTAACCTTACTGAAAGATATAAGAGTGCCTGCAAATATTATCTGATGAGATTTTTCCTGACAGATAGCTTTGCCTTATATTATTAAACACATTGGAGATTTCAGATGAACCTTCATAATAAGGCTTTCCTCAAGTTGCAAAGTAATTAAAAAAAAAACCTCAAGGGAATCTAATTAAAACCAGGACAAGTTAATTACGCTATAACCAAGACAATTTAATTATTTAAAATGCCACAGATCAGAAGTGCTTAGAGAAGTGAACTTTCTATAAGTAGTTAAAGATGTTATAGTTGAAGTAAGCATCTTAAAATAAAGCTAGAAAACTTAATAACAGCTCAGTCATGACATACATTTTGTTCAACAAAATGTAACTTGAATGTGAGAAAAAGACTCGCATATTTGTTAAAAACTTTTTCCCTTTTTAATAAGAAAACTTGCCACTGACTCAAACACTACTCTTTGTTACAAGGACTACCTCTTTCTGAAAATATCTGTTGTTGTTTAGCAATATGTATATAATAAGTACTTTAAGCAACACATAGCCCAAGAAAACCAGATGACTGCTTGTAAGGCACACTCTGTTATTTCAGTGTAATAGCAGGCACATAATTATTTGAGGTAATCTGGGGAATATTTTAGCAATTCATAGATGTCATAAGACTATGACCATTTTTCGATAGTAGGGCTTTACATGTAATTGAATATCAGATGATTACAATTGTACTGGATCACAATATCTACCATTAGCATATAGTCCCTTTTTATAAATGAAACTGCTTCTAATTAGAAATGTATGATGACACTATACAAAAATTCATGATTCTGATGCTCCAGGCACGTCCTTTTAAACATTTGACATGTGAGCTGCTTAAAATCAAATCAGTGAGAGTACTTTTAGATACAAACAGCCTGATTTTGAAAATCTTATGTAACAAAGAATATTTTTGGTCGAAACTGCCAGAAAAACTCAGACAAGTAGAAAGTACACAGGAAGATTAATAGTACTGAAATTTATTTAGAACATACAGGTAAATAACATTACTGTGTTCAGGATCATTAGCAATCGTAAATGATCAGGACCTGAATTTGCTTCTCATCTGAAAGATAAATTACCTCTTCCTTCAGAGCTGCTGGAGTCTCAGTGTTTCTGAATCACATAATTTATTTAGGTGTCAAAATGTAGATTTACAAACTTCTCTTTAGACAGCCATCTTTAGATGTCCTTGCCAAAGTTGTACACAAGTTTCTTCCTGTTCCACATGCTGTCACATCTAGAAAAAAGTAACGGACATATACAACATAATAAAACTCCACTTGATCATTCCTGTTCCACAAATGTAAAATGTAATCTGGTACAAATATTATGATTGCTTTATGGCTCTTGTTGGTATAAATTAAAAAGATACTGCGGAGTGCGCTTCTGAGCCAGGTCAGTGTTTTCTGGACAATAGATTTGGAGAGTGGTTGAAACACTTTATGGGGATAAGTTCAGGAGATTAACTTTGAAATATTGCAAGAATATTGTCATTCTTGACATTTTATCATGTCTAGTCAAGGTGCGCTTCAACTAATAAAAAATTCCTGGATGATGCAGTGTGCAACTCAAGCAATGACTCATTGTGTGTTATCTGAATCAAAACTCCTGTCTTCAGTTGATGAAAATCACTGGAAACCTATTCAGCTGAAAGAAGTCTTTCAATTTCCTCCAGCTAGAGGCAGCTCTAAACCTGGCTGAACCTTAGCTTACCTCTTTTATAAGAAAAGACTGTGGATTTTGGTATGACTTATAATGAACTTAGGCGTCAGTAGATGCAAAACACTATTAATAATTATTGTTGTTAAGGTTTGAAATTACTTAAATTGCATAGTTCAGCCATTGGTGAAAAAGCATGAGTCCTCTGATGTCACATAAACGTCCATAAAAACCCATCAGAGAATTGAGAGGAGCCCATCTTGTAAAATCCTAAGCATGGTTTTGCATTCCTCTCCCTACTCAGAGAAGTGATACCTGAGTAGGGATGTAACATCAGAGAAGCAGACCAAGGGCTGGAACTAGCCTTGGAGTCTCCTGAAAAATAGAAGAAGACTATAGAAACATATTCTGCTATACACAGGGTCACCTTTGTAACCCCAGGGGTTCCCGCACTGGTAGCTGTGGGGGTGGCAGAAGACAAGTTGAATCCTAATGTCTCACAACTTGTGGATAAAGGAAGAAGTGGAGGGAGGTTCTGGATGTGCTTTAAAGATAAAAAGACAAATAAATTCTTTCTATCCATTACCATCAGTGGTATCTTGAATGGACAAGAATATTCTTCCTCCATCCTTTAAAGGAAAAGTCCTTGAAAGAGGATCCAGATTGGGGTCCTTAAATGTATGGGTTTCCTTCACTAAAGAAAAAGATGTGAACAACACGTTTGGCAGATTAAACAAAATTTGTTAGTATAATTTAACAGGCAGGGTATGCTTGTTGTTTTGGGTGGGTTTTTTTGCGCCCTCCTCATAAAACTGCAGGAGTTTTAGAGAAGCCACAAAACAATAAAAGCCTACTCAATTTTTCCTGGAGGGGCAGCTGAAACATTCAGTGGAAAAAATATAGGAAAGTCACAGGTATGAAAGTTTCTTGTAGTTAACTGACTTTGCAGAGGTAAAGGTTTTATTTTTTTATTGCAATGCTTGTTTGGAAGGTATAACTGCATTTTCATGTTTTATTGAAGCCCAGTCAGCTTACATGGCACATCTTTGTTTCAAGAGATCCACTGAGAACACTTCATAGTGGAACAATAACTTTTGGAAAGGTTCTATTGCATTAATAGCTGTGTCACAATTACCATAACAAGCAGCTACGTTTTTATGATAGCTATAATAAATTACGAGCACTGAGGCAGGCAAACTGCTTTTCCTTTTCTGAAAGAGGCAGTTATCACTGCTTGGGAAAGATTCTCCAGCAAAAGCCTGCAAAATACAAGCTAATATTGCTTTTTTATATATTTCCCTGGTACTAAACTACTACCCCAAAAAAAATCTTGAATGCCCTGTCTTGCTGCTGAAGAATTTTCAGAATTATTAATATCTTTTGGCTACTTCAGCCCTTTTCTGAGGGACCTTTGATTTGAGCTCCAAATGTGAATTTTAAAAAGTGTTATACTCTGAAAATTAATGTACTAAAAGACGTGTCAAACTAGGTGCTCAGAAACGGAGGTAGTTAAATTTTTAAAGCTTAAGCCATGTTCTTATGTTATTACTGTGTAACTGCTCCACATACCGGAAGAACAATGTGCATTATACCACTGGTAAATGCATTACATTAATCATTTAAACACTGTTAAAATATCAAAACATTAAACCTTTACTGCTGCTACTCTTTCAGAGAATATGCTTCTGAGATAATGCAAAGCTGTTAGATTCAGCATAACAACCAAAAGCTTTGAAAATGTTAATAGCTATAAAATAAAATGTTTATGATTTTTGAGTTGTTATGAAGCATCTTCAATATTGAAGGATTTTTTGTTTGTACCTTCATTCTGAAAGGAATTAGTTCAATTTGCATTGAAGGTGGGGTGTGATATAAGGTATCATCCAGCATTAAAATCTTGCCCTTTAGGTGGTAACACTGTGGTAGTTAAAACCAGATTATTAAAAATTACTTCCCTTGTGCTGATTTGTTGTTTCAGCTTTCATGATACTCAGCTGGGAATGACACTATATTTTGAGTCTTACACAAAATCCTCGTTTCCTTTCTGAATCTTTCTGCAATCCAGTGTGCATTTTTTGGATGTATCATTTTGAGGTGTTCTCTCTCAGATAACTTTTCTTATCAAACATGTTTGTAAAGAATCTGTTAACATGAAGCTTTTACTCAAGCTTCAATCAGTATACTTATGTGTGAAAAGAGGCAGCTCAATCTTTTTTAACCCTATGCACTCTTGATTTTGGTGTCACTATGTTTAAACAAGCACCTGCTCTCTCTGCTTGTTCTCTTTGCTATGCAGTAGTAATTGGGCAGAATTAGATCACCAAAGCCCCCTATATACTAGCAGTTTCAAGTGCTGGATGGAGTCCAGATACTAAATCTACATCAGGGCTTTGAGGCAGATTCTGGAGTTACAGACTTTGTTGAGTTTTGTGCCGGTTCTACACACTTTTACACTGAATGCCCTGTAACCATATAATTGGAATAAATAGGCAAACATATGGCTTTGCTGTTTAGAGCTCCATGTGATAAGATTTAACAAATACATATGCACCTGCTTTGCATCAGTTTCTAAACATATCATTACATTTTCTCTAGTAGGAAAAGAGAGCATTCACAGAACAGCAGTCTGAACACTACATTGATAGGTGTCATTTTTAGGGCATGGAAAAGATTAGGTTTATTGAGCCTAGCCCAAGGCTTTGTGATCCCTAGGGACTCACTTCCTTCTCCAGACATTCAAATTCAGGTGTTTCTTTTCAAAGTCCTGATTTCTTTGCTTGTCTTGCAGTTGTGGAATTGTAAAAAATGCCCTAAAGACAAATTTGACCAAAATGATGTGCCCTAACACTGGCTAGCATCCTATCCAAAGCTGTTCCCATCCCAATGGCTGTCCAGCTAGTCAAAAATGAGTAAGGTGGGCATTTGATGAGGAGAAAATTGTAGAACTATGCATATTACAGTCATTTTTACGCTGATGCTTTTATAGAAACATCAGGAGAGCAAATGGAAATCCTCACTTCCCCAAATTGATATAGAGGTCTGTGGGTTTGGATATGGCCTATAGAGAAGAATAATATTCATATGCATAAAGTTAATCATGTGGCTTTTCTGAAGAAGAAAATGAAGAAGGGATTTGATACTACAGAAAATGGGCCGAGTCCACTTGAATGCTGCTCTTGCTGCACTGAACAGTTAGAAATCTGAATTAGCCAGCTTTCCCCCTCCAGCTGCAGAGGGCTAACACCCAGCTACTTCTCTGCCTCGCAGCCAGCATGTCCAGAAGAAATGCGATATTGAAACAGAAGGGGCTGTGGTCAGACTGCAGTAACACTACAGAAAGCAACTTAATTTAGGTTTGTGTAAGAACACTCAGGGTTGTTAGCTGAATGCAAGACTAAGGGAAGGTGTTCTGCAGTGCAGTAAGTATGTGAACCTCAACATCTCTCACAGATTTGCTTGTACTTAGAAATATCAGGTAATTTTCTGTATTTCCCTGCTCTGTTTGTCAACTTAACATGGGCCATGTTATCACATCCTGAAGAGGACTTACTTCTCTAGCCTTCCTAATCCATTTTACCAGTACTTGTGTTAGTTGGTAGCAGAGCAATGTCTTGGCCAATTAACTTCTGTTTTGATAGGGTGGGCAAATAGTGTGAAATTCAACACCACCATAGAATACGCTTCAAAGGGCCTTGCATGATAAAACTGATGTCAAAAAAAAACAAACAGATACGGAGACAGAAAGAAACAGTCTAGGTGGGTGAAGGAGCTAAAGCTCAGGAATCTGCACTGGGTGTGAGAAGGGAAAAGGCTGTAAAATGATGTTTTACAGTTCTGTCTGCCATGATTGAATAGTCAAACTGAGAGCAACAGCAGTGCCGTGGAAATCCTTGTGAAACAAGGACAAGAATGAAATATTGCTGAGAGACACCAAGGGGTCTCACTAAAATCATGCTGTCTCTCCTTTTTCATTAGCAGTCAGGGAAGCACTAGTGCACTGTGCCTGAAAAGCTCAAAGTAAAAGAAGTCTCAAGAGTAACCTGTCCTATATTTTATTTTAGGATTTTTTCAGCAAATCTGATCCTTTTCTGGAGATTTTCCGGATGAATGATGATGCAACCCAACAACTTGTTCACAGGACTGAGGTAAGAAATAAGGTTGGATTTACTTTCCTAGGACAAAGGTGGGCTGTCAGGAGGAATAGCTTGTGCTTCCCATGTCACAAAGGATACTGCAAGCGCCCACACTTTAATCTCTTGTGTAATCATTGACTAATGGATATCAGGTCTTGTCTTATGCACATGAGAGTAAGGGAAGATAGTACAGAAGCCAAAGATGCAAATTTAATTAAACTGGCACATATTCTGTTTGAAGGTCGGGAGATATTATATTTAGCCCAAACTATGCTACAGACAGTATCATATTTTTCCTTTAATTATATCTTGCATCTTCTCCATCTCCTCCCAGGTTGCTGGTGCTAAACAGATTTGTAATCTGGGTGCTTTACATCTGTTTCCTATGTCCCAGCGTCATTACTTCTTCCATGGTAATGACTGGCACTGTCTTCAAAAGCAGCATTTAGGTGTGCAGGGTGGGGCCGTGGCAGGTATTTGGGGTTATGAGACTGTCTGTTATGGATCCCATAAACTGCTTGTGACAAGGTAGATCATGTGCCTGTAAATTGATGCTGCCCATCCCCATTGCCTGATCCTACATCTCTTCCATGGCTTCCAGTTCAGGGATGCATACCACAACTTTCCCTTGTGAATTACACTCCCACTGAGCTATGGTATGTGCTCCTTTCTGGGGCTTTCCAGAGGAGGAGTGTTGCAAACTGCAGATTGCTCAAGGGCACATATCCCATGCATATTGTTCTTCAAACCTCCAACTGAGATCTGCTTCCTTCTTTTTCTGGTGAATGTGCTGTATTGAAAAGTGTGGCTCTTGTTAGTAGTCTGTTTGTAGATGTGCAAATGTTAAGGGTTCCCTTATTTTCACTTGCAGGTTGTGATGAATAACTTAAATCCAGCCTGGAAGACCTTTAAAGTGTCTGTAAATTCTCTGTGCAGTGGAGACCAGGACCGCAGGCTAAAGGTCAGAAGTCATTCCTACTTTTTGAATAGTTTTAGTAGTAGAAAACAAAACTTTGTCTCTTTCAGTGAAGATTACTACTCTGCACTGCTTTCTTCTTTGAATGGAAAAGATGATCAATCACACAGCTGCTTTATGATTGCCACAATCAAATGAAGGATGCAGAGAAGTGGTAATCCACTGTAATCAGTAGATTATACTCTATACTTCTTACAGTAACCTCAAAAAATGATGGGGCTGTTTTTGCCAATCAGTTGGATAATTTGAACCCAGCATCATTTAACTGATGAAAGTATACTCAAGGGAAGTGGCAGCCCTGCCACTATTTTAACTACTATTTCCTCACTTTTATGTCTGAAAACCCTCTATAAAAGAAACATTGAATTATGAGATCTGTTCTTATATTTGAAGAATAAGGTGGCCACAAAAAGACATGTGCCATAGTAATAACAGTGTTACTAGTCAGCAGAAAGATGGATAGTTGGGAACTTGGAGCTTCATGTAGAAAAATTCATCTTGTGGCTTCAGATTAAATCAAGACTGAATCCAGTTGTTCATATCTTCTAATGAGGTTTAAGTTTAATACTAAAATTAAAAATACTGAATGAAGAGCACTGTCCCCAGTGGCTAGTCAGTATCTTGGCCCCGATGAAAAGATATTGGACCCAAAAGTATGGTACTTTTTTTATTCTTACCATTCCAAATTGTCTAATAAAAATTTTTCCTTGTCCCTGCAAATCTTCCTTCTTTCATCATTATAGCTGCACAATCCTGCAGAAGGATGTCATTTTTCTCTCATTACATACTGCAGGATGTGCTGTGCAGATAGAAAAAATAAAATACCTGGTGTCTACATGTAATGGTATGAGCCAAAAATGGGTGGAAAACTTAAAAAGGAGTCATATGAATGCTTGGATTTATACTGATCATGCTAATTGTGATCTATAACTTCACAAAATCAGCACTGTTGTTATGGAACAAGAGTGGTACTGACACAGTGTTTGTATGTATATATTTGTATGTTATTGGGGATGCCCAAGGAAGGTGCAGTTATGAATGGTTATCTTTATATATTGTTTGTGTCCCTTGTGGCAGTGTTGGGCAAACAAGATGAGTCTAAGAGCAAATGAATTACCAAAAGAGTGAGGAAGTTTGAAAAAACAGTGCACCATGTAGCAAGGAAAAGTGAAGGATGAAGTAGATGGAGCACAGGATACTTAGGAGGCCAGACCAATGTGTTTGTGACAGGTGCATCTGAGATGTCGGAAGGAAGCTCGATTTCTTGAGTAGTGCAGGGTAACAGTTGTGAAAGATCTTTCCATCTACCCTTTAGCTGTTAAATTGTCAATCCAGTTGTGTTTGGCATGTCCAGCGGGATTGAAACAGAGTTGTAGCAAATGAAACAGAGAATGAGGTGTAGGGAAAGAACAGTTTCCATTTTTTAAACTGTAAGAAAAATTAACAGTATGGGATAAAAGGGATTTCTAATGCAAATGAAGAAATTTAGAGGAGTTATGCATTGTAGCATGTGTGGGATGATAGTAATGTGAAGTGTCAGGATAATGACTTTATCTTGGGAGGTTGCAATTTTATAAATTTCCTGGGTAGATTAAATATCTATAAATTAGTTGCCTGAAACACAGAAGACAAACAAATTACTCTGTGTTGTATAAGCGATATAGATATCCAGGAGAGGAAAAGAAAATAAAAAAGAGCAGCTACCCTCCAGAGGTAGAAACATGACTGACTCAAAGAACCATCAAAGACAAGGAGCACTGTCATGGCTGGGGTCTCCATTGACACCTCTGATGCATGGGCTGCTACTTCATGACAAAAGGGAAACACTGGAAAAAACAGGTTTTTGGACAATGAGTTTACATCACAGCTCAGGCAGGGCTGGGAGCTGAGCCAGTGCTTTTGAAGGAAGAGAGTTATGAAAGGCTTGGAAAGGAAGGGTGAGCAATTCTTTGAAATATTAGAGAAGGGTGAGCCACTTGGGGGACATACAAACAGAGGTGACATGGTTAAAGCAGATGGTAGTACTGTAGCTGCTGCAGCATTCTGCGAAGGTGAAAGGGAGCAGAACTGAAAGGGGCAATGCTAGAAAAAGCGGTATACTCAAAATATGAGTGAGATGCTGAGAGACTGAAGAAGAGATGTAAGTGACAGATTATCTTTGTTATGCAGCCTCTTTGAGGGTGCACCTTACACAACTAGATGCAGAAGGCTACACCCTGCCTCTTGGCACGGGGTCCCAGATCACCTAGTCCAGTTTATATCTAAGAGTCACTTAGAGCAATCAGTTGTGCCTGCCCTTATAGGATCTGCTTCTTCAGGTAGCTTAAACTGAAATGGGTAATATCGCATAGTAATGCAACTGTAGAGGCTTGAGACAAGAGATGGATCAGATTTCTGCTGCTCAAATGAAAAACAGAATTAGCGCAGCGCTGCCTTCACCACATTATGTTTATGCGACATTTAAATCATTTAGATGAGAAAATCGAGGAAGAGATGCAAACAAAATGTGATGCCTAGAATGTCCGAGCAAGTGGCAAGTCCATAAAGGGGGAGGAATGTGGTTCTGCAGGGAGAAACAGGCTCTTTGAAATTGAGGTCAGAAGGTATGAGAAATGCTAAGATTTCAGCTTGGCCAAAGAAGATGGATCTGGGAATAAAGAGGATCTTTGAGCTATGAGCAAGGAGACAGTAGTCAGATTTTTGCAGCTGATAGTGCCAAATGAGAGGTTGAAGAGGGAGAAGTAAGGAGGAACAATAATCCTTTAGGACTGCCTGTAGAGGAGGGGAAAGTCCGTGAAGGAATGCGTGAAGAGAATCAGAGCAAGATGGGTCTTATGAACCTACTGACAATTTTCAAAGTCATCTTGATTCTGTGGGATATTTTTTTCCTTTTTTTGGACAATACATGTTTTTATTTGTGTATGCAACTGTTTGCAGGCCCTGATTTAGATATGAGTATTTGCCTGAGGCTTCAGTTCAGACATTTGCAGAAAAGCTAAAAATAGTAAGATTTGCACCAGATCATTCATGAGTGCAGAAGTATTTTAAAATTAATTGTGGCTGTCAAATGAGAAAAAAAAAACCAACAACTTGAAGCTTCTCTAAAATTCACGCCCTTTATACCTTTTGGTGGGTGTAAAATAAGGCTGCTATGGTTAGAGCAACCCCCAAAATCACTTGCGTGACAGATAGCATATAGTACTTGTCAGATGACTATTCTGTTTGCTTTCTATATGGACTATAACATAGAAATGTGATGGCAGCAAGGACAGAAGAGTGGAAATTATAAAAATTAGAGAGGTGAAGTGTCTGTGATGGGTTTATCGCTTTCAAATGTTTATACTTTGACTTACATTGACTAAGCATTCCAGTCTTCACCCTACCATATCTTGGAACATTTGACTTTACTTGCTTTGTTTCCCTTCATAAAGTATATAGCAATATGTTACTGCTAAGTGTTGAAAGAATTCCCTGTGCCATATTTAATATGGGGGAGATTTAGTGTATTCCAGCTACCTTGCTGAGCATCAGCTTCTCACCAGGATTGCTTGATTATGGTGAACAGTATTTACATAAAGCTGGATAGCTTTGTACCTGTACCTGCTGTTTCTTTTTTACATACTCTGGAAGGCATAATCTAAGTTAAGGCTTTAAGAGGCACCAGAAATGCTTGGAGGGAAATGTCAGCTTGTGGTAATTCTGCAAATGGAGAGAAACTTAACAACAGCAGACACATTGCAACCATCACTATCTTTGGCTTGCCTCTGTAGGCTATTTGGAGCTCTGAAGTCTTGGCCTTTCATCCCTGCCACTGAAATCACATGGGTGCTGAGCTTAGTGGTCTGATTTGTGTTATGAGGAATGGGGATTAGCATGGCAAAAATACACTAAAACAACTCAGTTTAACTTACAGAAGTTTGCTCTTTGTAAGTCTTCATCCAAAGCACCCTTTACACTGTCTGGGCATTTGAAACTTCCTTGTTTAAAATGTCTGTTTAGAAAGATAAGATAAGCAAGGTCACTAAAATCAAAGCAACCAATAATTAGGGTCTGCCTCAAAAGTCTTTTGCTAGTATCCTTTACAAAGTCTCATAATTTGAATTCCTTATGGGCTTTAAAAAAATAATCTAATTTTTCTTTATATAGCTGTGGTGCAGAGAGCAGTTATTTTTTTATTCCTCTCAGGACGCTTTGTAAAACTTTATTGCAATTATTGCTGCTCTAGGTTTTATTATGAAAAAGATATATTAGATTTATGAACCTACTGAGCTTTTCTTCCCAGACATTGAAGCCATCTGAAAAGTCTGGTCACATTTCAGTGTTGTCATAACTTCTTTTAATGCTAACAGTATAGACAATTGTTGTAAGTGTTGAAGTGAACAAAATACCTCTTTGATCCAAAAGTAGCTCATTGCTTTTCTCATGTAAAGAGATTCAGTTCACAATGGTAATTACTGACAAATCTGAGAGAGAGAGAGAGATAATACTTCAGAGAGCAGTTTTTATCTTAGTCTGCTGTGCTGAAGGTCATGTAAATTGTGGAACTTTAGCATTCAAGTTTGGTTTCAGCATGTGAGGTATGTTGCCATCAAAGGTTTACCTGAAATACAGGCTTGCATTGTATCTTCTGGTTAGACATAGTAGTATCCCTACTGCCCATCCATTCTAATAGTTGCAGGGTTCCTCTCTAGAGGAGTCCTGATAATGTACACTGAAAAATAATCTCTTTTTGGTTTGGTATTAGATATTGTAATACTTGGGAAATAAATACCTAACAAGGTGCTGTAGAGGCACAGTCCAAACAGTGCACACAGCATAGAGTAAGAATATCTTCTGCTGAGGTTGTACAGAGAACCTCACTGAAAGAAATTTTGTTCATAAGGAAAAGAGTCAGAAAAAAACCTGGAAGAAAAACATTGCTTCAGGTGAAATAATAAGCTGCAAGGAGAGGGAGAAGCAGGTGTCATATCTGTATAGAAACTCCTTTCCATCTTTCTCTTACACAGGGGAAATTTTCAAAATAAGAATATCCATTAGATACTTTTCTACCTTTCAAAAAGTTGTATGTTGCAACTGTATCATTGTGGTCGGTTCATTTATTTTTTCACCCTTGCCTAATCCAGAGTACAGATGATGATCCTGATCCTGATGACATTTATGCATGTACAGTTAGGAGTGGGTCCCACAGCTGTGGTTGCCAGGGCTATTACATACATCAGGTCATAAGGCCGCTGTCTGTCTGAATGGCTCTTTGCAGCATGAAGCCCTGAGACATTACTGTTGCTTACTGTTGGGTAGCCATGAGAAGGTTACCTCTTCCTGTGCACTTCTAATGAGGTTAAAACATGTTCTGCCATTCTTCCCCATTCTTTCTTATGTCCAGAAGACTTCTTTGGCTCTGTCCATCCAATCTGTTGGAGTAGCTGTGTCTTAGCACATTAATTATGCTTGAGTTTCTGCTGAGGGGTCTATCTGCATATGCTTGTAGCCCTCAGTATATCTGTGATGCTCTAGTGTTAGTGAGACGCTTTCAGGAGTTTAGAGGTCATGTGATTTTTTCAATCAGTTTCCATACTAAGACCTTTATAAATAGCAATACATTGACCTTTCCAATATGATTTTTCATAGGCCATGAATTTTCTACATTTTTCTGGTAGATCGTTGTTAACAAGGTCTTCTTGAGAAATCTGCACTTTGCTTAAATTAATAATCTATGCAGTACCTCTTCTGCCTTGTTGATACTGTTATATAATGTGATCCTTGCTTACAATATTAATAGAAGGAGCTCCACAGCCTACGAGAAAGATTTTGATTTTTATGCTGGATGGAAACAGGCAATCACTTTCTTTTAATTTTATTAATTAAGAATTAAATTAAAAAAAAATATTATTAATTTAATAATCTCTTCCCCAGGGTCTGTTATGGCTTGGGGGGGGGGG
>NW_020799095.1:6600382-6627715 GCF_003259725.1 Athene cunicularia
GTATGCATCCCTGAACTGGAAGCCATGGAAGAGATGTAGGATCAGGCAATGGGGATGGGCAGCATCAATTTACAGGCACATGATCTACCTTGTCACAAGCAGTTTATGGGATCCATAACAGACAGTCTCATAACCCCAAATACCTGCCACGGCCCCACCCTGCACACCTAAATGCTGCTTTTGAAGACAGTGCCAGTCATTACCATGGAAGAAGTAATGACGCTGGGACATAGGAAACAGATGTAAAGCACCCAGATTACAAATCTGTTTAGCACCAGCAACCTGGGAGGAGATGGAGAAGATGCAAGATATAATTAAAGGAAAAATATGATACTGTCTGTAGCATAGTTTGGGCTAAATATAATATCTCCCGACCTTCAAACAGAATATGTGCCAGTTTAATTAAATTTGCATCTTTGGCTTCTGTACTATCTTCCCTTACTCTCATGTGCATAAGACAAGACCTGATATCCATTAGTCAATGATTACACAAGAGATTAAAGTGTGGGCGCTTGCAGTATCCTTTGTGACATGGGAAGCACAAGCTATTCCTCCTGACAGCCCACCTTTGTCCTAGGAAAGTAAATCCAACCTTATTTCTTACCTCAGTCCTGTGAACAAGTTGTTGGGTTGCATCATCATTCATCCGGAAAATCTCCAGAAAAGGATCAGATTTGCTGAAAAAATCCTAAAATAAAATATAGGACAGGTTACTCTTGAGACTTCTTTTACTTTGAGCTTTTCAGGCACAGTGCACTAGTGCTTCCCTGACTGCTAATGAAAAAGGAGAGACAGCATGATTTTAGTGAGACCCCTTGGTGTCTCTCAGCAATATTTCATTCTTGTCCTTGTTTCACAAGGATTTCCACGGCACTGCTGTTGCTCTCAGTTTGACTATTCAATCATGGCAGACAGAACTGTAAAACATCATTTTACAGCCTTTTCCCTTCTCACACCCAGTGCAGATTCCTGAGCTTTAGCTCCTTCACCCACCTAGACTGTTTCTTTCTGTCTCCGTATCTGTTTGTTTTTTTTTGACATCAGTTTTATCATGCAAGGCCCTTTGAAGCGTATTCTATGGTGGTGTTGAATTTTTCACGCAGAATGATGGATCATTAGGGGGGAAAAGTTTCTTAAAGGTCTGTAAGTGTATTGCCTACTGCCTTCTGAGTTAAGGAAAAACAAATAGTAGTGGTTATTTTTATATTCTCTGAGTTATTACTGCAGTGTTCTCTAGATCAGTAAGCTTTCAGTGACCTTTAATACTCGACTACAGTTCTGCTTATACAGGTATATTATAAACTGTAATCCTTCAATAAGCCTTCAGTATCTCTGAAAACCAGTGGTGAAAGTAAGTGAGCAAAACCTGTGAAGAAGGCCAAGTAAAGCTTAAGAGACAAGCAGTAAGTAATACATTCAGACAAATCCATTAGTGCTTTTATTCTTTCAGTTTAGCTGTCATACAATGTTTGAAGCACTAATGTGGAAAGATACGGTCAACACCAATAATTTGTACAGGTTTTAAAGCAGCATGTGACACAAAGGGCAACTCAAGCAGTGTCAAACGTTGATTAGAAAAGCATGAACGGAACGATTTCACACTGTTCCATAAGACAATACTCATTTGTTGTTGCTGTTTTCTTTGGGCTTTTAATTCCATGCAGAGACTGGCAACAAGAATGAATTGCAATGTAGGCTAGACTTACTGTTTATTTATTTGATTGGGTGATTTCAGTCATGCCTGATTAAGTGCACAGTTCTACATTTCCCTCTTCAATTTACTCACTAAATTAATGCCAGTGGAGCCAATCATTCCTTCCTTGCTTACCCTGATGTTGCTGAAGAGGTATTTGCATATTGAGTCCTTCTTGGACTTGGAAAGTCTTCAGCAACAAGAAAGGGGGACTCAACCTTTGCATGTCTAATAGGAATCAAAAGATGCCTTCTAATGTCTTCTTCAGTAAGTCACTTCTTTTTCTTTTGGTGAGGGCATTTTCTTTGAATCTTTAGAATAATTGCCTCACTCTTGGAGGGTACAGATCTTTCTTTATAATCTAAATAGTATTTATTTATTAGTCATTTTAAGGGTGTTAGCTCGTGAATTTCCAGATAAGTTCTTGTAAAACTGGCTGTGCAGGTGATAAAAAGTTCCTTCTTGGTGGTCAAAGGAAACACACAAAAAAATAAGCTTAAATATTGGGATGTTGTGTATATTTAATAAGCTAATGGAAATATTTTTATAAGTGTGTACTGCTTAACCAGAGTAGGAGTTTTAAAAGGGTTTTCTGAGAGGATAATACATTATTTTGAGGATTATTATAAAATTAAATAGCACACTGTAAAAGCCAGTTTCTGAGACATCCTTGCATAAATGGCATTGGACCTACTTTTTCAGTGAATGATTCATTAGAATACTACAATACTTAAATGTTTCTCTTGATTTCTCTCTCATATTCCCCTTGTTCTGTCTATGTGCCTGCGGTTGTAGGCACTACACTGGTTATTAAAAACTCAAGTGTCCTACTTCACAAGGTCTGCAGTGATTGTGGGGAATTTGCTGCAATTATTCACCCTGTTTTGTCAGTTTAGGTTAATCTATAATTTAGCAATCGGTTTATAATACAAGTGCCTTCTGAATTTATTAATCACAGCAGCGTGTTTGGAACCCTGATTTATCTGAGTGTGTCAAGGACTGATCTGATCAACCTTCATAGAATCTATGCAGGTTCAAGATTTAAGATCATCCTTAAAACAAAATTGATGAACTCCTGGTGACTGTGATCTTAGCTCACACATTCCCGTTTTACCCCTTCCCTTTCCTTGGCTGTACTCTTGATAAAGAAGTTGAAGATGCCAGAGAAGAAAATACCAGATTGCAGTGAAGATTTAGGAGAGAGAAACAGACACAACAAATGAGCTTGATCCCATTTTTGTTAGCGTCAAGGGAACTCATTCTGATGACTTTAGTAGGCACTAGTTTGTTCTCCATTATTGTAACTGCTGGATATAGCGAATTAATTGTCAGATTAATTAATCTAGATTTGGGTTAATTGATGTTTGTGAAGTGCTTTGAAGATGAAAGAGCTATCCAAATGACAAGTGTTGTCACAACAATTAGGGGTGCGAGTGGATTGCACAAGGGAGAGATCATCTGATAGACAGTGGTTAACAAGAAAAGAGATGATATTCACATCTCCAAGGGCTTAGTCTGATGATAAAAATGATGGTAGAAGGCTGAAGAGCTGGTACATATGAATAAAATGGGCAGGGTAGCGAGAGACAAGAGTCTTCCTCCCATCCATTGGGTGACTGACAGACCAAATTTCAAGATTTCAGCCTGTAAAAAGAAATTTTAATTTGCAGTTCCTTACCAGAGCCTCCAGTTCCATAAGCCCTGGGGCAGAAATGAAGAAATTTCCCCCTGACATTTCAAGGAGCATCCACTGTGTAAAACAAGGACAAAGAGAGGACAACAAACAAGCAAAAATGTTGTATGTGAATTTGTTTGTCTGGATTGCGGGATCTGAGGAGTGTTTTTTCTGTTTCTCTTTTGCAAATAAGAAAGGATTGCCTCCAAATAATTTGTACCTTGCACTTATTGTGAACTTTCTTCCAATCGCTTACTGACTCCATGGTTCCATCCCAAGACAAATAAATACAGCCTTCTGCAGCTTTGCTATGTAAGTCATCAGTATGAGAAGTGTTTTGAAGGGCGCTCTCTTGCCTCTCTTGAGATGTCTTTGAAAGTGAGTTTTAATCCCCTGAAATGAAACAGAGGTTCCTACAAGTGCTGCTGACTATAATCCAAATCAGAGGTGTCTGATTCCTTTACAGGGAAATAGCTGATAAAGTACTAAATTCCATCCCTGGGACCTAAAATGAGACAAAGCAAAGCCCTAGTAATGAGGATCAGTTCCACACTGGAGAATGGGGCATAGGGGATGCCAATGAATTAAATTACCTCTACATTCTTTCTGATTTTTAGATCACTATGTTGATAATGCACTGAACACTCTGCAGAACCCAGTATTAGCTGCAAAGCTACTTACTGGAGAAGTTTAGAAACCAATGCTACCGTTTTGAATTAAAAGAATAAAATGAAGCTGCTTTCACTAAAAGAGATTAAGATTAAGGTTTAGCTGTAACCTTGTAAAGCAGCTGAATGCTGTAGTGAGAGAATTTTGAAGTGTGGCATATCTTAAAGAAAATCCATCAGTCTCACACCTTTGTGGCTACAGGACATTTTGCTGTGTGACTTTAACAGTATCTCATTATATAAAAAATGAGAGGAAAAACGAAAGTGTAACCAGTTTTTCATATTCTTTTCTCATTTCTTTCAGTTGAGACTGGAAAGAATAGCGAAGGCAATTTCCAGACAATCTCATTTCAGACTCTAATATAAAGTAGCAAAGACTCACATTGGCTGACATATAACCAACTTTTAAAGACCTTTGGTTTCTTTTCAGATATCTTTTTTACTGTGTAAATTGAAAATTACACACTCATGGAAATTCTTCTCTTGTTGTTATATCATCTAAGAAACGTATTCTTTGCTGTGAAGGATAAATTATGGCTACTTAAATAGAAAGCTTACCTTAAAATTCTATTCATAAATCATATCTTTATAGTTTACATTCTAACATACTGCCATGCAAGAATAGATACACATTAAAGATAATAAAATACATGTATTTTAAATGGTAATATTGTCAGGGAACTCAGCAGAGAAAAATTTAAGGCAAAGTAATATATTTGTTTTTTAAAAATTACAGTATCTTCAGAGAACTAATTACAAATTAATGTTTGTGATACTCCAGGCAGCATTAGGGCAGAAATAGCTATTAAGTGTGTCTAAGCTTTAATATCTTAAAAGATGTCTCACTATGTAGAGGTCATTTGAAAAGTGTGAACTTTATCTCACACTGGAAATATGTATTTAGCCCTGCCATACACAGTGATCTCACCTACCACACATTCTGATAAAATAATTTAGATCTGCATTTTCCATTTCCCAAAAACGTGTTTCTTCCCAGCTAGATGGCATACACATTTTGTAATGTGTACATACATGTGTATATAATGTATATGCATCTTACATAATCAATGGACCTGTGCTTTGTAATAAAAATGTTTTATCTACCTTACCAAATCTAAATTAAGCATGCTTGTCATGTATTTTGGATGTCCAAATTATTTTGAAAATGCTCAATAGCTATGCTATACAGGACTCCTCAGAAAGAGTGTTTAGCTGATCAACAGCCCTTCTTGTGGTAATACTAGAAGAAACCAAGACTTCAGTGTGTTTCTAGATATTTGTTCTATTTGTCTCTTACAGCTGCTAAAACATGTGAGGGAAGTTTTACCATAGGGTTGGCCACCACTAGCTCTGAGCTTTGGGCAGGATTCAGTGTTAGAATAAAACTTGCTTGCAACACCTTCATCCCAGTCTCCCTCAGTCAATAAGAAACCAAGACTTGCTTGTCTGCTAGGGACGGTGAAGTCATTTTAATGGTCTGCTCACCAAGAGCAGTGCCACCAGCATATTTTCAGGAAGCCTGGGAGCAAGGTTATTCTCTTGTCCCCCTCTGCTCTGAGCTACCAGTACGGCGACCCTGGCGGTTCTGCTCTTTAGGACTCCTCCTGACACCAGGCAGCTGCAGTACAGCAGTGCTTTCCCCCTTTTGTGTGGCGGTTTCCATTGTACTATTCATAGAAGTCTTGCTCAAAAGAATTGTTCAAAGTGGCTGCTGGCTTCGTGTATCCAGTTCATTGCTGCCACTGAACACCTCAAAGGATGTGCAAGCTGTTTTAGGGGTAAGACTTCTCTGTGACCGTGGAGCTGATTCATGTCCTGAGCATGACAGCCATTGTGTCTGCTTTGCCTGAGATTAACAAAGGGATAGTGTTTCCTTTCACAAACATACTAATCCTTCCACTTCTGAAAAGTGCATGGATTGTCCAAACATTCTTAAGTGACAGAGAAAGCAAGAAATGTTAGAAATAACTTCTGAATATAACTATTACTACAGGCTGTTCATTCTTCTAGTCTGCTTTCAGAGATCACAAAAAAGGCCACAGCTGGCCTGCCCCCTACACTCTAAATCGCCTTGGTCTGAAGTTGCAACATATGAACAGCCACAGCATCAGCAGCTGATCTCTCAGAAAACTCCTTAGAAATCAACTGCCTAAGGTTTGTTCAGATCTACTAATCACCTGTTACATTGTTGACCATCAAATTACTTGCCTAGAGTTCCTATTGAGTCTCCTCATTTATTTCTGAGAAATTCCAGGATTCACTGAGAGCAGTTTCTTTTTTATACTAGGAAATCTTATAGGATGCCAGAAGGATCTGTTTAGTCTCACACACTTTTCCACTCTCTTGCCAATACTTAACAAGTGTTCAGCAATAGAGAAGGAGTATCGGACAGACAAGGACTTTGTGATACTGCTTAAACAATGACAACAGCAGCAGGAAAAGTTCCGTCATTCATACCCATCTCTTCAATTAATAACACAGCATCTTACAGAACAGCATCTCGGGGATCTGAAGAGCAGTATCATTTGCAGTTTTAATGTAAGTGAAGTATATATGGGACCTTGAATCATATCAGACCTCCTAAGTAACTGCAAGAGCCAAGATACAAGGCCATTGGGTCCCCAACAGGATAAATGCTGGGTCCATTCATACAGTTGTGCAGAATGCAGTTCAATGTGTATTAAGTAACAGTTTTTGTTGACAGCTTTTTCTGAAATAGAAGAAATAAATAAAAAAAAAAAAAGGATGGGAAGAAATGGAGAAAGTTTTAAGAAAGGTTTCTGGTTATCTCTGCTGGGACCAGATATTGTTTAAGCCATAATGACCTGGAGAAAGGGAAAAATAGTTTAACAAAATTTGTAGGTGACCAGATAATCTGAAATTGTTTTGACTTCAAAATGTCACAAATGTCTTAATACTAATGATTAGCACTAAAATCCAAAGAGGGTCAGCAAAATTTGTCATAGAAAGGCTTCATTCTGTGAAGAGATTAAATTCAGAGTGGAAAGAAAGGTAGCTCTAAAATCATTCATGAATGACTTGGGGGAAATGATGAGTGAATGGTTTGATTATTTGTCTTCAGGATACATGAACTTGAAAATTACTGTGACCTATCACAATGCTTAAAACAAAAGGAAGTTCTGTTTCCATGCAACGATGGCATATGTTGTCAAAGGATATCGGGATGACAAAACCTGTAAATATGCCAAAAATGGGACTAGACAAATTAAAGAATGATTATTGCATTGGCTGGCTTTTAACAGCATATACCAGATGCTCTCTTCAGCTTTAGGAGAATGCAAACTTGTTGACTGCCAGTAACCGGTAGAATATGGTGAAGTAAAGCTTAATGTATATCTCCTTGTCTTATACAGTCTTTCTCTAAGTATTCACTAGCATCCGACGGAAAGGCGATAGTGGTACTTTTAATATTTTCTTATGGTGAATGCTTGTAACTTTCAAGGTGAAATTTAAGCGTTGATTTTCATCTGAGAAATCTCTAAATGGTTAGGGTTTCATTATTTGAGAAATTTTGCATATTCATAGCAAGGGTATGCACATACTGCTAGTGGGTCATGGTGCAAGGTTGCTTCTTCTCCAGTACAACTTCTTGAAGAGCTGAAAGTTAAATGGATTATTTAAGTGTGTCTAGTTTGTTGTGTATAAACGCACAGATAAGCAAAGATAGTCCTTTGCTATTGTGTGGCAGCTTCAGTAGAGCATAGGGAATTCTGTGTATGCCTTCAAATACCCACCCTAACCCTGGTTACACACACATGGCCCCCTGTTCTGTTTCTTTGGGGTATATATTAGCTTATACATTTTTCAAAAAAATTACTACCCTTCAACAGAATCCCTGCTTGATATCAGCTATTTCTGGTTTTTAATTAATACAATTCTAGATGCAAGAAAAACATCTGAAAATCTGATGACTAGATGTCTGGAAAGGCAGGCTTATTTTTACAGGCGAATTAAAAAGTAGACTACTCACATTAGGCAGTCACAATTCTTCTCTTAGACAGACAACAATGTTTCAGAATCCTGCTCTTCAAAATATTGAATACAATACTTTGTTAGATTTGTGCCAAAAATGAGCCTTTGACTCATGACCATCCTAAAATGTGGGAGTAAAAAATTTGCCTATTCTCAGATTTCAAGGGTATTTTCTTTATTAATACATCAAGCAACTATTCAAGAATAAATTGAAACACGGCGGGGGGGGAATATTGCTGCAGACTGATGATGAATGTTATTAATAAATGAGTAATGTTGATCTAAGCAGTGGTGGAAGTTATTACTTAAATGTTTCATCATATTGTCACTAAGAAAGGTAGGTAGTAGAACACAACCAGATTATCTGACAGACGTCCCTGTGGGGAAGGTGTCTCCTTCCTCCCTAGGTGCTCACTGCCCAACTGGTCTGGGCTGTTGGGAAGAGTCAGGATCTGGTCATGGGGGACTTTACCTTGTAGTGGTCTTGGGCATGGTAAGAAAACCTATATGCCTTCCCACTTTCTTTCAAGCATGCCATCCCTGTTACCGTTCAGCCTTTCCTCCATCACCTGTCCCTCTCCTGGGAGTCCTGGATGACCTTGGCTCTGACACTTGGCAGGGCCTGGCTGAGATTGGGGAAGCAGAAGCATGGCCTGCCTCTAGACATTCCCTGTGCCAGTCGGTACAAGGAGTTCATGCAGAATAAAGCCTACCAGCCCTGGGGAGGGCAGAGGTGGAGTGGACAGGCCAGAGCTAGGGAGCAGAAGGTTTCACATGTGGTTAGAATTGAGGTGGTGATACTGTCAGCCCCCAGTGATACTATGGATATTTGGAACTGTGAGTCTGCTGCAATGTTAATTTATATCCTGTCCCTGAAACCTTGTCTTGTGCTATACTGAAGCTGTGTTAAGAGTGTGAGATAATGGCATTTCTCATCAGAATGCTGTGTGTGCTTCTCCAGGCAGACTTATGAATATGTAAAACTTGCATGAAATAATTAAAAATCACTAACTCATACTTTTAATCATCTCATGCACATTTTAAAATTTAGAATTGTGATTTTAGTAGCCTAAATTTGTTTGTTCACAGCACTTGAACCCTTAATCTCCTTAAGAGCTTTAAATCCTCCACACTACATAGCTTTAAGGTGACCTGTAAAAGTAAAATACAGGATCCTTGTAACATAATGTTCATTGAATGCTTTCCTAGGTTGACTTGCTCCCATTTTCCTGGCTGTTTAGAGTATTAAGCATGTACTTGTAAAGTTGTTGACATTTGAATTCTTTCCTTTGATCTTTAATGATACAGAAAAAGGGGCCTGATCTGTCTTATGTACAGCTCCTTGTGCTGATTTCTTTGGGTGTTAATTTCCTGCCTTCCTACAGAAAGCAGCACATCACTCTGATCACCCCTATGTAACTGTTATTGCTGTGTGCACAGGGACAGACTTGTCACCAAGTTTAAGATCAAGTTATAGGATAGATATTCAGAGGAGCTTAGGACATAGAGCTGAAGTTTGGGGGAGTGGAATGAGCCAAAGAAAGACACTCCTTTGTTTGTCTTGCATAGCTGAGCATTCCTCTATAGGCAAATCGCTGAGGTTTTCTGTAAAACCAAGTGTTTACAGGGTATTACTTTTAAGCACTCTTTCATCTTAAAAGCCATGCAGAGGCTTCCCTGTGGCTGACTTTTTTTTTTTTTTTAATATTTGTTTTTCAAGGAGTACATCATTAGCTGGTACTGGAATCAGTTCTGCTTGTGATATTTTGGATATAGGATATGTGTCCCCCAACTGCAGATGCAGATGCAGTGATCCTTCACAACCCCAAACACTATATATTCCAGTGAATTCTGCAAAACAAGCATATTTTCAGTATCAAAAGCTTCACTTATTTGTTAGCCAGGACCAAGAAAAATTAGAAGATGCACAGTTTGTGTTAACAGTTGGCAAGGTGCACAGTATTCTGTTAATAGTTGCCAAGAAAGACCTCCTTCCTTCATCTTCCATATTTTATCTGTCCATCAATTTATACTGCTCACTGAATATCCACATCTACAATGTCTCAGCATTGTATAAGTTTTACTTGTTGGAAAAATCCAGAATTATTGATCTTTTTTTCAAAAATATTGTCCTGTATCTTTTAGGAAAGTTTGCACAAAGTCTAGTGATTCCAGGCTCCTTTTGTGACTTTTACATGTGTACTTCCACTTGATGTTCTGGAGAGAGAGAAGTATCTGTACAAATCTGCAACAGAGTCCTACTATAGCAATCTCATACAAGCACTTAGTGAATAGCCTATTCATGCCAACACAATGCTGTGCTGAAGGAGAGCCTTGGGGGAGCAGTGGGTTCTTTCCCTTTTTCACCCATCTCTCTGCTCATATCATCTTTATGCTTAACATACATCTGCCAAAACCAGCAAAAATACAAAGGTCCAAACAAAGTTTGTCAGGTTTTTCATCCCAACTTTTTCACCAAAACTTCCTGCTGGGTTCAGCTGAAACAATTTGACAGTTTTGTCAGACTATTCATCAAAAGAAGTCCCTCGGAACCAAAAGTGTTTATTTTTTGCTACTCAAGACAGCATTTAATAGATTTTTTTTTTTTCTCTCTTACTTTAAAATTTAAAACTGGGAATTGAAAGCCCGTGACTTTTCCTGCTTTTTCTTCTTCCTTTTTTTTTTTTTTTTTTTTAAATTGGTTTGAATCAAACAGGGCAAGTCTGTCTAATACGTTTTGCAACCTCCAGTAAAGATAGCAATTCACATAGTTCTATCCCTGTGCAAGGAGACTGGGTAGGAGCGACCTGAGGCTGATGTTCCTGTGGGACAGGCAGTACACAGTCAGCATCTTTGCTGTTCAGGTGCTTAATTCAAGCACCTTCACAGTTTGTAGAAGAGTGTATTTCGGAGGAATACATTTGATATAGACAAGATCTGCACTTCCCAGCTGTCATGTATGAAAATGGACCACCAATTCATCACTTTAATTTTCTACCTGATATATTTTGTAAATTAAGTATCTTGAGTCTATTTTGGGAATCTTAAAATACCTTGTAAATTTGGAATAGTATTTAAGAAGTTATATTGCCATTGACTTTGTGACAAAATACTGTTTTCATCTACAGGAGACAGTGTTATTAAAATGAATGTTATAGCACTGCAAGGAGCAACTGCATGTTCCATTTACTGTCATTTCTTACGATGGAGAAACATAACCATATTTGAGCATGAATACTTTTATTCAATAAACATGAACAGACTGGTATTTTGAAATTAATTGTTCTTGGAGTTCATAAAACAGCTTAATACATTATTTCTTTTATATTCCACTTTGATTTCTTAAAGGCTGAGCAAGCTGCCTAAAGCTTCTCTTCCTTGAGAATCAATTTTTCATGTGGCGTTGCCATGCTAGTAATGATTCCTTATTGTCTTTTCCTATTCCAGACCTCAGTGGTTTTATGTGTAAAAAAGAGGTAGTAGTAGCTGGAAAAAAGGCCTATCAGCTTATTTTCTCTCCTTCTTCTCTGCTCCAATTTTAAAAAATGCTTTGAATTAAAATGGTCACTAGCTTTCTACTTTCTTTCTGGCTTATGACCCATCTCCAGTGCATTGCAATTAATGAAAAGTTGTTCTTACTGACCCATGCTATACTTAGGCATCTTAGAAAGGGGCATTTGTTTCAGGACTCAGGAGTGTTTCTGATTGAGTCTTGGGTTTTTGTAACAGAAAATGTGGAAAGCCCTTTTACCCTGAACACAACAGTCAAACAGCAGGCATTCTTTGGTCACACTTTCAAGTTCTTTTCTGCTGAGCCAAAATGATTTTCCTGCTTTGCTTTTGGCTTTTCAGTGCTTTTTAGCCCAGCTTCTCCTCTGCTATCCCTACTTTCTTCACAGACAGACATAGATGTCTAGCAGAGACATTTCAGTGAGACTCCTTTTTTCAAAGGTTTTTTTTTTTCTGAGAAGTGACATGAATCTCGTTTTCATTTGGAGTCTCTGTTTCCTCCTAGTGGTTTCCAAAAAGGGGCTTAATTGTTTCATACATTTCTTAGTTGTTGAGAATGGCTATTACATCTCAATTAGTGAGAGACAGGTGGATCCCAATCTGTCAAGAAGTATTTGATTTTATTATCTATATCTGACCTTCTTCCTACATTACCTTGAATTTTGTATCAAACCTACTTTAAGCAAATACAGGTCTGATCATAATTTCTTTTGTTTCACTTGTTTTGTTGGTTGTTTTTTTTTTCTCTTCACGGATAACTGAAGGAGGACAATCACATATCCAAAAGGAAGAATACATTGTAATATTCAAGAATGGTACATTAACTTTTTTCTAGCTGTTTCTGTTTCAGTTCTGACATCATGGTTAGCCAACATCATATCAGAACTTCTGAAGTGTATTTTTTAATACAGATTTTATTAATGTTACATTTACTTACAAAGCCCCCTCAGAAGCCCTTAAATATTTTATTATATTCACCATATTAATAGCATAAATAAAGCATGTCAATGAAATTACTTAAACCATGGAAAGGCTTTCTGAGCTGGGATAAGATTGCAAGTGTTCTTCAGGCTTAGGTGTGTACTGAGTCATTGGATAGTAGACCTCCCTAGGTTTCAGGAGTCATCCTCCAGAAAAAAAAAATGAGAATAATTACAGAGCCTTCTGCTAATATTTTAGATAGATGAGTACAAAGATATAGAATAATTTAACCTAGAAGGGACCTTAACATTTTGAATTAAAATGACCTTGTTAACGTATTTCTCTTAGACAAATATGTAGAACTAGAGAATAATTATGAAAGTTGTTTTTATCTCCAAGCCCTGTCCCTAAACTGGAAGCAAACTGAAACCATGTGACAAAAGTCTGATAAAAGTGCTTTTAAATGAAATACACTGGAGATTTTTGTCTAGGATTTTTTAAAAGTACCAATTATTTTTGTGCACCTAACCTGAGGCAGTCTAGGGAGATTTGACTTTTCAAAGGGGTACATTCTCATCACTGTGTGAAAAATCTCTTGAAGAGTCTTAAGCTGGAGGAATCAAAATCAGAAGTCTCCGATTAAAAATTTTGGTTTGTGAAGTTATTTCTGTATCTCATTCATATCTTGTCTAGATATACATCTAGGCCCCTTTTGTACTAAACTGTCTGTAAAACTGACTTGGTAAATTTTACAAAACAGAGTCAGGAATCGTTGTTCCTGGTAGGGGCCAGTTAATTGTCATGTTTGATGAAATCCTATGGTATTTTTTTAGCACTTCTGAAAGACAAGATCTTCCAACACAGTGAAAACACATCACTAAAAGACACTTCTGTTAACTGCATTTGATTTTATAACTTCAGCTACTATGCTGTGGCAATAAATAGCCATTTTTATGTAAGTGAATGAAAGATTAGAGTAATAACCACTGAAAGGAGCTATTCCTCTTCTTTCCTGCTTTCTTGTGCATTCATTACGTACATTTCTTTATTCACAGTTTCTATGTGTTGAACTAATGTATCTTTCCTTAACACAGTTACTTAACAGATTTAATATTTGGTATTTATTCAGAGTATTTCCTTCAAGGATTTTTAAATACTTTACAATTAATCATTTTACATAGTTGTGACACGAAGCTGATTAATAACAATACAACCATCCAGGAGAGAACTAGAGAAAGTAAAGCCTAGACACTGCCATTACCTCAGATATAATAATACTGCCAAGCATCGTAGTTCAAAATAATGAATCAGATCTCAGCAAGTTACACAACTGAAATAAAAGCATAACATTTTAAAATACTATTGCTTACCTTCTGTTCAGGTTTTCAAACTTTTTTATATGTACAAAGAGTCACAATTTTTTATATGGGAGTTAAAATATAGTCACAGGACTCCAGGAGGTTGAGCTTAAAACTGTTATGATACCTGGGACAAATCACAACACTTCTGATTTAATACAGGTATGTCATCACAGAGGCAGCATAGCCAAGAAATTCTGCACCTTAAGTCCATTTTTGATCTAGTGCCAGTGGATGGGAAGAATGATAATGTATATGTAAATAATTTGATTGAGATCACACCAGTGTTAGAACCAGGGCACATTGCCACTTGTTCTTGATACTCAGCAGTGCTGTAAGATGGCTCTTAAGCATCAATAGATGTTTTTCATAGACAATTGTTCACAAGGAGGCTGATTTAACTACAACTAAAAATTCATGGAAATTAATCTATTTTGACAAAAATTTTCCTTGAGAAATATTTTAAACAGGATGGGAAATTCTGGTTAGAATGACAGAGAGAAAGAAATAGAGCAGGCAATTAGCACTGCAAGAGCCTGTGGCTCAGAACAGCTGGCTGAGATGTGGAAAATTCATTTGAATACAAGTCATTCACATATTGGCTAATTGCAAGCTGATTTTACCAGTCTTTTCTGTTGAAGCAGATCCACATTGTATAATTCAACTGGGGGGAGTGAACAAGAGAAAGGCTGGTTCTATGATCTGATATTTAAATGCTGTCCTTTGATGTGGGAAACTCAGGTTCAAAACCTTGCCTTATTTAAATATTTAAAGATTTATGCAAAGCAAAGCAGCTCCAGCAGAGAAGAGTGAGAAAGAGGCACCAAGCAGAAGCCTAGAATAGCTCCTTTCTCAGTGGATAAAGCCCATCACTGAAAAGAAGGGGAAATGGTGGAGTAGGAATTCAAAGCAGAAAGTGCCCTACCCACAGGGCAGAAACACTATTTCTGTTCCCTCCATCCGTCCCTAAGAGAAATGTGAACGGTCTCGGGTTTGTCCTGATACAGAAGGAAGGGGGCTTCCAAAATCCTGAAAGTCCTTCAGGAAGAGGAAAACATTTTCCCCCATGCTCTCATTAGAAAAAGCTTTCTTATTTACAAATGCTATCAAGGTGTATCAGGCAGAATCTCAGAGATATGTAGGATAGCCAGGCTATTGAGTAAGGAAAGGAATTAGAATATATCATGAGAAGCCAATAAAAACAATTCCCTTTAAAATGATCAACAGCTCCTTCTTAGAGATGTCTTCATTAGCATATCTGAAAAAGGTACTTAGCCAGCTCGATTATTGTTACCTACTTTTAAAAGACAGGTGAAAAGAATGCACAGAAATTAACTCCTGGATGCAAATTATTCTAGGAGTTCTGGACACTGCATCTTGTCCTTAGGTACCTCCAGGTCATTTTAGAATATAAGGCATTTTGTACATACATTTTCCAACTGAATGCAGCAGTAAAATGGTAAGAATTTAATTATGTGTAACAAGTTGACATCTTTCTGTGAACTTCACAGTTTATTTCAGCTCATACTTGCATAGCGCAATGCTGAAATTAAATTATGACTTCAAAATGAGCAATCCACTTCCAGTCCAAGATCCATTTTCAGTGACTTGAATCTCCATTAAGGACCATGCCAGCTCTTCATACGCTACTGGAATTAAGCCTAACAATGCTCTGTGGGCAGTCAGAAAGCAAAGTGTATGACAAATACCGAATAAATTTCTATCCCGTATGATGTTAACTTGTCCAGAATACAGATTTCTCTGAGCCTTGAGTACTTTCAGGCCTATTCATATAAACGGTTATTTACCTATTTCTCTTTATATTTCCTGAGAGAGTCTACCCTGGATTTCATCTTTCCACTTGTGAGTCCCAACTGACTACTCCACCTCACCTTAGTATCTTGACTGTTAACTGACTGACTGTTAAGTATTTTTCCTACATCCAAAGGAGGTCTCTCTGGGACAGTTTATGTAGCACTGGAGTAATTGATCAAACTGGTAGGTGAGGACTAGCTTACAGGGAGATCCACAGCTATTACTGACTTTAAAAACTCCTTCCAATGATACTGCAGAAACTTGAAAGACAGTGAAGCTAATTGCTGACATGCTGGTGCACACCTAGAGGAAGTGAATGCTTTTGCATGCTGTACACCTCATGCTGCTCTCCTTGCTAGCAAGAGGTACCTCTTTTGAGTGCTCCACAGAAGTCTCCTGGGAATCAGTTGTACAGTACATAGCAGCGTCATCACAAATTGGAAATATTTCTGTGTATGCACGTAAAAGGTTGAGAAAAGTCTGTGCTGACTGCAGAGCTTCTGCGGTTAGTGTGCTACGTTGGGTGATTTAGATTTAGACACAGGTCTGATATATTTTTCACGTACATCAGAGTAGAAAATAAGGTAAATGGTGTTAAGAGTTCCCTCTTTTTCCGAGTAGCTCTGCGAAGACAGCACCTTGTTCCTGACAACTCCACCACAAACTTCTTGTTACCTGTATGTAGGATAGGGTCAGCTTTTGGGAGGATAGTAGTTTTGTACAAGGTGGGTTCTTGGTACACTGCTTGCTCCTTTTGTAAAACATGAATATATTTCTACAGTTTCATCAGGACTTTGTAAGCAACGTCATTACTTTAGTAACATTCCTGAAAATGTCACAGCTTGATTTTTCTTCATCAATATATCTGCTCTTTATTTCATAGTAAAATTAACTGGACTGTGGCATCTGCTTTACACCTGACCAGCTGTTTTAAAGATAGAGATCTCACACTATTATGCTTGCAGATTTTTTGTTTTCTGAGGGCCCCATCCAAAGGCCATTGAAGGTCAATAGGACATTCTCAGCTAGTGTAAAAGATACAGCTCCATTTACTTTAGCTAATGTTGACAGTTTGCATCAGATGATACCTCCTAATCTTTGTCTCAGAGAAAATTGTTTTTCCTATATATGACTAGCATTAGATTGCATACTTTATATTCATAGAGTACTTCACTAAGTAGGTTAGACTCCTCTGTGCTGCCTACTTGTCTCAGGAATAATGTTGTTTTATTTCATAATGACATAATGGTGCCACCTGCAGTCAGAGCCTTATACAAGTGGTTTCAGATAATGTGGTTCACGATAATAAAAGCACTGAACACAGTAACAGAAAGGATAACAATAATCAGTCATTTGCAGCAGTCACTGCATTTTAGGAAGAGTTGTTTCATTTCTGTTACCATAATAAGAGCTTAAATTTCTCATTATTTTCCTTGAAAATGAAGTCAGTGAAACCAAAATCTTTGCACTGGTGACTTGCCAGGGGCATCCAATAAAGCTCAGTAACATTATTCTCTAGCTCTTTATGAAACCAAGTGTGCTAGAACCTGCTCAAACACTTCATTGCAACCATCAGTCCCTGTGCACAGATCACAAATAAGGAAAGCTTGTGCCCTGTAAATTGTGTTAGAACCTGAGAGATATTTCTCTTTTTACTAGCAGGGTAAAATCAGAATGACTAACTGGTTAATGTTGTTCTTTTGTGTCTTTTTCAATTGTCCAGTGGGGCTTTCTTGCCTATATTTTTAACAGGAAACCTATCTTCTAGTGCTGAAGAAAGCAAACTACTGTGTATTTTCCTATGAATTCTGTATTATTATTATTATCTATGTATTTTGACGTGTTTTTCAGTTCTTTTTCTTCCATCTCCTTTTCATGGTTGTTAAAGATAGAGTGTATTTGTGCTTTACATAAATGTACGAAGGTATGTCTCTAAAAAGTGGTGGCCTGCACAGAGCTAATGTGCAAACATCCACACGTTTTGGGAACCTGGGAGAAGGAACATGATGAAATAGAAGAGATATCCAAAAATCCTGTTAGTTCCAGTTGCAGTTTTTTAATAAGATGAATTCGATGTTTATGTTTTGGATTTCTTTTCAATTACTTTTCTTTGTGGGTAGTCTTCAGAGAATATCTGCTGCCCAGTTAGAATAATCACTTTATTCTGCCTGAATATTCTTCTGTGTGTTGTGTCTCTTTTTTACTGAAACATGATCATTGTTTAATAGCTAGCCTATTGGTACAAGCACACATTCTACTTAAGTATCCTTACTTCCTTTAATCATAGTGAGATAAATCACCCACATTAGGAGGAAATAGGGGTTATAATTACATTGAATTAAATGTTTGATTCTCCTTATTCTTCCATTGGTAATTATTTTAATGATAGCTTCGTAATTCACCTAGCAGAGTAATGAAAGAATGTCCACACCTACATCGTTTTCCTGAACGCAAAGGAAATTGCACATTAATCTGACAAAATGTTGACATCAGGGAATGAATTATCAGCTCAGTTTTAAGTAGGTCTCTTTTTATTCATCTCGTTATTTGTGGCATAATTTTGGTCATTTATGCAATCTAAGTACCCTATTGCATGTTCAGAGAAGGTACTTAGATATCCGAGCACTGTTACTTCCCACCTTTTATTTGGAGTACAAGCATAGAGCTCAGCTATCGAAAGTCTCATTTTAGAGTACTAGCTACACTCTTTTTGGAAGTTCTCATTTTTCCAAAATGCTGCATTTCTTTGAATTCTCAAAATACCCAAGCCCTCTGCTAAACCCAGCAGTAACAGGCATTGCTGCTTTTTTCAAAAGTGGTTTGCTAGTTTTATATGCTATAGAATGCTCCAGCAAAGTAATCATACTATTTTTCTGCCATTCTACTCTGCGGTATTCTTCAGTCTGGGGAGTGTCAGTGGGTAGTTTAAACTCGAGAGCTGGCATACTGAAATGTATGGAGTTTATTTTTACAGAAAGTTCACAGACAATCAGCCGTTTACTTTAATTTAATCTCTTCACTCCTATACATCCTGGGAACTGATTTGAAGTGCAGAGAAGGAAACCGAAAATGGGCAGATATGTACAAATATTTTCATTTTATTCTTCTATGCTGTTATGCCAATGAAGTGTAAGTATTTTAAGTCGTTCTTCACAACTTAGTCATCTTTAATAACAAAAAGGGGCTAGACCTAGATTAGATTTTCTTCAGCTGATGAGAGAAGATGGTGGAACAATAAGCAGTGAAGGTCTTGGCTCTTAGTTGCTTTCAGCACAGTAATCGCCAAGTCTTGCATGTGATAGGCTTCATCCACTGCTGTTAGGAAGCCATCTCTGGGGGTGAACTGTGGCAACTCCTCAAGAGCATGCAGAAACGCTCTGCGACAGTTCAGGGCAGAAAGCAGCAAATAACACTGTTCCAGTCTGAACTGCAGGGGTTGTTGAGATGGTAGAAATTTAATTGCTTGTGCTGGAATCAGGCCAGTAAACAGGGTCAGCTCTCTTGTCCTTTGAAGAAGTATTTTGGCACATCTCAGATGCAGAAGCAGCACCTGGAGTTGCAGAAATTTTTCACAGCAAGCTTCGATCCCATCCTGAATCTGGAGGGTCATCCCTGTACTGAAAAACCCACCCAGTAACCCTGTTACCTAAGGGTTCACTCAAAGACTGCCAGTGCCGTCCACAATCCAGCTCAGAGTGTCTGTCTTCACTAGTATTTTTTGCCAAAATCTTGGCTCTTTGGGGTAGGGTGAAGGTGTATCTCTGCCACCTCATTCATATACCACTGATGATAGCCATGTATTGGTTTCTGTGTTTGGCGTTGATCTTTATTTGCTTATTTTGATGGAGGAAAGGTGAATGGATACAGATTTATTTTCCAAACTGCTAAGTATCTGTTAGAAATGTGATAGTTCAATAGAAGCAAAGAAATCCCAAAGATAATCTTGATACTAAACAACAGTGCCTTTTATTGTCACTGAAAACATGTCAAAACCCAGAATTTGAATGGGTATTTCCTTCCTGAAAAATGTTAATGTTGGGCTTCTCACCACTGATCCCAGGCACTTTGGGCTCTTAATTTTGCTGTGTTGTGAACATGTCGGAATTTTGTTGAGGTTGTTTAGTACCAAACTTTTAACTTTCATTTAGTCACAACAAATTGCTAACAAGTGAGAAACAGGGTAAGCACAGAAACTCTTCAAAATAAATATATCATTTCACAAAAATCATCATCTGTTCATAGATGGTTCAGAAGAGGGAGACAAAATTAATCAAATAAATTAGTTTGCACATGGTTTGCTTTGCATATTTTGCATAAAAAGTCGCAATAGTGATTTAAGGCAACTGGTTTCTAGTGTTCTGTGTGCAGCAGACTATTTGTCTCTTAGAAATATTGTTACACTCACAGAAAGCTGTCAGATTCCTTCTTTTAGCTCCAGTATATGTAGCTGAGTTTCCTTATAAGTCAGTGTTTATACATCATGTTTCCTTGCTCAAGAAGCAATATTAATATATTAATTGTTGATTTGGATTGATATATATTATATAATATACATGTAATACTATATATATACTATATTTTATAAATTTGTTCTATATTCTTTACATTAATATAGAAGTATGTCATCTTCTCCATAGGTGAAGAATCTGGCCTTACTGGGTGCTGTAGCAAAGCATTCAATTACCTCATTAAGCTTAGGCTTTCACTTGGTTTCTGCATAGTTTCACCCCTGTGGAAACCTCAGTGGTTCTATTTTCTGCTGCGTATTTTCTGCCACAGTTTTTCTCCCTTCCTTCCATGCCCCTATCTTTACAAAATGTTCTTTCAGAAGGGACTGCTGTGTATAACCCATCTACATATGCCCATACCTTCAGGTTTGCCAGTCATCCAGGGTAACTGTGCTGCTGAGCACCTTGGGTTTCCAGGTCTGTTCCTTCCTGATTTTCAAGAGATGTTGGAAACAAGCCTGACTGGGAAGTGCAAGAGCTCCATGTGTCAGTTTTCTCAGTGAGCTCACCCTCAGGTTTCCACCCCACCTTTGCTTACACAAAGTGTCACATCCATTGTTACAGAAAGAGATACACCCAGAAAATGTAGAGCAGTTACTGAAAACTCATAATTATGACGAACATTTATTAAACACTCGAATGAAGGGGAATACGAATAGGAAAGAAAGGCTGTACAGATTCAGACAGGCAGTTAATATAATCTGTTAGTCTTATTTTCTACTCAGTACAACAAAAACTAGAAACTAGGTTACTGTACGTGTACAAAAACCCAAAGATCTGAGCAGTTACATAAAAATATGGTATAAGTCAACAGTGTTGCTGTTTCACGGTTTTAGCCTGTTTGTAAGCTTCCAAGAAACAGGAAAATATCTGCTATTTAGCTGATACATAACCTTTTTTGAAAGATCCAGACACCATGTCATGATCTTAATTTAACTCTTACTGGAAATCTTCAGCAATTCATTGCCACAGAACCTTGTGGCAGTGCAGGATTTAGATTCTTCTTGGAGATGCTTTCAGCATCCATACAGGAGATAAATTCAACACTAAATACACCTTAGGAGATAAAATAAGACTCTGGCCAGAGAACTAACTTAAAAGCAGTGCTGGAAAAGGCTAGAGGTTTTGTTTTTAAGTACGTAATCTGTGAACTAATCAAGAGGAGATATATGGAGGGTTTGCCTTGAAGCAACAGTGTGTCTGTGTGAAAGCACTAACTGAAGCCCAGAACAACAGAGGAAAAAAAAGAGAAATTAGACCATTTACACCCAGTGATGACTGCTATAACAAGTGCAAAATATTCAGTAGAAGTTTCACAAGGATGGATTTAAAAAATTCAATATGTGAATATGAGATAAGGAACTGTGACCTTTATTCTCAGACCTTTACCCTTAAATTAAGTTTAGGATTAACCTTTAACATTGACCTCTTGTGTTACTTCAGCTATTTCAGGTATATTGGCCTATGCACTGTGTCTCTACTTAATCTAGTAATCAAAATAGTTCATCTCTTCATTTTCCATAGGAAACACAGTTTAGAATATTGTTTTAATAAACATTTAGAATTTCTTCACATTTCTTAATTGATGTCTTGTCCACTTTATACTAAAAACTTTCCATGTTTGAAACCTCTAGCAGTTTTAGTTTTATAAATTACCTGTAATTGGGAAGATCCACCTCCACTGTGGTATCATCCACTGGTTCAGGGCCATTAAACTCGATCCTGTTTGCTGGGCCATTCTTTTGGAATGATATCCAAGAGGCATGTAATTAACTCCCCCACTGATTGACAACAGAAAGAACAGTGTAATCAGTCACTTTGTGTAAACACACGTCATTATTATAAGTGCTATTTGGGGACAGATTCATGCTGGTCTGGTGGAGAAGAGCATTTTTTACTTTTTCTGCCAAGTATCATCACCTTCTTTTCCTGCTTGAGATATAAGGCAATGGTTGATTTTTATCTGCTGACTTTCAGAGTGCAAAATAAAGCTAACTTGAACTTTTTTTAGGAATTGAAGGTAGACAGTGGGAACTGGATAGAGTCTTGTTCTGTCTGAGAGCTTTTTGATATGCATCCATGAATTATGATAAATTTCGCTGCTGTGCCTGCAGCTTCTCCAAGAAGTACATCAGAGAGACCTGCTTACGAGCAATGCCTTTTTTTACTACCCAGGGAATTGTTAGTTAGTTAGATGAGCAGAAATCTCAGATACATGTAATGAGAGGAGGCACTACTGGGTCAGTACACTAGTTTATCACCTCTCACAAAAGTTTTGGAAGACAGATTCTTTTGCATAGGGACAGAACAGACTGTGAACTAAAAGGAGGGATACTCACGGTGAAAACTACCTGAGATGTATTGATAATCTTACAACAGGAGCCTTAGGGTGGTGTTTGAAGAAGTTTTTGCTGTTACTATGTTTTGCTGTTGGTTTTGTGTTTATCATACAATATGTGAAAAAAATTGCACATTATGTTATGGACTATTAGTCCAAAGACATAGTCTCAGAAACTGGAATATCATTGATTGAGATGGAAAGTCACCAGAGCAAGCCTGCTCTCTGTTGGACAACTAAGTCTTCATGAACAAAAGCAGAATACTGAAAAATTATCCCATTTCTCTGTTGCATATTAAATTGCTAGGGTGTTTTGGATAAGGAAATACACACAAAAAAAAAAATTTGTAATTAACATGGAGTTCTTTGCCCTTAACAAAGAGAAAGTGTAATTTCTAATAAATTTATAGTCATGCATTGCAACTACAATGACCCCTATTTTAGGCCAGTTCACAATTAAAGTGCGCATTGAGGTCTATGCTGAACCTGATTAGTAACTGCACAGTTTATTGTATATATACTGAGGATTTTGTTGCATACACCTAACTGTGACTGCAAAGTAGAAGCTTATTTATGCTGTCACCATCAAAACCTACAGAGTCATTTACAATCCAGTTATAAGTTGTCCCTCAATTGATGTCATTTACTATAACATATTTCTCTGTTTCAGAGGAATATCTCTGGGGTTCATTACTCAGTACTGAACAGAGTGAAAGATCTATGTTTGAGGACCCTAGGCACCCTTGTAATACAAATAAGGGTAATCAACAAGCTACGGTTTTAAGTAATTCATTTTCAAATTACCCTGATGGTTTTTACTTGCTGTGACCTGTCAAGAAAAGGCAACATCCAACTGTGAGGCTTCCCATCATTGCTGAGCCACTGCCGATGTGCTCAAACCTCCAGTGGTGGTATAGAGAGACTGGCCTGGTGATGATGTTCTTTTTTAAAAAGTCCCTGTTTTCATGTGGCAAGAAGTGAAATAGTTTCAGGCTAGTGTCATATCACAGCCATCAATAAAACATGACTGACTCACTCTGATCTTGAATCAGAGGACCTGCCATTTTTGTAGAAAAGTAAGAATTCTTTCCTTCACTCTTCTCTCACAAACATATAATTTTAAAACCAAACTTCCCAGATGTTTAGATCCACAGGAATATTATTTTTCTTTGTGTTTTGACTGTGTCTTGGGTGCTATACTTCAGCATGTCAAAGGGAATGCTGCATCACTTACCATTAACCAAGAGGAACCTATTAATGAGTGTGTCTGAAGTCTCCTTCAACAGGCAAAGGAGCTGAATCCAGTACAACTCTATCAACTTTTAACATACCAATTACCACCATCTATGTACAGGAGGCACAAAGTTATTGATTAAATCCTGGAACTTGTTGAAGTTAATAGGAATAATCTCATTGCTTTCAATAGAGCCAGGAATTCACCTAATTCTTATGGAGCAAACTCAGCTGTGCTGGTGTATCAGTCCATTCAGATTCAGCAGAAGAGAAGATGCAGTTTTCAAAAAGAATGAGGCTCTGTAGTCAAGAAGAAAACTTTAAAAGTTGCTTCTAGGTGGCTTCACAGAGGCTGCTCATAGCCTAATAGTGTAGGGTATGACTTCTTTTTACCTCTTTAGTTAGTTTTTTTTTTGAGTAGTTTAGGTTGAAGAATTGAGTTAATCTTTCAGAGAGGAAAAAGTTCAAATATTTTGTATACAGTGCTTTGAAGGAGGCTTTACTTACAAACCAGTGAGAGGCTTGCAAGAAACATTGGTTCATGTCAGCTAGTTCACTATTCTCACTGGAGCCCAACCTCAGAGGAAATCTGAAATGAGCCATAAAAGTGTTTTTATTTTAATTTTTTGGAGTAACACAACTAATGAGAAAACTGTGATGACCAGCTTGGATTTAAAATAAAAAAAAAAAAAAAAAAAAAAATTGCCAGCACATAACCCAAGGTTGTGATGTGTATAATGTAGAATTTAGCCTTGGAACATCATGACTACAAAAACAGGCTAACTTGAAGTGTCTTAGCTTTTGTACTGAAGGTTTTGTATAGCTTTTCTCATAGCCAAGTGGGGAAGAGCGGGTAGGTGGTGGATAAAGGCCTTCCTATAAAAAGATGTTCTTTGAAATATTCCAAGTGGGGTACATATACTTCAGGGAGGTACAGTAGGAGGTTTACTTCATTATCAAGTAATAATAATCCTGATGAGAGACAGACTGTTCCAGAAAAATCACTTTGATGATCAAGAAAATAGTTTTCTGAGATTTTTTTTTCACCTTATCTGTTTGGTTTTTTGAGTCTGTTGTTGATATTCTCACTGATCCTAGAGAATGAACCAAAGAAGAGTTTCTGTTTGTAGCCTGTTGACACCTCATACCACCTGCAGCTCAGAGTGATTCTAAAAGTAGAGCAGGTCAGTGTCATTTGCCTCAAGACTTCATTTCTTTGAGAGATAGTAAGTGTCATATAAACCCTACCTAAAAATTATTCTAGTGATAGTCTAGAGTTGAATGGTAAAAACTTTATAACTGACTGGGCTGTAATTTATTACATTCAAGTCTGAAGATGAGCATTCTCTTTCTTGCCTAGCCACAAGATATCTTGTTTCACAGAAACGCAAGGAAAAGCTGTCCAAGACAGTTTCTGTTTAGAATTTAAATCACTCTTGTGCAGTACTCTTCCCCTAACACCTAGCTAGGGGCTACAGGCAACTAATGGTCAAATTCTCTTCCTTGAAAGGTATCCCTTCCATTCCTTATTGAGTGTCAGGGGATGTCTATTGAAGTAACAACACACAGAAAAAAATCTCCCTTTTAATGCAAGATATGAACTAGGATCTCACCTGCATCGGAACCAGATCAGAGGAGGGAGCCTCCTATTCAAGGAACTGCTCTGGCTGCTCGAGTCTGCTGCCTTTATGGCTGGTTTGCTCTTCTGCTCTTCTGTGGACCAAGGTCTTCTCTCCCACCCAAGCTGGTATCTTTTGATCACAAGTTAGTGAAATATTTTAAGTTAAATAGGATCTTACGTTGTCAGGAGGGCTGTCCAACACTGCACCTCTCCATCTAGGTGGCAAGGTAGTACCAGCATGAGCCATACTAACATTTAATAATTGGACTTTAAGCATATGCAGAGCTGGAGAAACTCAGGCTAGTAAGACTGAATTTTCTATTTTTTTTCTGGCTGTGTGCATGCTATAATCTGCAGTGTCTGGCCAGCTGAGGGAAACTTAAATGGATTATGTTCAAGAAGTACATTTCCATGGTCTGGCTGTCAGCTGCCTCCAGATAGGATTTAGTCATGAGACTCACTGCCAGTCTTTTAAGAACTAACCTTCAGAGCATGTTTAGGATGGTTCATAAATTGCAAGGCTGAGTTACAAGTCTCTTCATTACCACTGCCCAAAGGTGCTGTATATAATAGTTCTCTCATTGTGACAACCTAATGGGGACAAATCACTTGAAACATTTCCCCAAAGGTATATAGAGAAAATAATCTCAGTACCTACAGACACCCACACATAAATGCATAATTACAGTACTTAGTCTTTCCTTTCACTTAGTTCTTCTTGTGGTTAAAGCTAGATAGGATGGTAAGCATGGGAAGAATTATTTTATGACAATTATACTAGAATTTTGCTCAGTGAAATCATAGTCTGACTCTCATATTGAGACTTGGAACACCAATTTCTTGCCTCAAGTTCCATCATGGAAATAAAACTTTAAAAAAAATAATGCTTTTAAAAAAAAAAAATTAAAATCATGTGATCTGGATCTGAGGTAGGAATTATTTTTTTGCTCTTGAATTATCAAATAGGAGAACTGTCTCATTGTAGGAGACACTGGATAGAGGAATTGGCTTATTTCTTATCTAAGCATAATCATATCACAGAACATCAGTATTGACTGGAGCTGGAGTATGGTCCAGATTATGTTTTTTTGAAATATAATCAAAATCAGAAGTTGTGCAAGTGATTTCTTTTGCTCACGCAGAGGTAGCAAGATTCATCTAACTGTCATCTACTGGGAAGCATTAGGAAATTCAGCCAGAGAAGCTTGTGCTGTTGTAGCTTCTGTGCCAATGCAATTTTTCTTGCATGCTGCTCAGAATTTCTTTTTGTAATGAGAATATTGTCAAAATCTATGCTTTGTGAAAAAGCTGAACAGAAATAAAATCAAGATACCTTTTCCTTTTTAAAGTGAACCTTTCTCCCTCCTTTATCCAGTGAAAAGTTACATTTCAGTCTGAAAGGAAATCTTTAATTTTGTGACATTTACAAGAAAAGCTGAAGTAATGAAGATGTGGATACTCAGAAGTGATCCTCTGCTGTCCTCTTGAATGAGTCTACTGGTTAGTTCTATGAGGCACAGTGCCTTTCCTTGAGAGGGCTTGAAGCAACGTTCCATCTCCCTGCAGCCAGCAAGTATTTTGTGGAGGGAGAAAGGACCATGCCAGGGTGAAAGATGTTCTCCATCATTCCAGTCAGCATAATTCCAACACCATGCCGCATTAGACAGAACTTTTTATTCTCTGCAACTGAGCTGGTAACCAATAGGTAGGAGACTGAATACTTTCCCTAGTTATCTGAACACTGATTTACCAGTGTTTAAAATTAAGCATATGGAAAGCCTCCTTAAATTAATGAGACTTTTAATAGACTGTAGGTATACTGTTAATCATCTGCTTAATCAAACTGTTAGAGTACAGACCCAAAGAACACATTAAGGTTTGCCTAAAGATAAAGGATGATTTATGGAGGATTTGATTTGAAAAGCATATAGGGCTGCTTAAACAAACAAACAAACAAACAAACAAACCCCACCTCCCCCCCCCCCCCCAAAAAAAAAAAA